>NC_071389.1:29697640-29997931 GCF_022682495.2 Desmodus rotundus
TTTAACTGTGTTTAATTCTCCGAAAAATCAAGATGGGTATTATTGTCTCAATTTTTCTAGTTTAGAAAATTGGAGGCCTAGAGATTAAAAATTCAACTTCGCCCTGACTGGTGTGGCTGAGTTGGCTAGGTGTCGTCTGCAGAGTGGAAGGTCACCAGATCGATGCCTGGGTTGTGGGTTTGGTCCCAGGTCAGGGCGTGAATGAGAGGCAATCGATCAATGTCTCTCTCTCACATCGATGATTCTCTCCCTCTTTCTCCCTCCCTTCCCCTCTCTCTAAAAAATACATTTTTTAAAAAGTTAAAACAAATTTAACCTGGCGCACATCTATAGAGTCGCACAGCTGAGTCGTGAACCCAGGCTTGCTTGATTCTAGAGCTCACAAGGGAGCACGCAACTTCATCCAGGGAGAGGAGAAAAACGTGAAGAAGCCCTTTATTTATTGGGGAGAAGGGAAACGATGTGGCTCCTACCAGTACAGAACTGGTGGGGCTCATTCCTTCAGCAACTCTCCTGCTCCACTCTATTTTAGGTTTAGGAATAATCTCAAAAGGAAGTAGCTGTTCTTATCGATCTTGAGCTTTGTCTATTTTTTAGCTAAAAAACATTCAGCCAAATTATGGACCAGTCAGATTTTCCCAGCCCAGCAGAGAAACCCTGATGCTAGTATGTCTCTCAAGCATTATACACCCCTTCTACAGCTACAGAGCAGAGCAAGCTAACAGCACAGCTCATCACATCACCTCTAAAGGGCTGAGAAAGGCTCTGAGTGAATGGCTTTTGAAGAAGTTGCTAACCTTCTTCCCAGCCAGGAATCTGTGGGACTACCTCCCCGAACTGTCGTACTAGGTCGGACGAAGTGCTCACGGGCTTCATGAGGCCAGAGCCTCTGCTACATCACTGGTCTTTCTCTTCCATACCCAAGAGTGCTTGCAAACTATAGTGCTGAGCAGGGCCACTCGATCTTTTTGGAATGTTTTAAACTTTTGGATACTAAGGATACATACATATATGAGCTTCTCTGTAAGATAAATTCCTAAAAATGGAAATGAGCCAAATTACAAAAATTTGACAATGATGTCGATCCCCCTGCAAGAGGAACTTTATCAGTTCGTGTTCTCCCCTGCAGGGTACACATGCGCTTGGTCCCTAACCCTCACCAGCACCCAGCACTACCTGTGCCAGAGTGACAGGTAAAAAATGGCATCTGTGATTGTAATTTGGGTTTTGTTTACCTTTGGCTTCAACCCTCTGGCCATTTCCAATCAGGCAGTCCTTGATGTCTGCTCCCTTCTCGATCACGGCGTTGTTGCAGATGACGCTGCCCTGGATGTTGCATCTGTAACAGGGTAGCTAAGTTAGGGAGGGCCCGAGGTTCTCATCACCATGCTCACCACCGTGGGCTGGGGTTCGGGCTCCTCCACAGGTGAGGAACAGTCGGTCAGTTCAGTTAATGGCTACATGCCTGAAGTATCACTAGAAGACAGAAGGGCTCAGCTGGGTCAAGGGAGGGCCTGGCTTTAGCAAAGTCCGGAGTGTGGACATGCTTACAATGATCTTCTTCCCAAAAGCCTGAAAAGAGCGGATGCTCTGATTTCAGATCTTTAGGCACTCCAGACCTAAATTCCATCCACTCTTTCCTCCTTTAGTTGGGGGCGGAAGCCGGTGCTGGTCCCTGGGCTGACCTGTCCCTCCTGCCCCTCACCTGGGAATATCTACCAGTTGCATTAACAGCTCAGGCCCCGTGAATCTTCCTAGGAGGTCAGCTGTGGCAATAACGGGTGCCCTGCAGCTCTCACCACAGACTGTGGTTAAAACCATATTCACGGAGAAAAAAAAGGATGCTTTCAAACTATCTGCATGCCCAGTAAAAGACTACTCCAGACCCTAAAGCCACACTCCCACAAGTAGAACTGCTGGCTCTTAACATTTAAATGTGTTTAAGGAGCATCTTCCTGGCTCTTGAAGTCTGGTGGGTGAGAGGAAAGAGAGAAGATTTTGAAAATCTCCACTAGCACTTACTATATCCCCACTCTATGCTGGATACTATGCTAAATACTCTATGTATATGACAGGGGTGACTTACAAATCTAGCCATTTCATCAGAAAAATCACCTGGATAATGTTAGAAATAGCAAACAAAAACACTTTTGATGTGCTGGCCCCCATCAAGCTTTTTGGTAGGTCTAGGATGAAGGGCCTTATGTATTTAATTAGGAAAAATAGCTTCCTACCTGGCTGGTGTGGCTCAGTGGATTGAGCGCCAGCCTGCGAACCAAAGAGTCACGGGTTTGATTCCCAGTCAGGGCTCATGCCTGGGTTGCAGGACAGGTCCCCAGTAGGGGGTGCACAAGAGGCAATCACAAATTTATGTTTCCCTCTCTCCCTCCCTTCCCCTTGCTCTAAAAATAAATAAATGAAATCTTAAAAAAAAGGAAAAGCTTCCTAGATGACTGTGGGAGTATGATTTTTACCTCTGATGTAATAAAAATAACCACATTTTGTAGATAAGGCAGCACAGAATTTAAACCATTTACCTAAAACCACATAACTGCCAAGCAGCAGATTCAACTCTAGGTCTGCCTGACTCCAGAATCCATACATTTAACTAAAACGCCATACAAATAAATAAGGGGAGAAAAGACTGGAGGAAGGCTGGAACTGCAGAGTTGCTTTGCAGAGCTGAGATGGCTCTGGAAGGAGCTCTGCCTTAACAAGATGATGTTCAGTGTCCTGAAGAGTCAGGGGCAGATAGAGGGAAGAAGGAGGTGAGTAAGAAGGGTGTGAGCATCCATTTAAACAAAACAAAACAAACACAACAGCCCTGACCAGTGTGGCTCAGCTGGTTGGCTGTTGTCCCACAAAGTGGAAGGTTCCCAGTCAGGGTACATGCCTGGGTTGTGGGTTTGGTCCCCAGTTAGGACACGTACAAGCAGCAGCTCATCAACATTTCTCTCTCACACTGATGTTTCTTTTCCTTTCTTTCTCCTTCCCTTTTTCTCTATGTAAAAAATAAATAATTAAAATAAAATATTTTTTTCCAAGAATGAAAAAGAACAAAACACCAACAAGGGAAAAATCCTCAGGCAACCTAGGAGGCTTGGGTATGGAGAAGGGACATTCCAAGGACTGAAACTATTGATACACAGCCTATTAAAAAGGATTCTCCCAAATGCCAAAACTTTAGTAAAATGCCCCCCCCCCCCCAAAAAAAAAACCAACCAAAAACCTAACTAGCACTTTATGGCATTCCAGAATCTCTTTTCATGTCTATCCTTCCCTGCTAGAAAGCAGTAAAAGGCCAAAGCCACAGCACCTCTGTTGTGTGGGCTAGAGATGGGCAGAGACAGCATTATTATTTTTTTTTTTTGCTCAAACACAGGATATATTCACTAGGTGGACATTAAGGGACCTTCCAGAGCTTTCCAACCTGCCCTCTGCCTTAGGCAAAGCAGTGCAGTCAGAAGTTAAGAGTGGTTCCTGCTCCCTGGGGAAACTTCTCCCCAACAGAATAGTAAGGACACATAGAAAACTTCAGATACACAGGCGCCTGGGACACAGTAGGCTTGCAACTGGCTACCAGTCTGTCACTGAGAAGTCTCCTTTCTTTTTCCAAGGGGAAATGGGGGGATGCTTCCTGTTCAGGAGCATTAAGGGCCCATGAAAGCACGCTCTGGAGCCAGGCAAAATATAAACATGGTCAGCAGACAAACAGTCAACAGAAACTCAAGCAGCCCTAATTAGAGACTATTAACTGGTTATTTTGGAACCTGGGGTGTGAGTGGGCACCATTTCTGGAAGGAGGAGGCTGGAACGACTGAGGTCAGAGTCCCACAGCAATGGATAGCCTGGGTTCTCCTTATGTTTAGCAGGTCGGATTGAGGTCTTCAGAACCTCCCATGTTGCTTTTCTTACCTATTTTGTGTGTGGTGCCCTCTAAGACACATGAACCACTACTGTACAGTCTGCAGATGTGATAGGGGAAAAGGGGGCTGACTGATGGGGAGCTTGGGCTCTCCTGAGGGCCGTGCAAAGGCTTTGAGATGAACACCTGACAGCATGCTTAGTGAGAGGGGAGCTCTTTTCTACCGCTTGTTTCTTCGATTGTTCCCCGCAACCACTGCTGCAGGCACAAGTCACCTCCATCAGCAAAGCTGAGGTACTTCGCAAAAATCTCAAGTCCATACGCCTCCCCCTCTGTCAGAAGGAAAACTCCAAGATAAGGATTTTACTGAAAGTGTGTGTGTGTGCTCATGCTGGAGGGGAAGAACAGAGACCACTAGATCGAAAAGGCTGCCGGGCACAGTAACGCCGTTTCTGCTCACGCTTAAAGCGGGAGAGGAGGTCGCTTCCTGAGTACTGTAACTCCAGGAGAGAACTGGCCCCACTGCCAGGACTATAGTTTTTGCCTCTAGTTTTAACTCTCAACTCGGTACTAAGGAGTCTGCTGTGCTAATACCTGATCGTGTTCTTTAAGAAGCTGCTCAGAGACGGCTAAGATTAATGGGGCTTTGGTCCTTGTTTCTCCTCAGTGGGCTTAACTTTTAAGCAAAGCTGTAGGTCTTGGTAAACTACCCTGGAAACCCTAATGCGTAAGTGGAGAGGAGGCCATGAGAAAACACAGAGGTCTTCGGTAAGATCGCTGCTTGGCCAGGCACACCAGGGCCCATGTTGGGCCCACAACATGAAGAAAAGGCCCTGACCTGGGAAGCAAGAGGGCCTCCAAATTCTTGTTCCTCTTCCGGCTCCGGTCAGGACTTTCTCCAGTTTATTCCAGGAGGAAAGGGAACTCACGTAAATCTAATGTCTGACACTTCTTCATTATACAAAACACTTTATATTCATATGTAACTTAACCTTTTTAGCAAACCTGTAGGGGCAGTGGTATTTATTCTATTTTTTGGAGAAAATTGAGGCTCACGGAGGTTAAGCAACGTGCCCAAGCCTACACAGTGGTGCCTCTCCACTGTGTCATGGGCTTCCGCCTCAGGTGTTGCCTCGGCAGTATGTGGCAAGGAGCCGTGAAGCTTCCCAGTAACTCTGAGCCCAGGCCGGTTCTTCTCTGAGGGTAAGTTGTCAGGCTTCTAAATTCACTCACAACGTTTTCCAGGCATGCGACTAAAGATCCGACTCACTACCTCAGCCCAAAGATTATGGCTGAGTCATCCATATCTTTCCAGATGCCAAGGCCTCTTAACCTTAACCCAGCAATTTGCAACTTCTTCATCCCATGGCACATAAACTGGAATTCGGTGGCACACCAAAAAATACATTTTTTGTCAATGTGACAAAAAAAGGCATAATTTTAACTGATTTACAACAACAACAAAAAAATTAAACGCCTACCCTTTTCGTTCCCAAGTGACTTCTATAAAAAATCAGGTGCCTATACTTGTATATAAGGATTTCTGGTACCAAGAATTAACCAGTCAGATGCAACCTTATGCGACATGACCAATAAGATGCTATTGCATGACCTATATATTTACGGTTCAAGACAGGACGTTCACACCGGATGGCCATTCTTGTTTTTGGTTGTCATTTTTTTAATTTGACAATCTAAAGGAAAAGAGGTCAGTATCCCTGCCTAAATAGTCAGGTACTGCATGTTTTAAAAATTCTTGCGCCCTGGCTGGTGTGGCTCAGTGGATTGAGTGCCAGCCTGCAAACCAAACAGTCATGGTTTGATTCCCAGTCAGGGCACATGCCTGGGTTGCAGGCCAGGTCCCCAGTAGGGGGCGCGCGAGAGGCAACCACACTTTGATGTTTCTCTCCCTCTCTCCCTCCCTCCCCTACCTAAAAACAAATAAATAAAATCTTAAAAAAAAAATTCTTGCAGCATACTGGTTGATAATCGCTGCTGTAGATGAAGTACCATGTATTATTGTTAATAAAATATTTCAGGCATAGGAAAGTCTAGAGAATATAAAGAACACCTGTGTACTCACCACACAAACACTACAACCTGCTGTGCATCTTTCTTTGGTCCCACTGCCCCTTCTCCCGTCCGAGGTAACCACTGTTCGACTCTGGTGTTCACTGTTCTGAAGCACTCTCACTACACCTGGGGGAGGTGCTTCCAACCTCACGTGCCCTACACAGGCCTGTACTTCCGCAAATCTGCTCCTCCCTCACCCTTCCTCAAGTACTCCACCATCTACCCTGCTTCCTGAACCAGAAACCTGGGCTTCACCCACCCACCACCCTCTCCCTTAGGCTTCATATCCCTTCCTTGCTCATTCTCTGTCAGTCTCCTTAGATCCCACTTCTTACATCTAAAATTGCCGATGTTCTCCAAGATTTTGTGTTAGTTTCTTTTGTTTTAATGCAGCACACTATCCCTCAGTGATCTTACCTACTCCTACGCCTTCAGTTGCCACCTCTATGCCGACTATTCCCAAATCTGTACTTGCCTGGGGGGACAGAATCTCCACTGATTTTTGCAGCCAGATGTTATGTGGGCTCCTCTTCCCAGCTCTGCTTCTCTGGACTGGGGGCTCTGCTTGGGGTTGAGACCCCATGCTCCCTGGTCAGGGGAAGGAGGGTGGTTTGCAGCTGAGAAAGCCCTGTGGATTCTCAGTTGTCACAGGTGGGTGTGGGGCCAGCCCTTCTCTCTGCCCTTCCTACCAGTGCTGATGTGGCTTCTTCTGTAAATCCCTGGTTACAAGATTTCTGCTAGCTAGTCTATTTAGTGGTCATTCTGGTTGATTGTTGTATACTCTGCTGTCATCCTGGATCCCCCACCCTCTATTTTTCTTTTAACTAGGATTATCTCAGTAGTCTTCCTGCCTCCCTGTGCACCCTCTTCAGATCCTCCTCCACACTGAAGCCAAAATGATCTTCATAAAATGTGGATTTAATCATGTTATTCTTTTGCTTTAAACTCTTAAATTACCATTACCTATTAAAGTCCTTAAGGCATAGTCTATGATTTGGTCTTTGTCCATCTCTACAGCCTTGTTTCCTGTGTATTCTTTTGTCTTTGAATCATATGTTACAGTCATTATGAATTACTTACGATTCTTTTATGTAACAAATACGTATATATTGAGTTCCTGTTTGTCCCCAGGATATAACTGTGAAACAGGAAGATAAGGTACTTCCAGTCTCCAACGAACACTTTACTTGTGAGAGACAGGTAAATCAGATAAGGCCAGACAGCAAATATGCTACAAAGGAAATAAAACAGGGTGATGTAACAGAGTACTGGGACAGATTACTTCTGATAAGGTAGTCAGCAAAGCCTCTTCTTAGATGGTGAAATCTTTCTGAGCTGCCAAAACGGGGAGCTGTTTTTAAGATAAAATATGTTACCATATTTTTAATTTCCTAGAGTTCTTTTTCTGTTCTTTGAAATGACAAATTACTTGAAAGTGTCTTTCTCTCCCTGCAGAGCCTCTGTTTCTTCCAAGCTGCTTCTCCCACCCTCACCCTGGCAGCTGTGAGAGGCAGTTCAGCTGTCACCGGCCTTGCAGTCTTCCCTTGTGCTTCTCTCCTGTCTGTTCCCGGACTGAGAAATCAACAGACGTCCCAGCTACAATCAATCTCGGCCGATCCAGCCTCGTGGTTTTCAAAGTCTGTTCTACAGAGCTGCTTCACATGCTATAGGAAGGGTAAGTTCCCCTTCCCCACTATATTCCAAAGCACCGTGGTTTTAGCAGTTTTAAATATTGAGTTTCTGCATAAGATTTATTTTAAGAAAAAGTCTGAAAACCATTGATGTGGTAATATCCTTCCATCACCTAAGCTTGCTTTTTACACAAGGAAGTCTCTGAGGTCCATACAGAGGAGGAATCCTATTAAACATCACTCAGGTTTTCTTACTCAAGTGCAGGCTGTTCATAAACAAGGTTGAGGACACTATGGGATCTCAAAATGGGGGAATATTCTCCATAACTTGTAACAGAGAAGCTCTCCCTCAAAACAGTGTGTGGCTTATACATCCACCCCTCTTAGGCCTCTGCCTTCTTCAGGGCTGCTCTGGATAATGAGATAAGGGACAGTGACCCTTATATATCGTCGGTACAGTGCCATTTCAGCATTGCCAGTGGCTCACCACCGTGCCACCCCTTCACGTAGGATACCAAAGCAAGAGAGGGCAGTTTCTTCCAGGACCACAAGGGTCATAAGTGTGAGAAGCCACTGGAAATGCTTTTGGAGACCATTTCATTATGGAACCCAAACTAAGACCTCAAAGGGCCTAGGAACTATTCCTGCCTTCATCTTTTCCCTCTTCCCCCCTTCCCCAGGCTGTACTGGCCCTCAGAGCCTCCGAGGGGTGCCAGGGGCCTTGCCTCAAGTGGGTGTGGGGGAAACATACCCTTCCTCCACAGTGACTGAGTTCATAAGAAGGCAGTTGGTGATAGTCACTCTGTCTCTGATGACACAGGATGAACCAATGACCGAGTGCTTAATGGATGACTTCTCTCCAACCCGTGTGTCTGGCCCAATGAGGCAGTCAACTCCAACCTGCAAAAGGCAAATATAAAACCCTGTCCGTTCATCTCAGCCAACTGCAAACTAGCCCCCCCGACCCCTTGAGCTGGGGTCTAATAGGATGTTTTCCCAGAGACACTTCAGGAACAGGGACCATCATCAGTATTTCTCAGGGCCAAAAGGTTATATAATATCTCTGGGACCAACTCAAACTTACACACACATGCACTTGGGCATATAAACACACTTTCTTGCAGAGAGTGCTCAAGTCAGGGGAAGAAGAGGGAGAGAGATGGAAAACTCCTGCATCTGAGTCCCGGGACTATAATGGACCTTCCTTTCAGGGTTTGTGTAGCTGGGGTCAGCACCTGTCCAGGCAGATCCTAGAGTGCCTGGGCTGGAAAATGAAATCGTATAACGAGAACCTAGTTGGGATTTCCCCAGGACTAATGAGGTTCCGGGTTTGCGAGCCCAATCCAGCTTCACAGGGATAAGCCTCAGGGCAGCCAGAGGTCGTCCTGTACCTGCCCTGCCCAAGCTGGTACTTACCAAGTGTTTGTTGACAATCTGGGCTGATGAGTGGACCAGGGATTCTTCTGGACAGAGAATAGGTAGCAATTTGGGCACCTTGAGGAAAGAGGTTTGGTCATTAAATAAAGACCAGAAAACACTTGGAAGCACCTTAGGTAGAACCCAATGTGAGTCAGAGATGTGGGGAGCATCCAGCCACAGCTTCCTGTCTGGAGGAGGCAGAGCAGGAGGCTGCTGCATTTCCCCTAGGACAAGGATTACTTATGAAGCAGCTTCTAGGTGGTCTCACCCTCAGTTTCCTAGCTAGGAGCATCCTCCCTGAAAGTAATGCCATGTCCCTCAGCGGGGAGGTGGGGAGATGGGAGAGGGGGCCTATGAGGGCAAGGGGTGTCCTGAGTCTTGACCACAGTTACCTGAGGTTCCTGCTCACCTCCTGGACCATTGTGGCCATGAATAAGGCGGGAATGAGAACAATGTCAGAGAAATTCCACAATCAGGGCAGACCTGGAGAAAGCATCCGTGTCCTTCACCAGCCAAAAGAAAACGCTGACGGGGAAGTTCCCACCATTCTCTCTCCAGTATGAGGAAACGGACAGGGTTAGGAGTATGGAGAGTTTTCACTCTGGACCCTTTAAGACGGCACAGGTAGTGTGCCTGCCTGAGATTCTCCAGCGTGGCAGAATGATATGATATCCTACAGTGTGTGGTGGCCACATTGGCTGAGGGTGGCCTTGCTGGGGCTGGCTACACCGGCAATATGAAAGCTAACCCCTGTCCCTGACCCTGGGTTCTCCTCTGTTACACTTCAACCAAGGCCATCCAGGCCTGTCTGCTGCACGGCCCTGGCACTTCAGAGGATACTTCTCTAGGCTCGGGCTTTCCTTGGACTTGTTTTTGTCCAGTCTGACAGGCTCTAGTCATAGAATTGAAGAAAGAGAACACAAAGTCAAATTAAGGAAGCTTTCCAACAGCTCTGACCCCAAATTGGGGCTCACTTTATCCAGGACTGCCCTGAGCGAACATGGGACTAGCTATGATTTTTCATAAACTCTCTGGCCTGGATTCCCTCGGCTCTATAACCCACCCAGGCTGAGGCCAGCTTGGGTCTGGGGCTATACCTACCATGTGGCGCGGGTCCTGAAGATTCCTGAGCTAGGTTTTTCAGGGACTCAGTCCAAATCCCGGTTTCCAACATCTTTCATTGCTTACCTCACCTCTCCATCCCACTCCCCAGCTTACACCTGCACGGACAGTTTTCACAAGCTAGTACTGTGAACTGTATCCATGGCTAATGTCTACACGAGCTCATCCCTGTTGTCCTCGAATGCCGCTCATCTGTCTTTTCCTATTTTCATTTCAGGCCTTTACTGTTCTGCGTTTCCTTTCCACGGTCTCATCATCCCTCTCTCCTAAAACCTTCCTCCTGCGTCTGCTACACAATAAAGAGCTCCCACACACCTGGCCCCTTCGCTGTCCCCTCTGCATCCCTTAGCTAAACTAGAACCTGGCTTGTCGTTCACAGCACTGCTTCCCCTTCATAGAAGCTACTCATTCTCTGCGTCTCGTAAACCTCAGGGTTAAAAAAGGGGGTTAGCAAGACTCCTTACCCTCTAATGCTGTTTCCAGACTTTTCTCTCTCACAGACATTTCTTCCTTGGGGCTTTGCCACCTGGCTACTCTATACTCTGTTCCTTCACCTTCTTAAGAAAGCCTCCTCTGTGTGCCTGTGCTTACCTCACCACGGTAATGATAATGCAGTATTTAAATGTTTGTTTATGAAGTGCTGTAGAGATCCCCGTGCTGAGCAGAATACAGGAAAGCTACTGAACACAGAGGCCATGCAGTAGCCTTTCTGGAGATCTCAGCCTTTCCCTGGAGTCAGAGGCTCTGCCCCTATGGACCAGGCCCTCTGCTCCCACTTTTGCTGTACCTGGGTACCCCAGGGGTCTCTCCTCACATTTCAGATCTTTCTCAACCTTTGGAATGAAAGGGAGACTGAACAAGTCACTGTCCACCTAATGAAGAAATAAGACAAAAGACAGTCTGGCCCTGGCTGGGTGGCTCAGTCGGTTGGAGCACTGCCCCATATGCCAAAAGGTCGTGGGTTCGATTCCTGTTAGGGCACATGCTAGGCTTTGATCCTGCATTGGGGCACGATTGATGTTTCTCTCTCACATCGATGTTTCTTTCTCTCTCTTTCTCTTTCTATCTCTCTTTCTCCCCTCCTCTCTCTCTAAAATCAATAAACATATCCTTGGGTGAGGATTTAAAAAAAGAGAAGACTCAGTCTGTTTTTAGGGAAGAAGCTTACACGGTTGCTCTTTTAAGCCCATTCTCTCACCTGTCTGTTTGCTTCTATGTAGAGGCCCAGGGTGCTCAGTCGAAGGCAGAGCCCCTCTTTCATGATGTGGACATAGCAGCGCACCTGTGATCTGGACAAGTCTTCCCACCTGTCTCCTCGACAGGCGTTCCAGCAGCCGTCATAGGGAGTAAAGGTCAGTGTTTTGTCCTCCTTTATAAAACTGTAAATATCTTCAGAACAAACATCCAACCGAGCAAGTGAATGAGAGAGATGATAGAGGGGATATAGATTCAGTAAGTTTTTATTTACTTATTTATTTTTAGAGCAAGGGGAAGGGAAGGAGAAAGAGAAGGAGAGAAGCATCAACGTGTAGTTGTCTCTCATAAGCCCCCAACTGGGGACCTGGCCCACAATCCAGGCATGTGCCCTGACTGGGAATCAAACCGGCAACCCTTTGGTTCACAGGCTGGCACTCAATCCACTGAGCCACACCAGCGAGGGCTGACTCAGTAAGTTTTGAAAGAGGGTACAGCTCACATCTCTCCTGCTGGAACTCACCCATGCAGCATTGACCCTGGGGAAATCCCGCTAAAACCTGAAAGACTAAGTAAAATTAAAAGAGGCAATGCACTTTCTTATACGTTTGAAATATTGTATGATACAAAAATGCTTCAAGCCCTAGCTGGTGTAGTTCAGTGGACTGAGCGCGGGCCTGTGAACCAAAGGGTTGCCAGTTCGATTCCCAGTAAGGGCACATGCCTGGGTTGTGGGCCAGCTCCTCCGTAGGGGGCACATGAAAGGCAACCACACAATGATGTTTCTCTCCCTCTCTTTCTCCTTCCATTCCCCTCTCTCTAAAAATAAATAAAGTCTTTAAAAAATGCTTAAAAAGAGGTCCTAAAGCACGTTTGACCAATAAACAAGCACTATCAGGGAAAACAAAATAGGTGCCTCTTGTAAATCATGAAGTAACCCAAGCAAGTGCCCAGGTTTTAGCGACCTGCCATACTGTGGGCTAGCCCCACTGTCGTATCTGGTAGTTGTACTGGGACGGAAAGAGCAAAGAAGGGCTGAGCTCTAGTTTTCCCACTCTTCCAATAATCATTTGGGATCTTTTATTTTATGATGAGAAAACTGGGGTTCAGAAGACTGAATACATCAAAAAAGCAACCTAAATCTACCTGCATATCACAACTGGGACAAATTGGGGAGTATGTTGTCTAAGGTCAAATAAAATACACTGTTTTGAAAAAAAAAAGACGACCAAGTAACCTCCCTCAGATGACAGAGCTAATAATCCGTTTCATAAATATATATTTTAGGCAGGAATAAGAGAGCAAACAAGACAGACCCACCCCTACACCCTGGAAAGGAGACCTGTGGTTGGCCTCTGGGTGTACACCTTTCTCCCCTGGATGGAAGAGGCTGAGTTTGGCCAGGAGTGGGGCTGCCCAGAACCTAGAAAACAGGGGAACTGAGAAGTGGCGGGCAGAGCTTAAAGTTAAAACGGTCCAGTGAGGAACACAGTCAAACCAGAGCGATGAACCAGTCAGTGAACCTGAGGCATCGTTAGCCTGCCTCTGGAGAACACTGTGACAGGATCTGCTTGAGCAAGCTTACCCAGGGCTCAGGCAGTGGCATCAGCGAGCCTGTCCTGCCGGGTGGCTAGACAAAACTCTGTTGCCTTGAGACAGGCATCCTGGGCTGGGCTAAGCTGCCCAGCTACTTTCCAAAGGCGCGGCTACCCCGACCTTATTGTACCAGCACAAGCACTAACCTAAGGACTTTAGCTCCTTTTTCTTTAGATCCTCCTCTTTTTCTTCTTGTCCTTGTTGTGAGGAAGCTGAGGAAAACTGTTTTCTTACTAGGTACGGAATCAGTTCACTCCGGATGGAAGTGATTGACCTAGGAAGAAAGAATGGTCAAATATGAGAAACCTGACTGTCTGGTCCTAGGGGCCTCTAAAACTCTGGCACCCAGGGAAAGCCAACTCCTTCCTGTCATGCCACCTGGGGACTGCCAGAGATCAGAGGTGGCATGCACTTGGCAGTTCTGGAGAAGCGGTGGATCTAAGTTCTCTAGCAGCTTTAGGCTGCAGGAAGGAGGGCAGTGTACTGAATCTGGGGCTCCCTTCCCATGACCTATGCAGAAAAGTCTTCACAAAGCCCCATCTACATGGTACGTGTGAGCATGCACGTGTGTGTTTTAACATGGTGCCTTGACTCTTAACTGGCAACAACCCATGAGAACACAGAATGCTCTGATCTTCTGAGAAAAGTCTAAAAAACTTTCTCCATAAAGGCCTTGCTTATGTTGTTAGCTTAGTCCTAAGTTTTGTGTGTATATAAATATTTTATTTATTTATTTTTAGAGAGAGAGCAAGGGAGGAAGAAAGAGAGGGGGAGAGACATCGATGTGAGACCGAAACATCCACTGGCACCTCTTACCCCACACTGGGAATCAAACTGGTGACATGTCACTCCACAGGACGATGCTCAACCAGCTGACCCGCACTGGTCAGGGCCGCACTGAATACTTTTTGTTGGTATTATAAATGGTATCTTTTAAGCAATTATTTTCTTCTTGTTGATTACAGAAATTCAGCTTATTCTCTATTTTGCTTTTATAGCCAATTGCTGTGCTAAAAAATCTTATTAATTCTAACAATTTAGCTGTAGATTCTGACAATTGTGCCAACTATGAAAACAGCAATTTTCTTTCTTTTTTCTTTATTTAAAAAGATTTTAGTTGTATTTGTTTTTAAAGATTTTATTTATTTTTAGACAAAGGGAAAGGGAGGGAGAAAGAGAGAGGGAAACATCAATGTGTGGTTGCTTCTCATGCGCCCCCCACCGGGGACCTGGCGCACAACACAGGCATGTGCCCTGACTGCAAATTGAACTGGCGACCCTTTGGCTCAATCCACTGAGCCACACCAGCCAGGGCTCTTTCTTCCTTTGTAATCTCTGTATATTTTATTTTCCCTGCTTTACCGTATTGGCTAGGACCTCCAATATAATGCCGAATAGAAGCACAGATAGCAGTCATCTTTACTTGTTCTTAATTTCAAAAAGAATTCTTCTAATATTTTAGCACTTGACTGATGATTGTTGTAGTTACTTTGTTCATTATCAAAGCTACCATTTATTGACTTCTTTGTGTAGACAGTGGTCTTCATGCTTTATAGCTAATAGTTGGCACATGTTATAGGCCTTTTTGTATATTCCCTTATCAGATTAAGAAAGTTCTCTTTTATTCCTAATTTGTTATGAGCTTTCATCAATTAATGGGTATTGAATTTTATTAAAAATTGTTTTTTTGCATCTAAGGAGCTCGTGTTTTTTCTCCTGTAATCTTTTTGATGGTGACTTTTTTTTTCCCTCTAGTAACGGCTGTGTTATTCAAAGACTGTAGACAAGATTTCTGCTCCGTACTTCCTCACAGTAGAGAGACTATGGGAGATTCTTTTATTCTTTGTGCAAATTATCAAATTTTACAATTTTAAGCCATTCTTAAGTTTCCTGTCTCTCACTTTTTCTTAGCTCCTATGAAACTGCTCTCCTGGTTTGATTCAAATTCTGTGAATTTAAAATCCATTTTAATGACTAAGTATTTCCATGTGGATTTCATCTTTCCATCTACTTGAGAGGGCGCCCTCATGTTTCCACAGCTGTACTTATTTACCAATGACTATCACAGGGTTTCTAGAACAGAGTTAACTTCAATTCACTTTTATGTAATCAGATTGGCCTAGGACAGCAATTTTCAACCTTTTTCATCTCATGGCACATATAAAAACTAATTACTCAAATTCTGAAGCACACTAAACATTTTTTTTGCTAACATGACCATAAAATAGGTATAATTTTGATTAACACTGGACGGCTATTGTTGTGTTGGCTGTTGTCATTTTTGAATTTGACAATCTAAGGGAAAAGAGGTCAGTGGCCCTGACTAAATAGTCAGGTATTGCGTGTTTTAAAAATTCTTGTGGCGCACCAGTGTGCTTCTCGCGGTATACAAGTTGAAAATTGCTGGTTAGGACAGTACTTACAGAAAATAAGACCGACAATCAATGTGTAAAGAGCTCCCACAGGCAAAAAAATTCCAACACTATTTTTACATCACATTACAAGCAGTGAGTAACTTTGGCCAAGAGCTTTAGAGCTGTTCTTGTTTGGCCTTTTTGGGTCTCAGGAAGCATAGTGCTTCCTGATGGGTATTGAGACAGGATTTGGGGTTTAAACGACTAGGAATCTGTAATGGGGAAGAAGAGGGCTGATCCTTAGTACAGTGAATATGCTTTTGATTTATACCGAACAAAGGAAATAAAAGCACAGAGGGGTGAGAGACTAGCACATAATTTTAAATTTTCTCTCTCACACTGTGACTTTGTTAGAATTTTAAATCACTAATTAATTTAGCATTTAACAAGCATCTATTAATATGCCACTAACTGCTCTGGGCCTTGGAAATATATAGTTTCTGACTTCAAATAATTCATAATCCAGTGGACAGTAGGCTGATTCTGAATTTAAGGAGAAGGGTAGAAGGAGGTGAGGCTGATTAAGTGGTAAGGAGCCAGACCATGGAAGCCTTTTATAGTAGTTTTTAAGCAGGAAAATGACAAGATCAGTTTTATTTCTTCGTAAGATAATTCTGGTAGCAGTGGAAATAGACCTGGAATAAGGAGATTGAAGTCAGGGAGACCAGTAACAAGACTCTAAAAACAGCCCCATAAACCTGACTGCTAATGCATACTCCCCCGATTCACAGAAGCTCTGCAGGCTGACAGAGGACCACACAGATGGAGTATAGGTAGGAAGGCAGGACAGGGGCAGAGGCTGAGGAGGGTAAGCAAAATTATGAACCCTGGAGCTACATAGTTCATGGTTTTTGTCATTTTTTAAAGGATCAAGTCAAACATCTTTGAAAAATTCTGTGTAAGCTGGAAGCTCTTGTATTGAATTTCAATGTGATTTTTCTTCTGATCATTTGATGGAGATTAAAAATTTCCATATGAATACAAAGAATGAAACATTTACTCTTAGCTCATTTTCTCCCCTTTTAAGGCACCGAACCAGTGTTTGTAGCAAATGTTCCTTGGCCCCCTCTGGTGGAAAACAAGTCAGTCCCCTTTGAAGAAATGACAAAGCAGGGCCCGCTGGGGGATTTCAGAGGCATGATATTTATGTTATGGGCCAAAGAGAACTGTCACTGCGAGAGGCAAGCAAGCAAGCCCTGGCACACAGCCCCTTTAGGCAGAGCCATTCAAGGATATCAGGCAGTGGTAGGAGGAGAGGACATGAAGCAGTCCGGCCAGTTCCCACCTCCCTCTGCTGGCACTCAACAGCAGGCCAGGCCCCATAATGCAACGGGCCTAGCAGCATAATGGAGGCCAAAATTACCCTTCCTGTTTCCTGCTCAAAGTAGAGCCAGCTCAAGGCTGTGCTAAGAAGTGGAACAGGCCGCGTGAACCAATGTGAACATCCTGACCTTGGGGTTGAAGACCAGCAGCTGGACCCACTCAATGCCCCTGGCCTGGGCCACTCACTTTCCCCCCTCACTCCTATACACAGCCTTCCCCAAAACACCCGCCTCATGACACTGGAAGCTCCTAAGAAAAAAGAAATCACAAAGAACAACAGACTTGACCACTAGCAGTAAACAAACAACTCCACCAAATTAAAGGACAAAATAACTACTATAAATAGGACAAAAGGTTAATATCCTAAATAGATATAAATGTTCAAAAAATATAAAAATATTTTTTAAGAAATAAAAGTTAAAACAAGCTGTAATTTCTAACCCCCAATCGAATGAGCAGATTTAAAATAATTCTCATTACTAATAAGAGTGCTTTGAGATAGTTATTCTCATATAAAGGGAGTCAGAGGATAAATGGGTAAAATCTTTTCTGAAAAGTAATTGGAATACATAGCTAAGAGTAGAGAGAACACTCTTTTTTTACTTAGTCAACTGCAGAAATCCTCATCTCTTTTTTCACTGCTTCCGTACCAAATTACTGCTGCCATTGAAACGGTCCTTGCCTTCCATTCACCAAACACACAGGGTGGGCAAATGTTGGTTTACAGTTGTTCTTTTGGAAAATAATACAATAATTAATGAATAATAACACAAGAATAAACTTTCACACACAACTGTAAATCTACTTTTGCCCATTCCTGTATATTGAATGCCTTATCAATCCAGGTAGGTATCTAATTTCAGAGAATTTTGGCGGAAGAATTAACGTGTAAACAACTAAAAGAGGCACAGGGCAGAATGGGTTATGTTTCATATGTGAAAAGTAACAAAGGACTGCTATGGCCGTCTTTTCTTGAGGTTGCAACTCGTAGATTTATTGTTCCTTTCCATGCCTAGAGATAAGTCATCTTTCCATAACCAGATTATTATAAATAACTCCAACTTACCTTGAAAGAGTCTTTTTCCCACCCACAATCATCTCTGTACCCCTGCCAAGTTATATCATTGCTCATTCCATATGGGACTAAGCTGTTTAAAGAGCTGTACTCCCTGCTCAGCTTTGAAGGCCTTCTACAGGCTGCTCCCTCCGACCTATTCAATCCCATCTCCCACAGCGTTGGACAAGACGTCCACTCTTCCAGCCAGGAATAAAGGATCCCCCTTGAGTACTATTCAAATTTGTCCTGCTGTGTCCTTACTTTTTCCTAGTATACTAAAATTTATCAGTGTTCAATATATTGAAATGTTGGGAATAATGCCTTTATTCCCAACAACTCTGAGAAGGGTAAATGTGGAAAGAAAGGGATAAGGTTCTCCTGAACAGATCTTGAGATGGGGAGGCAGTTTGAGATGAGGCTGTGTATCATTCTCTATCACAACAGTTCCGAGGAAGTCCTGTTTGGCAGAGCTTCTGGCTCGAAGCCACAGAATCACCAATTCAGGCTTGTCCTCAAGGGACATACCACTGTACTACACTTGCCAGGCATGGGAACAGCTTCTGGTGGTGGCCAAGTGAGCTACAAAGGAGCTAGTATCCTGGTATCCAGAAATGAAATGTTGTAATCCCACTGGTAGTATTAAGGAGGCTTTGTTAGGGTTGTTTTTTTTTTTTTTTTTAGGAGTTATAATGGTATTAAGGTCTTTGTTTAAAAGGAAAAAATACTGTTTATGTTTTAGAGATACATACGGAAATATTTGCAGATAATTACAACTGAGATGATGACAGATGAAATTATATCATAAGGACTAGCTTTAAAATAATCTGGCGTGGCAGCGGGTGGGTGGGTAGTCTACATGTAAAACAAGACTGACCATGAGTCGGTCATCGTTGAAGCTGTGTGAGGGATCCACGGAGTTCATTACGTTACTTTCTCTACTTTTGTATTTGTGTGAAATTTTCCATAGCAAGTAGTTAAAAAAAAAACCAAACCCATGATCTCTACTATTGCATTCCCTTCTAGCACATCAAGGACAGAGCCTATTTCACAGGACTTCATATTCATTTGGGAATAAAAAATAAACCCTTTAATGGCCGAGAGTTAACTTTACTTTTGGAATACGGATAGCCCAGACGGGTAACTGGCGAACAGGTCCTGGATTACTCTCTAGTCTCGGCAGAACGTTTCCTGGCTGTTTAAAAAGCCAAAGTCTCTACAACCCACTGTGGAGCTCAACTGTAAGTTCCATGAGGGCAGGGCCCATGCTGTGTATTCACCATTGACCTACAACTGATCTAGCACAGCGCCTGCCTCATAACAGGTGCTTAGTAAGTTATCTGTTGACTGAATGAAAAAACAGAATAGTAAGCCAAGGAGAGCAGGCGAATAGTGTCCTGGGAGGAAAAACAGAGAAACACCAATCCCTGGGAAAGCGGGGAGTCCAAATGGTTTGTTTTACCATTGGCTACACATGGGCCTTCCTACAGGGTTTTAGCAGGTGTTGTAGGGGACGAGGTGTCCTGCTGTGCCCCATATGGTATTTGCCCCCATATGCTGTGCCCCAAATACCATATGGGGCACAGCAGGACAATTCCCTTTCTCCTACATATCCAAGTCCATCAGCTAAGGGCATGCTGGCGTTTACACTCAGGCTTTCCGCCTCCCTCCCGCAGCTGGTCTGAGGAAACTTGCTGCAGTGGCCCACCAGCCACCTGCTTCCCGGCCCTCCAGCGCTTAGTATTCGAGGGTGACCCTCATTCAGCAGCGATCAGGGGAGACCAGCTGCTCCTCTTCTTACCCACGCACTTATTTAATCTTTCCCACCTGTTCCTCCGGGAATACAAGTTGCATTTTCTACCAAAAATCCTTGAGATCAAGAGCAAAAGGAGGTTTTCCCTCTGAAAACCCAAATCCTGTGATTTACCAGACACGTTCTCTGGGGATTATTAAAGCCCACAGTTCTGTTCTCAAAGCAAAATCAGAAAAGTACTAAAATTTGTTTCTCTGCATTCAGGAATGTTCACTCAGTAAGGTGGACTTCTTTTCCAAATTTGGAGGGAAACTTGCCCTTCTTTTTCCCCATCTCTTAGGTAATTCTCTGGCCCTTTGCCGAGAGGGTCCATCTATAGTATAATTGCCCAGGGAAGGTCATCTACTTGGAGATAAATAGTGCTGGAGCTGGGAAGCTCAACTTTGCAGAAGAAAGTAAGAACGGCCTGGAACTGTGCAGAAAGAGGAATCATAGGTTACTATTAGTTTTATAAAAACGTTTTTCTGATTTATTCTAACAGAGGTCCCAAAAATATAAGTGGGGGACTCTGTGGTACAGACAAAAATCACAGCATGCTGATAACATGATTTCATTTCTGGAACAAAGGTGACAATAAATTGTGTTATTTTATAAACTGGTTACCTAACATCATCAAGGTTTAAAGCTGTTAACTAAGTCACACGGTTAACTTAAGCACTGTGGATCTGACTCTCTCTCTCTCTTACTCGTTTTCCATTAGGAAGTCCACAACGTATTTTTTCATGCAGTAGAGATGGGCGTCCACGAGGCCTGTGTGGAAACGTATTCTAGGGTGCCTGCAAAACAGAGAAGACAGAAGGCGCTCACAGTCAGGTAACAAGGGTCCTATCCTATTGTTAGGTTGCAGGCATTAGAAAGTCTGTAAGAGCCGTGCTGCCTACACCCTACTCGGAGGAGACCAAGATGGTGGATACCTCTTTATAGAAATCCTATTTCACAATGTATGAGGCTTTTAGGCTTCTAAAGACATTAAACCAAAATCGATAAGCCACCAAATCACTGACAAGCCACCTTCTCTTCTATCACTCCTACCCACAAATCCCGTCACTAACCTTTTCTGCTACTCCAACTGCTCCACTTCCTGCAGAGAATACTTTAGCCATGCTTTCCTCCAGGATTTGGCAGGCACTACACTATTTTCACAGAAGATGAAGTAAAATTCTATGAATAGTCTAATTCCCACTCTTATTTACTTATTCATCAGGACTTTCCCCAGTTATACTTCCTCCAGGAAACCTTCACCCAAGTTTGCGCCCTCACATTTATGCCCACCTGTATCGGATGACTCGCACACTAGGGTAACAGCCTATTTGCCTGTCTCTCACCCACTAGACTAAAAATTCCCCAAGGGCAGAGACTTATCTTTATACACTGGGCACTTAGCATTGTATCTCACTTGGAGTAAGTATTTATAAGTAGTTGCTGAGTAAGCAAACAAATGAATAAATGAGGTCAAATTAAGGCATCTGGCCCTGGCTGGTGTAGCGCAGTGGATTGAGCTCAGTGGATTGAGCTCGAGCCTGGGAACCAAAGGGTCAATGGTTGGATTCCCGGTCGGGGCACATGCCTGGGATGCAGGCTGGGTCCCCGATGGGGGCATGAGGGAGGCACCCAGTCTATGTATCTCTTACACATCAATGTTTCTCTCCCTCTCTTCCCATCTCTCTAAAGATAAATAAATAAAATCTTTTAAAAATATTTTTAAAAATAAAACAAAAAGTTGCACCCTCCTGCTCATTCCCTTGGTTTAGAAATTCCTTGAAACATTCAACATATCTATATTCATTTAATCCTCACAACTACCTCATGAAATAGATATATTATTCTCATTTTTATAGCAAAGGTCAACTTATATCATATAGCCAGGAAAGGAATGAATTATAAGTTTGAATAATCATCTTCTACATTGTTATCAATCTCTAGCATATATGCACTAATATTCTTGTAGCATTTTATAGTTTAAATTTTTTCCGAACTTTTTATTCTCACCTCAATAAAGTAGGTAAAACAAATTCTTCCATTTTTAAGAATGTTCCAAAAATTAGGTAAATACTCAAGGCTAGAGATTTAGCTACAAATATGAAACACAATGAAGAAATAGAGATGGGCAATTCAGAGATTTTTTTCTTTCATATGATTGGGAAACTAATGGTATTTAAGTTGCCAAAAGGTGGTTTCTTCGTTTCACTTTATTAGTTTTGAATGATATGAGAAATAAGGATTGATGTTTTAAAACAAAACAAAATAAACAACCCCCCCCGCCAAACCTCAAAGAGCACCAGTAAAATCTGGGCTACCGGCTGACTGTTCTGAGCCAGAGAGGTTTGATTTGTATAACATGAAGTAAGAAATTAGTAAATAGATGTGAATAAGATAATTAGAAATACTTGTAATTTTATGTTAGTAAAATAATTTAAAACATATTTTTTTTCCAACCACAGAAAAGGTCCATTACAATGAAAAAATATGTGAAAAATTTGTGGGAATTCTTTCAATGATAAAAAGTTCAGAAAAATGATATAAAAGTCTGTGAGTTGATTGTGAAGCTCCCCCACAGGTTTTTCCTTTTCTCTTCTTCAACTAACATAAAAATAATTTAAAAAATGCTTTTAAAATGGTCTATTATTAAAAAGGAAAAGGAAAAAGGAGTGGAGAAGAAAAGAGAACAAATGATCTTAGAAGAGTCTGAAACAGACGAAGATACAAAAGACTAG
Source organism: Desmodus rotundus (assembly GCF_022682495.2). Classification (NCBI taxonomy): domain Eukaryota; kingdom Metazoa; phylum Chordata; class Mammalia; order Chiroptera; family Phyllostomidae; genus Desmodus; species Desmodus rotundus. The sequence continues at coordinate 29,719,859 of NC_071389.1, forward strand.
AAAATCTAGGACAATATAAGCCATCAGGAACAGGAAAAATATCTTTGGTTATTTTATTTATTTACTTATCCTCACCCGAGGACATTTTTTCATTGCTTTTTGAGAGAGTGGGAGGGAGAGAGGGAAATATCCATGTGAGAGAGAAGCACTGATTGGTTGCCTCCCATTCGCAGCCAGATGGGGCATCGGTGCCCTGACCAGGAATTGAACCCACAACCTTTTGGTTAGGGGGCCACACTCCAACCAACAGAGCCATACTGGACAGGGCTCTTGGGGCTATTTTTATAGATCTATTTTTATTTTTCAATTACAGTTTACATTCAATATTATTTTGTATTAGTTTCAAGTATTCAGGATAGTGGTTAGACAGTTGTGTACTCTACAAAGTGGTCCTCCCAATATTTCAAGTGCCCACCTGGCACCGTACATAGTTATTACAATATTATTCACTATATTCCCTATGCCGTACTTTATATCCTCATGACTATTACTATTTTGTGACTACCAATTTGTACTTCTTAATCCCTTCACCCTTTTCACCCAGCCCTCCAAACCTTCTCTCCTCTGGCAATCATTAGTATAAACCTATTTTTGAAAGAGTAAGTTGTAGATTTTAGAATTAGAATTTGTAATGTTTATTTATTTATTTATTTTAAAAATGCTTATTGATTTTAGAAAGACAGGAAGGGGGGTGAGAGACAGAGAGAGAGAGAGAGAAACATCAATGTGAGAAACATCGATTGGTTGCTTCCTATATGCACCCTGACAGGGGACCAAACCTGCAACCTGGGTATGTGCCCTGACCAGCACTTGGACCCCCGACCTTTTGGTGTGTGGGACGATGCTCCAATTAACCAAGCCACCCAGCCAGGGCAAATTCATAACGTTTAAAACTTTTAGGGAAATAAATTATGCTTTTATTATCTCAAAAACAGGGATACCAATTTTTAAGGCAAGTAACAAAACCAATAGGTGAAATAATTATAATGATTATGAATTATTCTTATTAGTAACATTATTTTGCAATAAACAAGGAATGCATATATGAAATAAATACTGGAAAAGATCCAAGGATAAGCATTTACTGTGTAATCACAAAGATCACTGGCTTTTGAAGCATCTTCATGAGAGCCCTTAGCCTGTCTGAGTAACGGACCTGTCCATACCTGCCCCAGTCGCCAGACCGAGTTCTGGCTTTGAGAGCACTCACAACCAGTGGTACATGAGCACCCATGTCTGTGTGCTCCATTGCCTGAGTGAAGACTTCATTCTGAGCTCAGCAGGGGCAGACTTCTCTCAGGTGGCATGACTTACCTGGCAGGCATTAGCCCCACAGCCTCATCTTACGGGAAACATTCAATCTTTCACTATTAAGTATAATCTTATCTATAAGTTTTTTGTAGATGTCTTTTATCAGGCTGAGGAGGTTCCCTTCTATTTTTTGTTGAGGGTTTTTTTTATCATGAATGGGTGCTAGATTTTGTTAAGTGTTTTTTGTGGCTATTGAGATAATCATGTGTGTGTTTTTTAAGTTTTTATTTTTAAAGATTTTATTTATTTGTTTTTAGACAGAGGGTAAGGGTGGGAGAAAGAGAGAGAAACACCAATGTGTGGTTGCCTCTCACGTGCCCCCTACTGGGGACCTGGACCGCAACCCAGGCATGTGCCCTGACTGGGAATCAAACTGGAGACTCCTTAGTTTGCAGGCTGGCACTCAAGCCACTGAGCCACACCAGCCAGGGCTAATCATGTGTTTTTATCTTTCATTCTATTAATATGATATATTCTATTAATTGGTTTCCAGATGTTAAACTGGCTTTGCATCCCTGGGATAAATCTCACTCATGGTGTAAAATTTCTTTTATATGTTGCTGGATTCAATCTGCTAATATTGTGATGAACAGTTTTTCACCTATATTCATGAAGGATTATTGGTCTTGTGCTTTTTTTTTTTTTTTTTTTGTCTAGGTTTGGCATTAGAGTTATACTGGCTTCATAGAATAAGTTGGGAAGTATTCCCTTCTCCTTCAATTTCTGGAAGACTTTGTAAAGAATCATTATTTCTTCTTTAAATGTTTGATAAACTCACTGAAGAAGCCATCTGGCCTGACTTTTCTTTGTTGAAAGAGTTTCAATTACTAATTTCATTCCATTACTTGTTATAGGTCTCAGATTTTCTATTGGGTTGGCCAAAAAGTCCGTATGGTTTTTTTCCGTGAAAGACACATTTTTCATTTTCACCAATAACTTCATTGATTTGGATATGTAAGTATGTCGGCTCTCTCCTGCTATTGGCTTCTAGTGGGTAGAGGCCAGTGGTGCTGCTAAACATCTTCCAATGCATAAGACAGCCCCACAGCAAAGAATTATTTGGCCAAAATGTGAATAGTACCAAGAAACTTCATAAACCACTTTTTAACACATTCAATCAGCCACAGCACTTTCTCCATGTACTGCAAAATTCTTTTTTTTTTTTTGCATTTTAATTGCACTTTTACCTTTCTTGAAATAATAAAGCATAATATGCCAAAAATGTTGTATATCTTCTTCCATTTTCAATATTAAAATGGCTGCACAAAAATTCACCAATTTTGATAATTTTTTTAATGCATGCCAATGTGACAATTGTCACAATACAATCTAACAAAATTGTTTTGAATGAAGCTAAAGATGACTAAGCACTACTAGCTCCACCATATGGAAAAAACACAATGGATTTTTTTGGCAACCCAATATGTCTTCTTGAGTCACTTGAGTCATTCAGGATGTAGCACGATCTTTGTGGCTCAGCCTGTACCACACTGATTAATCCAGGGCTCCCCTCTGGGCTGAACGCTCATCTCTTCTCAGTATACCGCTATGTGTAAACTCTAACTCAACACTTTAAATGATTCTAGTTACTTAAGGGAAGGAATAAGGAAGGGAACCAATATCACCTGAACAGTTTTTGTATGCCAGGTATTTTGCAAGGTGCTTTCACATATACTAATCTTCATAACATCTCTGTCTTCATTTTAAAGATTTAAGCAACTTTTCTAGGACATAGAGGCAGATAGTGGTAGTACTGGGATTAAAACCTAGGCCTGTGCCCTCTGATCGGTGTGGCTCAGTTGCTTAGGTGTCATCTGTGGTGCAAAGGGTCACCGGTTTGATTCCCAGTCGGGGCACATGCTTGGTTTTCTCTCACATTGGTGTTTCTCTCCCTCTCTCCCTCTCTTCCCCTCTCTCTCTAAAAATAAATAAAATCTTAAAAAGCAAGTACCTTAATGATAATGATATATTCAATACATAAGTGAACCAATAAAACAATAATTAAAAAAGAAAAACCTAGGTATGTGTAATTAAAACTTTTCTACTACCTCTCCACCTTTCAAGCAACTTTTTTCTTTTCTCCGTATATAGCCCTAGGAGCTCGATACAGATGAAGCCCGGCTCCAAACAGTCTGACATCTAAATTTGGGGCAAAGAAGGTAGAATGCTTAGTTGGGATAAAAAAATCCCTGTTTTTGTACTTGACCCCTCGCTGAATACCCTACTTAGGAGTTCATTAGCCACTAGTATCGTTCAAAAAGTAATTTGCTAAGGTATGGGGTTCTCAGCATTGACCCGCTTCCTAGTTTCCTCATACATTCTGGGAGAGCAGGAAAGCAGATATTAAATGCTCCCAAGCTCCTCAGCCACGGTCCTTGGTACCAGTGGCTAAAGGGGCTGGAGGCTGTCCAGGGCCACTTGCCCTAGGCGATCCCCCATGGGGGAGTCGGTACACACACTGCAATCCCTGATGCTCACACCTCCTACTGGATGGCGAGGAAGGCACTGGCGTACGAGCACAGGAGAGAGTGGCCTTGCGAGGCTGTGAGGGCAGGTGACCAAAGCTGTATAGCAGAGGATTTGGAGACTACCTCATTCTGCCTCCAGCACCAGCATTTCTCTGTCCTGCGATCAATGTGAGTCACAGGAACTTCTTAAGGATTGAAAGAAATGAGGCATGGGCATGGAAAATACTTTTACATTGGTCTGGCATTGGTTATAAGCTCCAGCATTATCACTGGAGGGAACTTCATTAAAAAAAAAAAAAGGTCTTCTGCAACTTGCCAGAAAAGGCTCCATGAGAGCAGGTCAAGGTGGCCATGCAGATCCTAAACAATGGTTGTGGTGGGCTGGGCTTCTATCACTGGGGGCAGGTGAGGTGGCCAACTTCGCACCAGCCACCCTAGTGACTATTGGGAGCTCTCAGCATCCCAGTAAGTGCCATTCTTTCTTCATACTTTCTAAAAGAAAGACTAATCTTTGTGGGAAACTTGAATGTTTGCTAAGTATTCTAGGATCTCTAGTTATGGTCACTCATGTTCCAAAAGAAGAGGAAATCAAGACTCTACATGAAATGTCTCACAAGCTCAAGGATCCAGGTTTTGTGGTCTTTGTGACACTTGTGGTCATTGCGTCCTTGATAATGACTTTTGTGGTGAGACCCCACCATGGACAGATGAACATTCCTGTGTACATAATGATCTATTCTGTGATGGGACTGTTTTTGGCCTCCTGGTTCAGGGCCTGGGCTTTGCTATCAAAGAGCTGTCTGCTGGCAAGCCTGTGCTGCAACACCCCGTGGTCTGGACTCTACTGCTGAGCCTCACAGTCTGTGTGAGCAGGCAAGTCAACTACCGGAACAGCGCCCTGGACATTTCAACATTCCCATCATGGCTCCATCTACTATGTATTCTGTGCAACATCAGTTTTAACTTGTTCAGCTATTCCTTTGATGATGTCATTGGTACTTTGAGTGGCTTCTATACAATCATTGTGGGAATATTCTTGTTGCATGCCTTAATTTATTTTTTAAAGGTTTTATTGATTTATTTTTAGAGAGGGGGGAAGGGAGGTACAAAGATCAGTTGCCTCTCACACATACCAGCCCCACAACCCAGGCATGTGCCTTGACTGGGAATCAAACCAGCAACTTTTCGTTTCATGGGACAAAGCTCAACCAACTGGGACATCTGGTCAGGGCTTGTCGCATGCCTTAAAGATATTAGCTGTAATCAAGCAAGTCTTTCTCTGTCTTTTTGAAAAGACGAGAAAGCAATGAATGGGGGCAATCTTGCTAATATGTATGAAATTGTAAATAATAATGAAGAAAGCTTAACCTCTGGAATTGATTAGTACAATGGTGAAAATATCTCCTGAAGAAATGGAAATCTGACAGCTTTTTAAGAACGATGAAATTAAAAGGTTAATCTATAATTGTTGTTGTAAAGTGAATTTGAGTATGAAAAAGCATTATTCTTGCTTTGGCTGGTGTGGCTCAGCTGGTTGAAGCATCGTCCAGTAAACAGAAAGGCTGCGGGTTTGATTTCCAGTCAGGGCACAAGCCTAGGCTGCAGGTTGGATCACTGGTCAGAGCAAGTGCAAGAGGCAACCAATCAATGTTTCCCACCACCTCCCTTCCCCTCTTCTCTTTAAAATCCATAAGCATGTCCTCGGGTGAGGATTAAAAAAAAAAGTCCACGGTTATTCCCCTCCCTATCCCACATCCCTTTATTTTTTTAATTTTTTAAATCCTCACGTGAGTATATGTTTTTATCGATGAGAGAGAGAGAGAATGAGAGAGAGATCAATTGGTTGCCTCCCATATGCACTCTGACCAAGGATCGAACCCGCAACCTAGGGATGTGCTCTGACTGGGGATCAAACCTACAACCTTTTGGTGTACAGGATGACGCTCCAACTAACCAAGCCACCTGGCACCTGGCCAGGGTGTCCCACATCCCCTTATAAAGTGACTTAGCAGCTCCTCCAATCCAGAGGTAGAGGTTATTTTCCTGCCCCATGGATCTGGGCTGTCCTTGACACTGCTTTGACCAAAAGAATGGGTAGGAATGACGCTGTTTCGGCCCCTTCTCCAATACACAAGATTAAAAGGTCTCACTCAGCTCTGCCCACAAAAGCTCCGTGCTGGAGTACATGCAAACACAAGTGACACTCTGGCTCCATTAATGTCCTTTTCCAATGAACGTACTGGGCTCTGACTATGTTAGGCCACATTTTAGACCACAGAGTTATAAAGACAAATAAAAGACAATCACTGTCCTCGTGGAACTTACAGTCCAGAGCAATAAAGGGTTATAGGTGTTATCTGGAAATCTCTACAGTATATAGGTGAACACAAAGGAAGAAGGACCAACTCTCAAGTCTGCCTACTGAGAAAAGGGTCAGAAAAGTTTCACTGAGAAGTGCTATGTGAGCCAAGTCTTGAAAGAAGAGCAGGTAACTGGCCAGGGAGAAAGGGTAACTCTGGCTGAGGGGGTGCTAAGAATGGTGAAAGCCAAAGGACAGTGGCGTAAGCAGGGTGTAGGGGAAAGAAGCAGTAGAAAGCGAAGTCGAAAATTCTGGAGACTGCTGAAAAAACTGATGGAGCAAGCTTCCAGGGGAGGCAGAGGGAAATGGGGTAAGAGACGTAATAGGAGGACGGAAACTCACTCTTCTAAGGCCAGGGAAAAGGACCTGACGGAGGGCCTGAGTAAAGATAAAGTCATGGGTAAGGGTAGTGTGCTAGGGAAAGGGGAATCTCACAGTTAGGGTTTTCTTACAGGAGGAGGAGGCAGGGTCGTTTTCTGAGAGCAGAAAGTGGTAATGGTTGAGAACAGCTGCTGAGAGAAGGGGAAGGTGGGTCAGAACAGGCGTAAGAAAGCGAGTGGTCTGAGGCCTCAGCTAAGATCGGAACCATGAATTTATAGTGGTGTCAATTCACAACATTGCATATTTCTCAGGAAGTCTTTATTCTTTTTAAAAGATTTTATTTATTTATTTATTTTTAGAGAGAGGGGGAGGGAGGGAGAAAGAGGGAGAGAAACATCCATGTGCGAGAGAGACACTGATTGGTTGCCTGGTACACGCCCACAACTGGGGACCTGGACCGCAACCCAGGCATGTGCCCAACTGGGAATCTAAACGGCAGCCTCTCGATTTGCAGGCCTGCGCTCAATCCACTGAGCCACAACAGCCAGGGCTCTCATGGTCTTTAACAGAACAGATGTAGAAGTAGACAAGACAGATGGTAGAGTAAGCCAAAGTTGAAGTTTATGAGGGCAGATACAGAAGAAGGACAATGGGTGAAGATATAGAAGGAAATGTCTGAACTAATATACCATAAGGTCTAGATTGGATGAAGAAAAAAATGAAGTAGAGAAAGAAGAAAAAGACAGAGGAGGGGTGGGGAGGGAGGCAGGGAGTAAGGGTTGGTGAGGGACTGAGAGATATAATAGGACTGAAACAAAGGAAACATGATTCTTGGTAAAGATGGCAGATTAAACACAGGCATAAAGCCTATTCCTTTTCTTTTATAGCTACTTACTTACTTAATTCCCTATTCTTTTTGAAAGCTCATTAAAGTGACAGTAAAGGGTGTTGTTATTTTTAACAAGGCATAACCCCCAAGGACAAAGATGAGGAGCAGAAAGGACAGCAACAACATTTTGAAAGCTGGAAGGCAGAAGGATGATGTAACAGATTCAGCGCATCAAAGAAAGCTGAAATCTAAGCCAGTCATAAGGAAAGCTGAGTGGCAACCTCATCTGTACAGCAGAAGCCCTGAAATGATCCGGAACTGGCTTAGGGAAAAGGTTTAAGGATGCTGACGTGGGAGTTCATTTACAAATAACCTATCCATATGACTTTATAGGAGCGAGAGTTAAGAGTACAGCAAAGTAAGAATATGCTGGACAAGATGGGGAAAGGTTCTGCATCCTGACTTCTACGAGTGCCTCTGCACTCCTCCCCCACAAAACTGCAAAATTAGAGAAGTACTTTAGCAATTTATGGCTGGTTTGCAGCCATGGGGATACTAATTTAGATAAATAGTAAGACTTTCCATACCATTGGGAAAATAATCAAGAGTGTAAACCCATTTCTCATCATCTCATCATCCCAGAAACACAGATCTGGCCATGATCTTTGAGGTCTGAGTCAAGTCCTTGTCTTCCCAAATATAAATGTCTAAACTTTCTGAAATGAACGTGTGAACATTTTATTCCATTTTAAAGATATCCTTTAAAAGCTTGCTCTGATTTTTCATTACTCTTCCAGTAAAACAAAACCAAAAAAAAAAAAACCCCTTGACTAGTATTCAAAAGAAAACAACAAACATTGGAGAAAAGCTACATGATTTTCTTATTAAATATTTGGCACAAATACCTTTTACTTATGAATTATTAAAAACAGATGTCTTTCAGAAATAAAAGAGGAACTTTAGAGCTGGGGGGTTCTTTAAAGACCTAAGTCAATTTTAGTTGGGAAAACTGAGGCTCAGAGAAGCAAAGTGATTTGGTCAAAGTCGTATAGCTGGTTTGTCTCAAGACTTAATTCTAAATTCTCTGGACTTGAATTTCCAGTACCGTCTTCCTTCTACCAGCCACATTCTTTTCTACTACATGTAATGTCTCTCCAAGTCAGCAGTGGATCGATTCAACATCTGGGGAAGCTTTTCTGCTTTTTCTAAATGCACTGAGGTAGTAAGAATCTGGGTCCCTGGGAGTCAAGTTGTACCAACACTACCTGATAACTAGACAGCCAGCTTGCTGGGGCGACTGCCTCTGTACTGAACTACAGGCTTAGCAGGACTCCTCCAACAAATGTCTTACACTGGCTTGCTTTCCAGGACAAAACGAGCCTGCGGCCCAACAAAACAGAACATTGTCTTGCAGTAAAGCAAACACTTCACCCTCTCAAGAAAGGGAGAAAACAAACGGATGTAAATTCCATCATCATTGTCCTTTCCTCCTACAACCACTATAAAAGTATAAAAGTAAAAAAAAAAAAGCCCCAAACAATAAACCTTTAAAACAAGAGGTGCCTGACTCTCCCCGATATATGCACAAAGGCCTTTTTTCAAGAGAACTTTGGTGTTTGCCCAATAGGAACTAGCCCCCAACTTTGGATATTCAGTTAAAAAGAGGACAGAGGGTATTGGATTCTCATATTCAAAAGTGTCTAAAAATACGAATTTAATTAGCTTTTACCCACCATCTCACTGAGGCCAGGAGGAGCATGATGCCTCAGAAGGGTCATAGGAATGTGGGGGAGGAACATTTTATTGCTCATTTATCCAGCCTGCTGCCCTAGTATGACTATACTTCAGAGATCCTGAATCACCGGGTGTAGATTACAAGTTAGAAGAATGGAGGGAAAATAACTGCCAACAACCAAAAACGCAACCCAGTCTTAGGAACCGGTAGAAGAACTGGTCTTCACGGCCCCAGTGCTTACCCCAGGCCCTGAGCTAACAGCTCTGAGGGAAAAATACACCTCCATCTGCTCTTCATTTTTGCCTTACCTTGTTTATGTCCATCTTCTTTTCTCCCATCATGCCCAAGTCTTGCTCTTTTTGGCAGGCACTGGGATTAAGGCATTTACTAACAGCCCACCGTATGGAGTCATAACCTAGTTCCCAGGAAGGTTAAAAGAGAAAGCAGGAGACAGTCTCCATCCTCTAGTTCTTATGGAAATATGACTAGTTTCTAAAAACTTACTTTCTAAGCCTGACAACTCTAGTACAGAGCAAAGCACGCACATCAGTGCTTGATGGATGCATAAATGAGGAAGGGCCCTTGTGTCACACAATAGATAATCACAATTAGTTCTTTCTGCCTCTCAAAGGACATAGTCCCTTTACCCTTTGAAGTCTTGTGAATTTAACAATACAATACTATGATACTTTGCAGGTTTTATACTTTAAATACATCTTGCTTACTGCTCTCAGATTGCCTTTGCAGAATCCTGAGTTTGAACCATCATTTTCCTCCTCAAAAAGTCTTTAATAATTTCCTTATATTCAAGGCTTTCTGTACTTATCTGCTAGTGCTTCCTGAAGGGAACCTTCCTTTTGGGCCAAACTGTTCCTGAACAAGTCTTGCACACTCTGTCTCCACACTTTGCTCACGGCGTTCTCCCCACACAGGATTCAGCTTCCCACGTCTCTCTCCATATCTGATCCATATCCACCTTTCAAGTTCAAATTATTCTACTAATTTTCCTGACCACCTCAGTCCCTAGAGATCAATACCTCCACTGAAGTTTGAGAACTGTTGGCCATAATAGTTCAGTATCCTGATATTTTTGCTATTACTTGTTAATCTCTTTATGCATAACATTATCTTCCACCAAGGCTAATAAACTCTTTGATACAGTTTCCTGCATCAAGTATTCCCTTAAATACCACAAGAGTGGTCTGACCAGAGGGGCGAACTTGATAGACATTTGCCAGTTGAACAATGTGTTCCTGAAAAGTAGAAAGTGTGAACTAATGGAAAAGGCCCAGCTCTGTCCCTAACTAGACACACGATATGGAACAAACCCCTCTCACGTGACTTTCAGTATTATTATCTGAAGTATAAGGGACTGGACCAAATGACCTTCTAACTGTGGCATTCTATGATTCTAAAACATCTACAAATATGAACATATTTTCAATACATTAAGAGATGTTATTTAATTGCATCTTATGGGGAGCTCTTGTAAACTACAAACAAATCCTTCATTTCTGAAAATTTGATTTCGATAAATGAATTTAGAAAAAAAAGAAAAAAATTCATAATAAAACCCTTACTTATTTCTCCAGATTACTTCCAGATCCAGTCAGCTACACCCTGACTGCTGCAGAAACAGGCTGTGCTGACAAGGTCCCGTCACAGCTACTCTTCATGGCAGGGAGGGGAATTCCAGTGGGGGAGCAAACTACAGCCTGTCAGTTGACGGCCCTGCTGCCCTTTTCTGTAGATAAAGTCTTATCGGAACATAGCCACACTCATTTGTAACGTATCTAGAGATGCTTTTGTGCTATAACAGCAGAGTTAAATAAATGCAGCAGGGACTATATGGTCTGCAAAGGCTAAAATATTTACTATTTACCCCTTACAGAAAGAGTTTGCCAATCCTTGTCCTATACCCCAACATTCATCACAAAGTGCCAAAGCCCTAGATTACAGACCCTAAATCACACCTGGTCACTAGGTCACTTCCCATTCATTCATTCAACAAATATTTACTGGGATTTCTTATTTCTAACTAAATCCTCATTCAATTTCATCTTCTGTAAAATGGCATATAATAGTGTCTACTTCATAAGGTTATTGTAAAGATTATAATAAAGGCTTTAGCCTTTAACACAATGCCTGACACAAATTTGAAAAATGATCGCTGCTGTCAGCATCACCATCACCACCACCACCACCACCACCACCACCACCATCATCCTTTCCTGGGTCCTAGGAAAAGCAGGGTCCTCTGAGGGCCAGGACCACCTGAGTGAAAGGAGAGAACCCTAACATCCCTGAGGCCTGACTTCATGGTGGGACAGAGCTTTGTTGTAACAGCACTCAGAGTGGAGCCGGAAGAATATAGGGAATGCTCTATCGCCATGAAACGGCAGTTGACCCCATAGTTCTCTGACACCAGAGATATCAAGAACTCAATATATTTTCCAGAATTTACCAGGAAGACAAATATGATTTGAATTTATAAATACCTCTCTTGAGAACTTAAGAGCTTGCTTGCAGCCCCAAACACAAAGCAACAACATTAAAAGACAGTGAGATTTCCGACCTGGAGGCTGGGGTATAGAGTGGCGTAGGAAGTGAAGGATCTTGAGATGCTTAGATTATCCTACATGATCTTGGTGGGCCCAATATAAGAGACAAATAGTCAACTATGTACTTTTTGTCATTTAATTCCCCAGAATCACCCGGCCTTAAGTGCTCAGATGGTAACCACATCATTAGGCCTGACCGTAACACACACATCTCGTGGGCTGCCATTTGAATTCTCGAGGGTTTATGTGGTCATGCAAGAGTGACCATGGTATTAGACAGGAGTTGCCTACACTAGTCGGAGCCCTCTCCTTCCTGATGGACATGGCCTGCAGCCCCTAGAGAATGAGAGTCAGAGCTCAAGCAGCAGTTTCAGGTGCTGGATCCATTTTTATTACTGCTTCCGTTTATTCCTGGAGAGCTGGAAAATCCCTTTGCATTCTGATAAAACAAGTGACTATCTCTTTGTCAAACACATGGAGCAGCACTATTGGACTACATCTCTGGGGCATGGATCCCAGCTCCAACCAGACCACCCAACCTAGGGCTCCAGTGCCAGGAAGATAAGTCCCCATAACGTCTGGCTGTAAAAACCAGCAAGGTTGGGTCAGCAGAACAAACTGCAGGTTTCTCAGGCATCAACTCAGAATTACTCAGACTCATTCCTGTGGGGCTCCAGCACCAGGGCAGCACCTTGAAGGACACCAAAGGCATATACAGAGGAACTGAAGTGTCTTGCATCAGGGCGAGAGCTGGGGGACAACTTCCTCCCAGACAGAACTGCAGATAGTGGCATTATTCCTTTTCTAAGCCCTTCCCCATACACAGCCACAGTGAAGCAGCACTATATCTTAGTCTCCATTAACTTGACTCACAAGGTAACCCCTGCCCTGATGATTACCTAACGCTCCACCCCATCAAACTTATGGGCCCACCAAATTGGGAACAGTGGCTTTTCAATATGAATGGCTGGGCTAGGCAAGGCTTCAGACCTTCCTAAATTCACTCAAAAAGCAACATCTGAGACCAGCCACCTATACCTCTTGCTGAGTGGTCCCAGGCCCGGCACTAGCAGCAGCCATCTGCAGATGGCTTTATAGCTTCTGCCAGGGGGCTCCAGATAGAACACAGGTGGAGGCTGATGTTGGCCTGCATCACCCAGAAAACTCGAGAAATGGCACACCAAGAGGACAGTTACAGACCACAGTGGAGCACCATCACCCAACAACCCGTACAAACCATGGAGGGAGATGGTTGGTGGGCAGGGGTCACAGCCACTCCAACCAGCTGACTGGACTGGGTATATCCCTCCCATTGATCTGCTGGCAGCAATCAAGACTCAACTACAAGAGGGGGAGCTACTCAGACCATATGGAGGGTGCACCTCAAGTGTCCAGCTTGGGGGTAGGGGAGGCTGTGCCAATGGACCCTACAGGACACCTACTATATTAGACCATGCTATCAAGAGGAGTCAAAGCAGCTCCACCTAATACATAGAAACAAACACAGGGAGGCTGTCAAAACAAAGAGACAAAGAAATATGGCCCAAATGAAGGAACACATCAAAACTCCAGAAAAAAACCTAAACAAAATGGAGATAATCTATCAGATGTGGAGTTCAAAGTACTGGTTATAAGGATGCTCAAGGAACTTAGTGTGTACGTCAACACCATAAAAATTATCCAACCAGAAACGAAGGAGACACTAACTGAAATAAAAAACAGTTTACAGGGAATCAACAGTAGCGTGGATGAAGCTGAGAACCAAGTCAATGATTTGGAACATAAGGAAGCAAAAGACATCCAAACAGTACAGCAAGAAAAAAGAATCAAAAAAATCGAGGACAGTGTAAAGAGCCTCAGGGACAGTTTCACGCATACCAATATTCACATCATAGGGGAGCCAGAAAGAGCAAGACATTGGAAACTTATTTTTCTTTAAAGTATATTTTATTGATTATGCACTTACAGTTGTCCCATTTTTTTCCTTCCCTTTATTCCCCTTGGCCCTGTACCACACCTTCCCTCCAGCACTCCCTGCCTCTTAGTTCATGTCCATGGGTAGTACATATAAGTTCTCTGGTTTCCCCATTTCGTGTACTATTCTTAACCTTCCCCTGTCTATTTTGGACCTACCAATTAAGCTTCTTATTCCTTGTGCCTTTTCCCCCATTCTCCCCCTTTCCCCTCCCCACTGATAACACTCCATGTGATCTCCATTTCGGTGTTTCTGTTCCTGTTCTAGTTGTTTGCTTAGTTTGTTTTTTGTTTTGCTTTAGGTTCAGTTGTTGATAGTTGTGAGTTTGCTGTCATTTTACTGTTCATAGTTTTGATCTTTTTTCTTTTTTAAAAGTATATTTTATTGAATATGCTATTACAGTTGTCCCATTTTTTCCTCCCCTTTATTCCCCTCTGCCTTGCACCCCCACTCCCACCAGCATTCCCCCGCTTAGTTCATGTCCATGGGTCATACATATAAGTTCCTTGGCTTCTCCATTCTCTATACTATTCTGAACCTCCCCTATCTATTTTGTACCTACCATTTATGATTTTTATTCCCTGTACCTTTCCCCCCACTCTCTGCCCTCCCCCTCCCCACTGATGACCCTCCATGTGATCTCTATTTCTGTGATTCTGTTCCTGTTCTAGTTGTTTGCTTAGTTTGTTTTTGTTTTTTTTTTTTTTAGGTTCAGTTGTTGACAGTTGAGTTTGTTGTCATTTTACTGTTCATAATTTTGATCTTCTTCTTTTTTTTCCTTTAACATTTCATATAATAAGGGCTTGGTGATGATGAGCTCCTTTAACTTGACCTTATCTGGGAAGTACTTTATTTGCCCTTCCATTTTAAATGATAGCTTTGTTACATAGAGTAATCTTGGATGTAGGTCCTTGCCTTTTATGACTTTGGATACTTCTTTCCAGCCCTTTCTTTCCTGCAAGGTTTCTTTTGAGAAATCAGCTGACAGTCTTATGGCAACTCCTTTATAGGTAACTGTCCTCTTTTCTCTTGCTGCTTTTAAGATTCTCTCCTCATCTTTAATCTTGGGTAATGTAATTATGATGTGTCTTGGTGTGCTCCTCTTTGGATCCAACTTCTTTGGGGCTCTCTGAGTTTCCTTGACTTGTATGTCTATTTCCTTTGCCAGATTGGGGAAGTTCTCGTTCATTATTTTTCCAACTAAGTTTTCAATTTCTTGCTCTTCCTGTTCTCCTTCTGGCACCCCTACAATTAGGATGTTGGAACGTTTAAAGTTGTCTCAGAGGTTCCTAAGCCTCTTCTCATATGTTTGAATTCTAGTTTCTTCATTCTGTTCTGGCTGAATGTTTATTTCTTCCTTCTGTTCCAAATCATTGATTTGAGTTCCAGGGAAATCTATATGAAAACTTCCTTAATTTGGTGACAGAAATAGACATGCAAGTCCAGGAAACACAGAGAGTCCCAAATGAGATGGACACAAAGAGGAGCACACCAAGACACCGCATAATTAAAATGCTAAAGGTTAAAGATAAAGAGAGAATCTTAAAACCAGTAAAAGCAGTTAGTTACCAACAGGGCAGCTTCCATAAGATGGTCAGCTGATTTCTGAAAAGTAATATAGCCTTGAAGGCTATAAGGTTGGCAAGAAATATTCAAAGTCATGAAAAGCAAGGACCTACAACCTAGATTACTCCGTCCAGCAAAGCTATCATTTAGAATCGAAGGGCAGATAAAGTGCTTCCCAGACAAGTTATAGGTAAAGGAGTTTATCAGCACCAAACCATTATTATATGAAATGTTGAAGGGACTTATTTATGAAAAACATCAAAACAATGAGCATTAAAATGGTAATAAATATGTAACTATCAACAATTGAACCTAAAAACAAGCTAAGCAAACAAGTAGAACAGAAACAGAATCACAGATATGGAGAACATTGGCATGGTAGCCATTTGGGAGGGGGAAGAGGGAATGAAGGAAAAGGTGAGGGTATTAAGAAGCACACATTGGTAGTTAGAGAATAGGCAGAGGGATGTTAAGAGCAAGTATATGAAACGGAGTTGCCAAAGAACTTATATGCATGACCAATGGACATGAACAAAGGGGACAGGATCACTGGAGGGAGTGGGGATTGCTGGGTGGAAGGAGGCAAAGGGGGTAAAACTGGGAAAACTGTAATAGCATAATCAATTAAAAAAACTTTACAGTGCCTCTACTATGACAGACCAATTAAATAAGAATGTCTAGGGATGGGGCTCAGGCATCAGAATTTAAAAAAAAATACTCCCCAGTGTTGAGAACTATCAGTCTTGTGAGAAGCGCAGGCAAGAAGTCAATGCTTACAGTAGGTAAAGCTGGAAAGACTGATTGAATGGATATACATCTTTGGTACATGCTCAGTCAGGATTTGTAAGAGGCACAAGTGTTATTAGATGACACTCATAGTATTTAAGCACGCAGAGGCCAACACAGCAGATGTGCTCCCAGAAAAAGGAAACAATCTAATCATCCAGGCAGTTTATTTCTATAACTGAAAGAATGATTTCTCCAAAGGTGAGAAAAGTTGCTTTACCTGGCAGTGGCAAATTAATTCCACTTTCCAGAATTAATTAACTGGTACTACTTCAGAATAAGCATTTGAGGTTTTCTTCTTTTTTTAACAAGAAAGATCACATTTATAGAGAACCAAGATGGCGGCATAGGTAGACACACTGCACCTCCTCGCACAACCAGAACTAACAGAAAATCGAATGGCAAGGAAGTCCGATACCAAGGAAATAAAAAATAAACATTCATCCAGACCAGTAGGAGGGACGGGGAGACAGGCAGCCGGGGCGGAGAGGACTCGCATTGCTGTGGCGGACCGAGACTGGCGGAGTGTGGGATGAACGGGGCAGGCAGTCCGACCACTGGCAGACCCTGCGGCCCCACATTCGCGCAGATAAACTGAGAGGGCTGGACTCAGAGTGGCGGAGAGCGGGGCAGGCAGAGTGGCGGGTAGCACCCCGCGGCCCCACACTCACACACAGATAAACCGGACAAAAGGCGGGGAGTGAAGCAGACCACGCAACCCAGGGCTCCAGCGCCGGGAAATAAAGCCTCAAACCTCTGATTGAAAACACCCTTGGAGGTTGGGGCGGCAGCAGGAAAGACTCCCAGCCTCACGGGAGAGGTCATTGGAGAGACCCACAGGGGCCTAGGGCATGCACAAGCCCACCCACTCGGGAACCAGCACCAGAGGGGACCAGTTTGATTGTGGGTAGCATGGAGAGTGGAGAAATCCGGTGGAGAGTGGAGCGGGCGCCATTGCTCCCTCTCGGCCCCTCCCCTATGTACAGCGTCACAGCAGAGCGACCAGCATTACCTGGCCCCTGGAACACTTAAGGCTCCGCCCCTTAAAGTAACAGCCGTGCCAAGACCAAAAAAAAAAAAAAAAAAAAAAAAAAAAAAAAAAGGCCAAAATGACAGAACACTTCAAAGCTCCAGAAAAAATACAACTAAGCGAGGAAGAGATAGCCAACCTATCGGATGCACAGTTCAAAACACTGGTTATCCAGACGCTCACAGAATTGGTTGAATTTGTTCGAAAACTAGATGAAAAAATGAAGCCTATGCTAAGAGAAACAAAGGAAAATGTACAGGGAACCAATAGTGATGAGAAGGAAACTGGGACTCAAATCAACGGTGTGGGCCAGAAGGAAGAAAGAAACATCCAACCAGAAAAGAATGAAGAAACAAGAATTCGGAAAAATGAGGAGAGGCTTAGGAACCTCCAGGACATCTTGAAACGTTCCAACACCCGAATTATAGGGGTGCCAGAGGGAGAAGAGGAAGAACAAAAAATTGAAAACTTATTTGAACAAATAATGAAGGAGAACTTCCCTAATCTGGCAAAGGAAATAGACTTCCAGGAAGTCCAGGAAGCTCAGAGAGTCCCAAAGAAGCTGGACCCAAGGAGGAACACACCAAGGCACATCATAATTACATTACCCAAGATTAAACACAAGGACCTACATCCAAGATTACTGTATCCAGCAAAGCTATCATTTAGAATGGAAGGGAAGATAAAGTGCTTCTCAGATAAGGTCAAGTTAAAGAAGCTCATCATCACCAAGCCCTTATTATATGAAATGTTAAAGGGAGTTACCTAAGAAAAAGAAGATCAAAAATAGGAACAGTAAAAATGACAGCAAACTCACAGTTATTAACGGCCACACATAAAACCCAAACAAAAGAAAACTAAGCAAACAACTAGAACAGAAACAGAACCACAGAAATGGAGATTACATGGAGGGTTGTCAATAGGGGAGTGGGAGGGGGAGAGGGGGGAAAGGTAGAGAATAAGTAGCATAAATGGTAGGTAGAAAATAGACAGGGGGAGGGTAGGAATAGTGTAGGAAAGGTAGAAGCCAAAGAACTTATAAGTATGACCCATGGACATGAACTATGGGGGGGAATGTGGGAGGGAGGGGGTGGGCAGGATGGAGTGGAGTGGGGGGGAATGGGACAACTGTAATAGCATAATCAATAAATATATTAAAAAAAAGAAAGATCACATTTGTTGTATGACTATTATGCCTTCTCTATTACTGAATTCTTTATTTTGATCCAATTCTGCCTTCATCGTCAAGTCTCTTTTTTTCTCTTTCCCCAGTTAGGTCTCATAGATGCCATATTCTTGAGTCCTTCATGTTGGAGAATGTCTTCCTTTTTTTTTTTTCATATATCTGAATGATGTCTTCATTATTTGTAACATTCTTCAGTGCTAGTTCCTGAGAGCTCTGTGATGTTGTTCCTGTTAATGAATGCTGTAAAGGGCTTTTCTTCCCATGTAATTAGCTTTTTGCCTCTGGATGCTTGAAAAATTCTTTTTTTATCCCTAAAGTTTAATGTTAACTAAGATGCATGTGGCCAGATTTTCATAGAATATACTATACTCTTAAAATTTGCAGATTTTTACTTGATTCAGGAAATTTTATTGTATTATGTCTTTTTTTAATTCTAAAAATTAAATTGAAGTTATATATGCACTAGTAAGTAGTTTCTCAAGGCTTACAATGGGAAATTTCAGTCCTCCATTCCCTCTTCTCCTCATTTTGTTACCCAGAGCACCCACTTTCAAATCTTTTTTTTTTTTTTTAAGATTTTATTTGTTTTCAGAGAGAGGAGAGGGAGGGAGAAAGAGAGGGAGAGAAACATCGATGTATGAGAGAAACAATGATTGGTTGCCTCTTGTTTGCCCCCAATAGGAGACCTATCCAGCAACCTAGGCATGTGCCCTAGCAGGGAATTGAACTGGCGACCTTTCGGTTCACATGCCAGCGCTCAATCTACTGAGCCACACCAGTCAGGGCTCAATTCTTTTAGCAGATCCATTTAGTATATATATTTCTAATACCATTCTTATAGTGGTATTTCTTAGGTTTACCACTTCAGACATAACCTGCTGATTTCCCACTACGGAAGATGAGGATTTGACGTTCTTTCATTAGCAGCCTTGCCCTTACCACATACATCCATGCTTCATAACTTCTACCTTCCCAGTATTATTGTTTCATTATTTTGGTTAGCTCAATAATCAAAGTTTAAGTTATTATGACTTAGTTTTAGTTACTAGCTATTTACTATGAAAGAGGAAGTTTATCTTTTTTTTTCCCTTGTGCCTCCCAACACACAGACCTTCCCTTCCATCATACCAAAGTAATTATATCATAATTTTGGTTACAATGAGTTGGTAATTACATTATTATGTATATATAAACATTCGTAACAGCTGAGCCATTCAGTAACTAATGATTAATTTTTTCCTGCATATTTTTGTTATTTGGCTTGGCATCACTGTCTTCTCATTTCTTAGTTTTTAAATAGGTAATTATCAATAATTCAATCCCAAACTAACCACCAAGCACTTAAAACTCCTCTCAAAGTATTGAGACACATCAAACATTTTTTCATTTTCATCAGAAGAAATATGATCACCTTGAAGAAATTGTTCCCATAGCTTGGTGATCTGTTCCAATCTTGTCTAGTTGCATATACGTACACTGGGTGCACAGGTGTTATCCTGGAGTGTGCCTTCATCGTCATCCTGAGGATTCTTTTTCCTATATGCTATGTCTTTCCCTTTCTTAGTTTATGCCAGAGTTTTGGTGTTATATATCCTCTAGGAGCTTTCTGAAACAGATGCATAGAAAACAAATGTTTGAAAAGTTCTTAGCCTACTCTCATACTTGATTGATAGTTTGACTAGAGATTTAAGAATTTTGAAAGTGTTCCTCCCATTGTTTTATAGTTTCTAGTGTTGCTATTAAGAAGTGCAAAGCTGCCCTGCCTAGTGTAGCTCAGTGGATTGAGTGCCAGCTTGTGAACCAAAGGGTCGCCAGTTTGAACCCAGTCAGGGCACTGCCTGGGTTGTGTGTCAGGTCCCCAGAAGAGGGCATGTGAGAGGCAATCACACTGATGTTTCTCTCTCTCTCTTTCTCCCTCCCTTCCCCACTCTCTAAAAATAAATAAATACAATCTTTTTTAAAAAGTTCAATCTATTTTAACTCCTTAATACATCATATTCCCCCTGCATTCTAGAAGCTTATAGGATCTTCTCTTTGTTATGAGAGTTACATTTCAAAATGACAACCTCGGTATATTTCTTTTCATGTGTTTTGTTGGGCACTGTTTCTTTCAGTCTAAAAACACAGCTTCTTTCACTCTGAGAATTGTTTTTTCGGGTGATTTGATTGATATCTTCCCCCTTCATTTTCTCTGTTCTCTCTTTCTGGAACCTTCCGTTAGACCTCCTTGACTGCTCCTTTAATTTTCTTATCATTTCTCTATTTTCACCAATTTGTTGTTTTATTCTGCTTTATGAAAAAAATTTCAAAAATTTTCCTCCAACCTAACTGCATTTTAGTATCAACATTTTCTTGTTCTTTAAATGCTCCTTTTTAAAGACAGCACTCTGCTTTTGGGTTCATGAATGAAATATTCTCTCATCTCTCAATGAGAGCAAGTGTTTTGCTGTGCTTCATTCACTGCTGTATTCCTAGCTCCTAAAATAGTGGAACTCAGCTGGCTCAAATATTATCATAAATCTTTCTGAATAATGTTACTTATTTTGACATTTTCTTCCCTCTACATAATATGTTTCTCTTGAAGTTGATTAAAAAGTTTTTAGTGAGAGAAGAAGGGAGACAGACAGAGAGAGAAAGAAAGAAACATTGATTAGTTGTCTTTCACATGTGTCCCCACTGGGGATCGAACCTGCAACCTTTTGTTGAACAGGACAATGCTCCAACTAACAGCCACGCCGGCAAGGGCCAAGTTGATTTATTTTACCCCTACTAATTTGTTGTTGTTGTTGTTTTGTTTTTCCTGTTTATTTGTTCTGGCTTCTAGGCCTGGTAATTCTTGGGCTTTTCTGGTCCAGGTTTAAGAGTGGCACAATGAATATCTGACTGGGAGCACCGAGCATGTGGTGGGCTTTTTCAACTTTGAAATTCAATGTTGAAATGTCTGTATCTTTAGGTCTTTTCTCTTAGACTGTCTGATACCATAGAGAATTGTCTTCTGTCCTTGCTTGACAAGTACAGTCCTGGCTGCTAGTATTTAGGAACCAAATGGGAGAAGGACACCTAGGACCTCAGAACATAAGGTTGGATTAACCCTCATTTTCTGCGTGGTACCTCCAACCTCATCTATGTCTGGTGTTCTAACCCAGAGATCCTCTATTTTACCCTTTCTGAGAATAATCTCCAGTCTCTTGATAGAGTTGTGAGGCTTGAAGGAGGAAAGCTGAAGATCTACTTTTTGGACAAGCTTCCAAGTAACCTACTCTTAGCCTCACTCCTAGACGTACTTTGGTGCTGCTGAGTCCTGACACTTTTGAGTTTTGCAGTGTACGTCACCCTGCATCTCAGCTTTCCTCCCTGCTGGCTTCGCGCTCAGCTCGCTCAGCGACGTTACATCGTCCTGCTTTCCTTCTTCTGAACTTTGGTTGCTGCTGTTTCCTTTTTCATCTCCTTCAGCCTTCTGGATTTACGCCTTTCTAAAACCCCTTTCCCCGGCCAGATAGTTCAGTTGGCTAGAGGGTCATCCCAGCACGCCAAGATTGCACACAAGAGTCAACCAATGAGTGCACAAATAAGGGGAACAGCAAGCCGATGTTTCTCTCTCCCCCACTTCCTCTCTTTCTCTAAAATCAGTTAAAAATAATAAATAAATACATAAATAAAATCCCTTTACTGTTTAGGGGGTTTCAGAAGTGATCATATTTACTAATTCGTCTATCTTTAAATTAAAATCCTTAAATGAAATTACTTTACCAAGACATCCGTATATCTTGAATACATCTTTTGGCCACAGGGTCAGTTCTCTATTTCAGAGACATTAATGATATTGAATTATCTTTGTCTTTTATTTCAATTAGAGTCTCTGTAACTTTGAATCATTTTGTTTTTCATCGAAATCAGTGACTATCTCAAACTTTTCCTTCATAACTTTTAGTGGTGTCTATTATTCTGTTGTTTGTTATTTTAAACTTTATTTGTTAATTCTGCAATTAAATTATTTGGTCTCCTCTATTTTTAGTTCTATATACTCTTATCTCATTTTGTTGCTTTATCACCTCATTACTGAATTTTTACTTATTAAACCCATGTCCTAATGAATTACTTTAGAGTTGTATAGCCTTGCGCAGCGGTAAAGAAATTCCTTCTACTCATTGAGTTGCTTTCTTCAGGATGGTTCTTTGTTTCTTTGCAGAGCATTCCTCTTGCTTTCACTTTGTTTGCTCTCTGTTTGCACAGGGACATGCCGATTCTTTCAGTTTTGTTCGTGCTTCTTCCATTTGTTTTGATATTATATAGATGAACTCTTGTCTCTTATACTCCTGTATCTGAGACCGCCATCGTGTGAGTGTTGGTTATTTTGTATTATATGGACTTTCCTATATAAGGCTTCAGGGAATGATGTAAGTGGGAGAGATGGAAGGGACCTAGTCAACACATTGAAGGTGGGGTAGAGTCTTTGTTAGAGGTTTCTCTTTCCTGGATTCTGTTATACATTCTTCTTCCATCCCACCTAATTAAGGTTATATTCCATTCAGATGAAGAGATAAGTCTCCAGCTTTGTATTAGTTCACCTATTCACTGTTTAGGTTTAGATCTTTTGTTTCTGTTACAGAGGCAGCCTAAAGCTCATTTTCCCTGTTTAATCATTTACTCCCCAGCAGCTTTCCCATTGCTTCTCAGTCAGAAGATAAAGATTCAGTTTGTTTCTTTCCAGCTGTAGAGCTATTAGTGAGAATTTGCAGGGTTTCAATAATACATCAGTATGGCTTCTGGGAGTGGTGGTGGGATGGAGCAGGGAGCTTAACTTTATTCCTTCCTGTTACTTACTATATATAATCTTCTTTCTTCTCTTGGTCACCAAATTTTATGCTTTATTACATTTAATTATTCTACTTTGTTGCTGTTGAAATTTGTCAGTTTTTATTAATTTATTTGTCACACTTTATTCGGAACTAGTAATTGAAAGTTTTGTGATGCAATCTGAAACAGCCATTTTAATCTGGAAGTGATATTATGTATATGTTTTTCAAGAGTTGTTTATTTGTTTAGCAATAATAATAATGTCTACTTTTTTTTTGTCATTTAAACCTATTTTTACAGATGAAATAACCAAGGGTCTAATATAGAACTCTAATCCATAGGGGTAGGTAATTGGGCCAGCCGAAGCTAGTTTAAATTCCTTTTCATTAAGATATATTCTCTGAAATATGTCTCTACCTGTTGTGCTGGATAGCAAAAATAAAAAGTAAGGTATTTTTCCGTCTCAATTTACTCCTCTCACATTCATTTCATCTAGGCTTTAAACATTTATTAGGCATTCCTATCTATTTGCATCAGCCAGTAAAATTCTGAGTATGGCAGCTTCTAATTAAAAAAAGTCTACACTGGGCAAGCACTCAATAAATGCTGATTGGAGAAAATGTGACCGCGCTGCCTATCAAAAAAATAAAAAATACCCCTGGCTGGTGTGGCTCAGCAGATTGAGCACTGGCCTGAGAACCAAAGAGTTGCTGGTTCGATTCCCAGTTAGGGCACATGCCTGGGTTGTGGGCCAGGTCCCCAGTAGGGGGGCGCACGAGAGGCAATCACACATTGATGTTTCTTTCCCTCTCTCTCTCCCTTCCCCTCTGTCTAAAAAAATAAAATAAAATCTTTGAAAAATAGAAAAAAGTATCGGTGAGGATGTGGAGAAATCGGAGCCCTTCTGTACTGTTGGTAGGAATGTAAAATGGTACAACTACTATGGAAAATAGTTTGGAGTTTCCTCAAAAATTACAAATAGAACTATCATATGACCCAACAATCCTACTCCTAGGTATATATCCAGAAGAACTCAAAGTAGGATGTCAAAGGGATATTTGCACACCAAGTTCACTGTATACCAAGAGGGAGAAGCAACTCAAATGTCCATCAACAGATGAATGAATAAAGAAAATGCTGTATAGGGTTTCCAGTCAAGACAGTGGTGTAAGAACCTGGTTGGGTAGCAGCTAATTAGAGCATTGTCCTGATACGCCAAGGTTGTGGGTTTGATCCCCAATCAGGGCACATACAAGAGTCAACCAATGAATGCATAAATAATTTTTTAAAAGATGATGGAATAGGTAAATACAGTACTTGCATCCTCCCATCACCACATCAAAATAATAGCTAAACTACAAAACAACCATTATTGAGAACTGCCTGAAATCTAGCTGAACAGAAGTCCTATAACTAAGGATTTACAGAAGAATCCATGTTGAGACTAGCAGGAGGGACAGAGATGTGGAACAGGCTAGTCCCCCCGCCCCACATGGTAGTTAAAAACTGGGAGGGATATCTTGGCCGCAGAGGGCCCCCCTGAGGAGCGAGGAGTCCCAGCCCCACACCAGGACCCCGGGCCCAGAGTTCCTGTGCTGGGAAGACAAGTCCTCGTAACTTCTGGCTGTGAAAACCAGTGGTGATTGTGACCAAGTGAGACGGAGAGCTGCTGAAGCCCCATGTGTTCCTCTTAAAGAGCCCACACACAGATATACTGAGACTCACTCATTCTGAGCTCCAGTGCTGGAATAGCAGCTCAAAAAGCACCAGGGACATAAAAGATGCACTGAATTATCTGGCTTCAGGGCCAGGGCTGAAGAGGTAGCTTTCTCCCAGACAGAAGTGCTGCAGATTGGGTAGGTAAATGCAGTACTTTCATCCTTCCTTTGCCAGCCCTTCCTCAATAGCACAGGCAGGCAGGCACCATATCTGAGTCTCCATCAACCTGGCTAACACCATTCTCCCCATCTGGGTGATTCCCTGAGATGCCCACCCCACTCAACTTGTGGCCCTCAACCAAGCCGTTTCCAGTGGCTTTTCCATACAAATAGCTGTCTTGGTTCATGTTGCAGGTTATCCTGAAATCTCTCAAAGGTTCACAAGCAGTATCTGGCTTTGGCATGCTCTGTAGCTCTTGCTAAGCAGCCCTAGGCCTGGTACTAAGGGCAGCTGGCCTTGGTTCCCAGCTTAGCCTCTCTCAGGTACTTCCAGCCCAGCACAAGAGGCAGCCAACTACAGATCGCTTTGTAGCTCATGCTGGGTGGCCCCAAGCAGAGCACAGGTGGCAGTTGACCTTGGCCTGCACCTCCTGGGAGGCCCCAGAGCCAGCTTACACCTGGTAGACAGCTTTAGACCATGGGGGAGAAACACACGACCACCTCCACGAGAAACAGAGCCCTGCTGAAGCAAGTCCTGCTCTGTGGGGTGGGCCCCTGCACAGCATAGCCTCTGCTGTGGTCATGGCAAGTCCTCACAGCCAATCAGCCTGGGGATAAATCTTTCCCACTGATGTGCCAACAGCAATCAAGGCTCAACTACAACAGGAGGGTGCACACAGCTCACACAGGGGGCGCACCTGGAGTGCCCAGCTTGATAACTGGAGAGGCTGTGCCATGTAAGGCCGCTCTACCAAGACCAGGAGATGTAGCAGCTCTACCTAATACACAGAAACAAACACACAGAGGCAGCCAAAATGAGGAGACAAAAAAACATGTCCCAAATGAAAGAAAAGAATAAAACTCCAGAAAAAGAAATAAGCAATTGGAGACAAACTCTCTCTCAGATGTAGAGTTCAAAACACTGAGTGTAAGGATGCTCAGTGATCTCAGTGACAGCTTCAACGGAGAAATAGGAAACATAAAAATGGAGTTAGAAAACACAAAAAGAAAGTCAAAAATGAAGAATATGGTAACTAAAATGAAGAATACATTATAGGGAATCAACAGTAGAGAAGCAGAGGATCAAATCAGCAATTTGAAAGATAAAGAAGCAGAAAACACCCAATCAGAATTGCAAAAAGAAAAAAAAGAATCCAATAAAATTAGGATAGTGTAAGGAGCTTCTGGGAGAACTTCAAGTGTATCAACATTTATATAATGGAGGAGTTGGGAGGAGAAGACAGAGAGAGCAAAAAACTGAAAACCTATGCTAAAAAGTGACAACATACTTCCCTAACCTGGTAAATGAAATACACATGTAAGTTCAGGAAGTGCAGAGAGTCCCAAACAGGATGGACGCAATGAGGCCCACATGAAGGCACATCATAATTAAAGTACCTGAAGTTAAAGACGAAGAATCTTAAAAGCAGCAAACAACCTATAGGGAGGCTCCCATAACACTGTCAACTGATTTCTCAATAGAAACTGCAGGACATAAGAGATTGGCAGGAAATATTCCAAGTGATGAAAAGCAAGGACCTAAAACCAAAATTATTCTACCCAGAAAGGCTATCATTTAGGATCAAAGGACAGATAAACAGCTTGTTGGATGAGAAAAAGCCAAAGGATTGGCTAAGACGGAGGCGTAGGTAGATATGCTTCACCTCCTTGCACAACCAAAAGAAGGAGACAACCAATTTGAAAAGAAAAAACAACCAGAACTGCCAGACAACCAAACTGTATGGAAGTCTGACAATCAAGGAGTTAAAGAAGAAACATTCATCCAGACTGGCAGGAGGGGCAGAGACAGGTAGTCTGGGCTGAGAGGACACATGGCAAGGTGGTGGCAGGTGGGTGGGGCTGTCCCACATTTGCATGTGGATAAACTGGGAGGAACAACTGGGGCGTGAGACAGACCAAGCAACCCAGGATTCCAGTGCAGGCCAAATAAAGCCTCAGAACCTCTGGCTATAAAAATCTGTGCAGGTTGTGGCAGCTGGAGAAACTGCCAGTCTCTTGAAAGCAGGGCAAGGGCCAAGCAAGTGGCATTGTTCCCTCTCTGACCCCTCCCCCACATATGGCACCACAATGCAGAGAAGTGGGTTGCCCTACCCTGGTGAATACTTAAGACTCCACTTCTAACAATGTAACAGGTGTGCAGAGACAACAGAAATATGGTTCAAGTGAAAGAACAGATCAAAACTCCAGAAAAAGAACTAAATAAGCGGAGGAGATAGCCAACCTATCAGATGTAGACTTCAAAACACTAGTAATCATGATGCTCACAGAAATGGTTGAATACGGTCGCAAAATAAAGGAAGTAGTGTGAAGGCTATGCAAAATGAAATAGAGAAAAATGTAAATGGAGCCAACAGTGAAGAGAAGGAAGCCGGGATTCAAGTCAATGATTTGGAACAAAAGGAAGAAATAAACATTCAGCCAGAACAGAATGAAGAAACAATTCAAAAAAATGAGGAGAGGCTTAGGAACCTCTGAGACAACTTCAAATGTTCCACATCTGAACCACAGGGGTGCCAGAAGGAGAAGAGGAAGAGCAAGAAATTGAAAACTTAGTTGGAAAAATAATGAAGGAGAACTTCCCCAATCTGGCAAAGGAAATAGACATGCAAGTCCAGGAAGCACAGAGAGTCCCAAAGAAGTTGGACCCAAAGAGGAGCACACCAAGACACATCATAATTACATTACCTAAGATCAAAGATGAGGAGAGAATCTTAAAAGCAGCAAGAGAAAAGAGGACAGTTACCTACAAATGAGTTCCCATAAGGCTATCAGCTGATTTCTCAAAAGAAACCTTGCAGGCAAGAAGGGGCTGGAAAGAAGTATTTGAAGTCATGAAAGGCAAGGACCTACATCCAAGATTACTCTATGTAGCAAAGCTTTCATTTAGAATGGAAGGGTAGATAAAGTGCTTCCCTTGAAGCACTTTAATTAAGTGTTTCAAGTTAAAGGAGTTCATCATCACCAAGCCCTCATTATTATATGAAATGTTAAAGAGACTTATGTAAGAAAAAGAAGAAGATCAAAACTATGAACAGTAAAATGACAACAAACTCACAACTATTAACAACTGAACCTAAAAAAACCAAAAACAAAAACAAACTAAGCAAACAACTATTACAGGCTCAGAATCGCAGAAATGGAGATCACATGGAGGATTATAGCGGGGAGGGTGGGGAGAATGGGGGAAAAGGTACAGAGAATAAAAAGCATAATTGGTAGGTACAAAATAGACAGGGGAGGTTAGGAATAGTATAGGAAATGGAGAAGCCAAAGAACTTACATGCACGCCCCATACACATGAACTAAGGGGGGGAATGCTGAAGGGAGGTAGGGTGCAGGGCAGAAGGAAATAAAGGAGAGAAAAAATGGGACAACTATAATAGCATATTCAATAAAATATACTTAAAAAAAAAAAGAAAACGAAAAAGCCAAAGGAGTTCATCAGCACCAAACCTGTATTACAGGGAAGTTCAGGAGTCTTCCTTTAGAAGAAGAAGAAAAAAAGATCAATGCCCTGAGTGGTATGGCTCAGTGGCCTGTGAACCAGAGAGTTGCTGGTTTGATTCCCAGTCAGGGCACATGCCTGGGTTGTGGGCCAGGTCCCGACCTGGTTGGGGGTGTGTGAGAGGGAGCCAACTGATGTTTCTCTTGCACATCGATGTGTCTCTCCCTCTCTTTCTCCCTCCCTTGCCCTCTCTCTGAAAAATGAATAAAATCTTTTTTAAAAAAGTAAAGAAAAAAGATTAAAAATATGAATAATAAAGTGGCAATAAGTACATATCCAAATCAGAATGGATTAAATGCTCCAATCAAAAGACATACAGTGACTACTTGGATAACAAAGTAAGTCCCTTACATATGCTGTGTACAAGAGACTCATTTCAGATCAAAAGACACACACAGACTGAAAGTAAAGGAATAGAAAAAGATATTTCATGAAAATAGAAATTAAAAAAAAAATCTGGGTTAGCAATACTTACACCAGGCAAACCAGACTTTAAAACAAGGGCTATACAAGAGATAAAGAAGGACCCAGCAATTCCACTTCTGTGTATTTATCTGAAGAAACCCAAACACTAAATCATATGTATCCATATGTTCATTGCATATTTACAATAACCAGGATATGGAGGCCACCTAAGTGTCCATCAATAGATAAATGGATAAAGAAGTGGTGCATACATACAACGGAATATGACTCAGCCATTAAAAAAGATCAAAGAAACCTTGCCGTCTGCAACAACATGGATGGACCCAGAAGGCACTGTGCTAGTGAAATAAATCAGACAGAGAAAGACAAATGCCAGGTTATTTCACTTATATACATGGACTGTAAATGACAAAATAAACGGACAAGCAGAACAGAAACAGACTCATAGATACAGAGAACATTTTGACGGTTGGCAGATGGGAGGGGCATTAGAGGAATGGGTGAAGAAGGTGACAGAATTAAGCATTACAAATTGGCAGTTATAGAAGAGTCACAGGGATATAGAGGACAGCACAGGGAATATAGTCAACAATATTTTAGTAAGTATGTGTGGTGTCAAATGGGTACTAGGCTTGTCAAGGCGATCACTTTGTAAGTTACATAAGTGTTTAATCACTGGGTTGTACGCCTGAAAGTAATATACTATTGTACATCAACTGTAATCGAAAAATAAAAAAAATACTTAAAATATTTTTAAAATGTTGTATAGACATAGATAGATACATAGAATGTTATGCAGCCTTAAAAAGGAAGTTCTCACACATGCTACAACATAGATGAACTTTGAGAGAATTACAAAAAGTAAAGGAAGTCAGTCACAAAAAGACAAATACTTTATGATTCCACTTATATGAAGTATCTAAAGTAGTCAGAACCACAGAAACAGGAAATTGAATGGTATTTAGCAGGGGCTGAGGAGGGAAGGACAGTTGTTAATAGACACAGAACTTTAAAATTACAAGATGAAAAAGTTCTGGAGATCTGTTTCACAATAATGTGAAAATGCTTAACACTACTGAAACGTCCACTTAAAAATGGTTAAGACAGTACATTTTATGTTCCGCCGCACTCCAATGCAGGATTCGACTCTACCTTGGCAACAGAAGACACCGGGAAAAGCTACGCTTGTGTGGTGGAGAAAAGCCTCCATTCTCTCTCAAGGGAAAACATTCACATACTTTTGTTAATTTCACACAGTATAATCTAGTTTTCATTCCCTCTTTCCCATCCACTGGGTGGTTTTATTTTGTTTTAAGACAAGAAGAATTGCCAAGAAGAAAAACCCTAGGGCTTACTTCTGCAGGATGGATCCCTTAATGACCAGCTCTTCATCCAAGTCCGCTTCATTAACCATAAAGAGCAGCCTCTTTCCTGTGCTGTCCACTCCAATGAAGTCACGCTGCTCCACTGAATCACACAAAAGAAGGAAAATCAAACAAAGACATTTGCCCTGCCTGTATGACTAAGTCAGGGAACAGGGTACCTGCTCACATTTCTCTCCGAACCAAATACAAGACTGAGTGTTGTGTAGTACATACTCATTACAATGTTTAAAAGACAGGTAGTCAAAAAATTTTTTTATTGCTTTAAAGGATATTATTAGGCTAACTGTGAATTTTGAATAAGTTCTGTAGATTAAAGTTTCGTGTCAATGTAATTTCCTATTTTAAGTGACTGTCCATTTTCAGCAGGAGGGTGGAAGGTGAGGGGAAAGGATTTATATTTGTGTTTTTAAAGGCAAAGGGAATGATGCCTGTACTTTATTCTCAAATAGCTCAGAAAAATAATAATTATGTGTACACTGTATATGTGTATGGTATATACTGAATGTATATTATAAGAGAGAGAATGATAAAGCAAGTATTAACATTAGGGGAATCTGGGTGAAGGATATATAAGTTCTTTATACTATTCTTGTAACCATTTTATAAATTTGATATTATTTTTTAAAAAGTTAAGGTGATGGATATGGTAAATAGTTTGACTGTGGTAATCACAATGTCTACATATATCAAAATATTACCTTGTACACCTTAAATATATGTAATTTTTATTTGTAAAAAGTAAAAAAATAAATAAAAAGTTTAAAAAAAGAGGGGCAGTCAAGAGACTAAGGGGTAGTAAGATACTAAGTGGATGAATCACAGGCCCAATGCCTGGCACAGAAAGTACAGCTCTGACTGGTGTGGCTCAGTGGGCTGGATGTTATCCTACAAACCAAAAAGTCACGGGTTTGATTCCCTGTCAGGGCACATGCATGCTCTGAAAGCCAGGCCCCCTGTCGAGGGTGTGTGAGTAGATGTTTCTCTCACACATTAATGCTTCTTTCCCTCTCTTTCTCCCTCCCTCCCTCTCTCTAAAAATAAATAAATAAAATCTTTTTAAAAAAATTTAAAAAAAAGAAAGAGAAAGTGCAAGGAATCCTTTCTTTGAAAATAATGACCTAGGTCTGCTCACTGTGAAATGGGAAGAACATTATTTAAGGACATCTACATTCAGCCAACACTAACTGCATGTCTACTGTGCCCTACATTTTATGCTGTTTATGGGTACACTCAAAGAAAACAAGGTACACATTTACGAAAGGTACAGTTACCTGATAGATGGTGATCTTGCAGGCTGTCCTATTATTGCTCTTTTCTGGGGTATATTTCTTTGCCCCAACCACGTTATAAGCTCATCAGAGGCAACCATTTTTGGCCACTGAACAAAATGCGCTCAGATATTCATAGTCTTTCTCTATGGCTAACAAAAGCATTTTCACAGAGGCAGCACTGCATATAGGTAAGAAGAGAGCCTTTGAGGCCAGACCACTTGGGTATGAATACCACTTACTAGTTGCATCTCTGTAAGCAAGACGCTAAACCTCTCTGTTCCTCCGTTTCGTCTGTAAAACGGGGATAACCATAAGCTTGTTCTAAGGACTAAATAAGGTAATAATGCTCTTAGCTGATTCTCACAAAGATCAAATACAGCTATGATTTAATACCTCTTTGGAAGGAGAAAGTGAAAGTTGAACTTGAGGAAAAATATCATCTCTAAAGATGAATTGATCTGTCTCCTACTGACAGGCGATGACTTCCACATAATTGAATATGCTTCCCTGTCGGCCTCAGGCCTCTATACCCAGAACCAAATGTGTTACTGAAGTGTGTAATGTGTTTAGCTCAGCGGCTAAAGCATTCATTTCTTCGGATGGTTTCTGGTCATCTGATCATACGCAGTGTCTGAATCTGAATAGGGAGAAGCCATCGTGAAAAGTTATATGTTATTCTTTTCAAAATCTAAGATTGGTAAACTCCAAAGAAGGAAGGGTAAATATGCCAATTTGAAATTAAGTTTTACAGAGATTTTCAATCAAAGCAAAAAAGTGAGGAGAATTTCAAATGCCACAGAGTAGCTTTGATATATATCAATTCATTCATCCATTACATGGAAACTTGAGAACATCGAGTCTGCAGAGGTCTGATTATGAGCCAATATTTTAAAAAGAAACACAGAGATGTTATTTTTGGATATGATCTGTAGTGCTTACCCTGTCCAAGTCCTCAGGCCCACAAAAACCTTGAATTACTGAATGTCCTGGGAGCAATAATTTTCAACAAGTCAATTTTTTAGTTATGGTGCACTTCAGTCACATTCCCCTCACTCTCAGGTCCCACTTCTTGTATTTGCTTCTTTGTAGCTACCATAGTAACTGGGACCTCAGAATATGATACAAATTATAGGGACTTGGAAAGGTTTCTGTTTTGCTTTAACAAAGTGAATTCCACTTTGAGAGCAGAGCAAGTAACATTAGAATGTTCATTGTATAAAGGAAGACCACACAAATAAGGTTAAGAAAGCAGTTAAAACTATGAAGTTCCATATTTAAAAAATTCTGTCATATTCAACTATTGATATTTTTTCTCCTTCTTTCACCCGTTTCCTTTATAGTCATTTACTTATCCATTCATTCACTCAACTAATAAATATCTTTGTGCACCCCCCCGTGACAGGCGTTATGTTTGGAGTGGGAATTCCACCTCATTTTGAGACCAGCGTGATCCTGATGCCATAACTAGACAAAGATGTGATGAGAAAGGAAAATGACAGGCATTTTCACTTTTCATATAAATACAGGATTCCAAACAAAATACTAGCAAATCAAAACTATTAGTGTATATGGTAGACTTAAAAGGATAACGAATTTGTTGCACTGCTTCCCTTAAAGGAAGTTCTAGAATGTAAAATGGTAAATAGTATGGTGGGAAAACAGTATGGTGGGTCCTCAAAAAATTAAAAATAAAATTAACCATATGATCCAGCAATACTACTTTGGGTATGCACCCAAAAGAAATGAAAGCAGTGGTTTTTTTGTTTTGTTTCTTTAAAAATTTTTATGTATTTGTTTTTAGACAGGGGAAGGGAGGGAGAGAAACATCAATGTGTGGTTGCCTCTCGCACACTCCCAACTGGGGACCTGACCCGCAACTCAGGCATGTGCCCTGACTGGGAATCAAACCAGGAACCCTTTGGTTTGCAGGCCAACGCTCAATCCACTGAGCCACACCAGCCAGGGCAAAAGCAAGATTTTGAAGAGGTATTTGTACACCTATGCTCAGAGCAGAATTATTCACAATAGCTAAAATGTGGAGGCAACCCAAGTGTACATTGATGGATTAATGGATAAGCAAAATGTAGACACATACAATATTATTCAGCCTTAAAAAGGAAGGACATTCTGCGATATGCTACAACAATGAACTCTGAGGACACTATACTAAATGAAATAAGTCAGTGACAAAAAACAAAACAGAACAAATCCTGTATGGTTTTACTTATACATGGTACTTAAAGTAGTCAAAATCACACAGAAAGCAGAAAGGGAGGGAGGGGAAAATGGTGAGTTATTGTTTAACAGATAGAGAGGCTGCAAAGGAGGGGAAAATAGGGAGTTATTGTTTAATGGGTATAGAATGTCAGCTTTACAAGATGAAAAAAGTTATGAAGATGGATGGTAGTGATTGTTGTACGACATTATAAATGCGTTTAGCATCACTAAACTATACACGTAAATAACGGTGGTAAATTTTGTTATGTATATTTCACCACAACAATTTTTAAAGGAAAAAAACTGCTCACAGGGAAAAAAGAAAAAAGCGGTTAGCTTTCGTTGCCTGTCCTTTATATCTAGATCTAGCCTGGCCTAGCAACTAGCTTTGACTAAAGAATGCAGAAGAAGTGACACAGTGTGAGTTCTGAGTTTAGGCTTCAAGAGACCTTGTAGTTTCTTCACATATGGTTATAACCTGCTGCTGCTGCCATGTGAACAAGCCTAGGCTGGCCTCCTGCGTGATAAGAGACTAGAAGGAAAGAGAAACTCAGCTGTCACAGCTGAGGCCCTAAACATATTAGCGAGTCCAGCTATGGTGGGCAAGCTCTAAGAATAGTTGCCTCCTGATATTCACACCCTTCTGAATCCTCTTCCCTTGAGTATGGGCAGGCCGAGTGACTTGCTCCTAATCAAAAGAATATGGCAAAAGTGATGAGGTGTTACTTTCATGATTAGGTCATTTGTAACTGCTGTCTTGGTAGAGGGTTCTCTCCTTGCTGGCTTTGATAAAGCAAGTTGCTATGTGGAGAGAGGCTGCAGTGATTTTTTATTTTTTATTTTAAAGATTTGGTTTATCTACTTTTAGCACAAGGGGAAGGGAGAGAGAGGGAGAGAACATCAATGTGTGAGAGATACATCAATCGCTGGCCTCTCACACGCCCTCAAGTGGGGGCCTGGCCTGCAACCCACGCATGTGCTGACTGGGAATTGCACTGGCGACCCTTTGGTTCGCTGGCTGGCACTCAGTCCACTGAGTCACACCAGCCAGAGCTGATTTTTTAAAAAATGAGGACAGCTTCTAGCTAACAGCTAGCTAAAAACTGAGATTCTCAGTCCAACCATCCTTAGGGAACTGAAATTTTGCCAATAAACAAGTAAGCTTAGGAGAAATCCCTTCCTAGTTGAGCCTTCAGATGAGACCCCAGCTCTGGATGACACCTTGATTTCATCCTTGTGAGAAAGTCTTGGATTATTGCCTCACTCTTTAAAGTATGGACATATAAAACCCTGGTAAAAATGAAAACTAAATTTAAAAAAAGAAAGCCCAGGCTATGGAGTCAGAAGTCATGGGTTCAAGTTCTGTTTTTGCCACTTACCACTGATGTGACCTTGGGCAACTATCCACAACATGCTATTAGGCCATAAATGGATATAAAAACTTGGCAAATAACAAAACCATCAAGGTCCATTCACTGGATTTTGGCTTAAGAGCAAATCTTGATTATCTCTGTTTCCCATAGAGGGCTTAGCATAGATTTTACATATATATTGTCCTAAATGCAATGACTATACCGACATGTAATGGACTTGTAGGTCAGGGATCGGATTTCATATCCACTACCCTGTTTGCACGTAAGTAAATTACTCACCTTCTTCTTTTCAAACACCGTGTTTTAAAATATATTTCCCTGTAACTGAGCTATTAAATTGTTCCCTGTATTTTGCACATGCTATTATTGTACTTATGACATTGTGACTGATGGGTTCTAGGCACATTTGGACTTTCTTCTGTATACTGTTTCCTCAATCACGAGAATGTCAGTTTTGAATATGCAGGGATTTCAAGTCACTTCTGTTGGATATAATTAGAAAAAAAGGGCAGGGGAGAGAGTGGGAATTGAGAAGAAAAAATACATCAAGCAGAAGCACAAGCAGGAGCAGAAGATTTTTTGTTTGTTTGTTTGTTTTGTGCAGGACAGCTCTGAGAAAAACAAAGGGAGCCGAAGCAAAAGAAGCCTAGGCTCAGAACCGCCTGCCAGCATTTGTTTAGTGCAGAGTGAAGTTGACTGAGAGGTGATAGCCATGTGACAGCCTTCACCCGTGTTTTCCAGAAGTGCACTAATATATATACTGATGCCAGCCTGGATCAGAGTACCGGTATATAACTCTGAAAACTGGAGAGGAAGTTGAGAAATACTGCTACAGTAAACTGGGTTAAAGAAAAGTTTTCTAGAATTTTTCCATTTCAAATATCCCAAGAGACACTGTGCTACTGCAGAGATAACAGTCAATAATTTGTGTCATAAAATCATAATAGCATAAAACATTTGCACAGAGGAACATACCAAAAAGATAAGCCCCTTCATAAACGTTATCTACGATAAAGCAAAATAAATATACTACGTTCTCATCAAAATGGAGGAAAAAAGGAAATCTAGAAGTTTTTAACAAGCAAGAGATGGTAAATGGGAATTAATGATTTTTATACATCATTGCAAGTTAAAGAGAGATACGTATTATAGTATCTGATACTATACTCTGATATACACTGATGTTCTCTTTGTATAATATGTTATTTTTACTGTTTGACTTTTATGACTACAAAATTACATATATGAGGCCTTGGCCAGGTGGCTCAGTCGGTTGGAGCATTGTCCCATACACCAAAAGGTTGTGGGTTCAATCCCCGGTTAGGGCACATATGGGAGACAACCCCTTGATGTTTCTCTCTCATGTCGATGTTTCTCGCCTCCCCCCACCCCAAATCAATAAACCCCAAAATCCTTGGATGAGGATTTTTAAAAGATTGCATATATGAGATTTCTCAAAATGCCCTATGATTAGGGAGGGTATAATGAACATTTGTCTGTCTACCCTTTAGGGTAGGGATATGTTTTCTTTTCTTTTTCTTTTTTTTTCACTTATATGGGCCTTGGTACTTAGTTCTGTGCTTGTCATAACACATACCAAGTAACTGTGTTAAATTGATCTCTTGACCCACTTGCTCAATAAGTAATATTAAGCGATGGTAGAACAATGGCTGAATACGACAAGTGGCAGATTTTATATTTCAGTTATGGTACCCAATGCTGCAAAACTCAGTAAATAGGATCTGCCAGAGCTTATGTACCCCATTTCCCTGCACAGCTTCGCTGGGTTTCTGGGTCCCTCTTACACCTCTAAGTCATCCAATTTTCCTCTGAGAAGTTGGTACCTAAAAAAGCCTTTTTGAATCACCAGTGAAAGTTACATGTGGTCCTTCCAATGAGGCTTGTCTAGACACTTCAGGCTGCCACTGTTAGTTTCCCTACAGACTTAAAAGCTATTATGCGAACAAAAACATTTTGATATCTGGTGGTCTTTAAAGGATTGCCACTTTACATAAAATATTTAAAAATCCCCTTTAAAAACAACGTAGCCCTGGCTGGCGTGGCTCAGTGGATTGAGTGCCAGGTCGCTGATATGGCCGCTGGTATCAGCGGTATGACTCCCAGTCAGGGCACACACCTGGGTTGAGGGCCAGGCCCCCATTTGTGGGTGTGTGAGAGGCAACCGATCAATGTATCTCTCGCATTTCAATGTTTCTTTCCCTTTCTTTTTCCCTCCCTCCCCCCTCTCTAAAAAGAAATAAATAAAATCTTAAATGAATGAATGAATAAATGAATAAATAAATAAGTGGATGGATGTGATTTGTTAGGCTAGTAACAGGACCAATTACTTCCCATAGAGGTATTTCTAAAATATATGTGAAAATGATAATGATAACATTCCTAATGATGATGGGAATAGCAACAACAATTTTTTAAGCAACTACTATGTTTCAAGGAGTAAACAGAATGCTTTACAAACATCTTATTTCTCACAAAGGAATCCTGAAAGGATTCAGTTGCACTTTACAGCTAAAGAAAATGAAGCTCAGGATGGTTAGATAATTTGTCCAGTATCACACTGCATTGGGGCATTGAAACTTTCACAATCTGAACTCGAGAGCCTGTGCTCTTAACAGCCATGCTGCAGCATGTTTTCAAAATCTTGAAAACATTTCTAAATATAAATAAATAGACAATGTAGTATCAGTCTAAAAAATCATTATAAATTCATGCTCTTATAATACCCATGCAAGAACCAAACTACTGCTCAGACTCACAGTCCTACAATTTGAAGTTCGAGGGCTTAATCTACTTTCTCTGACCTGGGGGGCAGTAAGAGCTGCCTTCACAGGCAGACCCTCAACCATTCAATAATATCTACTAACTGCTCACCATGGGCCATACCTGGGCCAGATGTGGGGATAAAAATGAACAAACAGACATGACCCTGCTCTCACAGAGCTTACAGTCCAGTAGAGGAGGGAGTAAATAAGAGGGCGGGGCTACCACATGTAGTCAAACAAGAGGATTTAATTTCACATTAGAGGGTCAAGGCAGGCCTCTCTCAGAGAATAAACTGGATTCAGAGTGCATATGTTGTGGGAGGAGAGGGGACAGAGAGCATTTCAGGCAAATAACAACATGTGTAATGACTTGCAGGAGAAAAAAACCAGCCCCCCAAATTCCAACATGATTTGATCCTTCAGTCCTCAGCATCTACGTCTCCTACAAAAATGCTGAGAAGAAAGTGGCCAGGTGGGGAGAGGTGGCTCCTGAAACATCAAGCCATAGCCGTTCTGTATGTCAGTGATTGGTGATTTGAAAACCTTGGACCTAGGGGATCTAGACTATTAAACAAACTATGGGAAAGAGGGGACTGCTGGCTATTCTGGCACACAATAGCAGCCAAGAAGCAGAGCAAATGTATAGTTTGAGAAATTTAATATTCTTTTAAAAAGCACTTATCACTAAAATGCATAGTATCCATGGGGGGAATTAAAAACTCAGATATTTAGGTGAACCTGTCTTCAAATATAATAAAATACAGAAAATGAGAAGTTCAAAATTTCACATTAAGGATGAAAAATCTTTTTTAAAAAAGACTTATTTATTTTTAGAAGGAGGGGAAGGGAGGGAGAGAGACATTGATGCAGGAGAGCAACATTGATTGGCTGCCTCTCACACGGCCCCGACCAGGGACTGAACCCACAACCCAGGCCTGTGCTCCAGCAGGGAATCTAACCAGCAACCTCTTGCCTTGTGGGATGACGACAAACCGAGTCACACAAGGCAGGGCTGAAAAAATCCTTTTAAAACCCAAATCTAATTATGACATTCTCTTGTTAAAATTCCTCAGTAACTCTTCACTGTTTTCCGGATAAAGTTCAAACTCTTTAATATGATTCCTGTTTCCTCTCTCCTCCCATTTCCTGCTTCTCTGCCCGCCAAGCTTACACTGCAGCTAAACAGCACGTTACCAGTACACATCATACTTTTCCTGTTCTTTTTTTAAAGATTTTATTTATTTATTTTTAGAAAGATGGGAAGGGAGGGAGAAAGAGAGGGAGAGGAACACTGATCTACAAGCCTCCTGCATGCCCCCATCTGGAGACCCAGCCGGCACCAAGGCCTGTGCCCTGACCAGGAATCGAACCTGCAACCTTCCAGCTCCCAGGCTGGGGCTCAATTCACTGAGCTACACCAGCCAGGGCTACATCGTGCTTTTTCAAAGAGAATAAAAGAGTGAGCTTAAAGGAAATTCTACTGGCCAAACTGTGAAAACTTAAGCATCAAAACATTTTAAAATGGATGGGCAGACAGACCATAGTTACAGTTCATTTAAAACAAAATTGTAAAAAAGCTATGCGTTTATAATGATATTTAAAGAGATAAAAGCTAATGTGAAATGTACTAAAATGTTCTAATACCAAGAAGAGTAACTCTAATAGGGTACTTGATTTTTTAATTATTATAGAGAAGCATATAAAAAATTATATTTATAAAATATACATCTGTTTATAAAGTCTGGATATAGAGTTGTTTCTATCTGTGTAAGTCCAAAAGGCTGAATATAGGGAATTATGAGTAAGCAAACCAGACCTTGTGAAAGTAGAAAATATCTCAAGAACAAAAAGAATGACTGACATGAGGATTATACATAATAATAAGGTAAAAAGAGGATCCAACAACTGATCTGCACCAGTGGTCACAAAAAGCAACTAGAAGGAAGTTTCAATGCTATAAGCCAAAATCATAAGTTAACCAAGTGCTCTAAAGAAGAGAGCTAAAAGTACAGACTAATTACTCAAATCCTAGAAATGAAAGCTCTAGGTGGCTCTATGAAGAGTAGGATAGTAATGCATCATACATAGCTTCGAGTGATTGTAAGAGGCTACAGCAATATGTAATAATGACAAGACAATGGGTTACATAATGCTGAATAAACAAAATCTTAAAAACTCGCCATTCCAGGGAAAACTCCAGGGAAAAAACACATCAGTCCAGGGAAAACTAAAACCTACATGTATAAAAAGTGTGATCTGACAGATTTTTGGCCATAAATTCAGTTTTTAAAAGTAACCCAGTCACAGAATCACTGGCTCAGGTTCGAAATATGCTGGGAAAAGCAATCAGAAACTATGCCTTAACTAAAATTAACAACTGGTCAATAACCCAAATTCTATGAGTGATCCAGAGTATTAGTCCTTTTCTTTTTGGTCTGTTAAGATTACTATATCTCTATGAAGATTAAAAAAAAAAATTAACATACTACTAGAATCTTAGGAAAATATAAAGACAAATATGTTGTAATACTAAGAAGACATAGCCATGGTTAATGACTATCTTGTTTGTTTAGGGTGATTACACTATTCAAAAGAATTAATCATACTAATTTATAATAGTAATTTTAATCACTTAAATTAGTGTGATTAATTCTTTTCTAATCAATTTGCAAACTTCAAACATTTTAAAAAATTCAATGTTAAATTAAATTTTTTGTTTCTTAGGTATATGCATTTGAGCCTTAAACATAATGCAAACAGTTTTTTTAAAAAAATTATGAAGATTTTATTTATTTATTTTTAAAGAGGGGAAGGGAGGAAGAAAGAGAGGGAGAGAAACACCAATGTGTGGTTGCCTGTTGTGTGCCCCCTACTGGGGACCTTGCCTGCAACCCAGGCACGTGCCCTGACTGGGAATAGAACCAGAGACCCTTTGGTCCACAGGTCGGCACTCAGTCCACTGAGCCACACCAGCCAGGGCGCAAACAGTTTTGAGTACTCTGTTCTGCATACAAAAGCCTCTTGGACCTTATAGAATCTGATCAATAGTTATAAACCTCTTCAAGTCAGCAATTGTGTCTCGTTAGACTTTATGTCATCAACTGCTGGCACAGTGCCTACACTGCAGTCAGTTTTCAATAAATGTTTCTTAAGAGAAAGTATGAGTGACAGGAATAATTATTAAAACCCAATAAACAAATTGAACTTTGGTTTCCTTACCTGCTTTTTTTTTCCCCTTTTGACCTGGAACTGGTTCTAAGCCATCTTGGCCTTTTCTCATTAACATGGCAAGTGACGCACCATGAGCTCTGAACAGGTCCACAACCTCGTGTAAGGCAACATCTGTTATTAGATCACAGCTCAGGACCAGGACATCTGTCTGTCAAGTGGAGAAGGGAAAAGTCAGTATCACAAAGGACCAAGGATCATCACAGGATAAAGTACAATGGCTTAGAAACTGCACAAATTGAACACTTGCTTTCAAACCTTTTTTTATAGCAGCGAAATAAGTAAAATAAATTGAACTGTACTGGGGGAGGGTTTGGAACATCTACTTCCCCTTTGTGTAGGTGCCTCACTCCAGCCACTTCTGAGGCATCTCTGGCATCTTGACCTCTTGGAAACAGAGTCTGAAAACCTCCACGTTGTCTCTTTCCATGAGTGTGGAATTAATGACCTTGGATTTATGCATCCCTTTACAATGTGCAAAGCATTTTCACATAGTTTGATTATTTGACATGGTTATGTTGAAAAGTGTTCAATTTATGCATGATTCTAAGCCTGTAATTTATCCTGCGATGATCTGCATGATCCCCAGGAAATAACAGAATGAATATAACATATGCCTTCTTCTCTGGGAAATCAATCTAGCTGGCAAGCAATTATAATACAACCTTAGGTTTGTATAAAAGCACTCATTTAATCCTGATGATAATACCATGGGGATGAAATTGTTACTATTATTAGCCCCCATTTTTATGGATAAGAAATATGAGGCCTACTTATCATAGTGCCTGGCACATAATAGGCATTTAGTAAATTGTTTGATGAATGAATGAATAAATCAATGCAGTAAAAAAGATTTTCTCATGTGGTAGATCTTTTGATTGCAATTATAGTGTTCAGATTAATTACAACAATAACTAATAATGGTAATTAACATTTATTGACTGCATATCATTGACCAGAAATTGTAATAACATTTTGTATGCATTACCTCCATCTTCCAAATTCTATGCTTAAGCACTATTATTATTTGTACTTCACAGACTAAGAAACAGGTTAACAGTAGTTATGTAACTAAGATCTAACAACTAGTAATGACTATTCATTTAACTAAAGTCTGCACTACTGAACAGTGTTTAAAGAAATAGAGTTGACCCTTGAACAATGTAGGGGTTAGGGAGGCTGACACCTGCTTCCCCCACATAGTCAAAAATCCATGTGTAACTTTTGACTCCCCCAAAACTTGACTATTAATAGCTTACTGTTCACTGGAAGCCTTACGGATAACATAAACAATCAATTAACACATATTTTGTATGTTACATGCATTATACAGTGTTTTCTTATAAAGTAAGCTAAAGAAAGTAAAATATTATTAAGGAAATCAGAAGGAAGAGGAAATACATTTATAGTACTGTTTATATTTATTTTTTAAGAACTCATGTAAAAGTGAACCTGTGCAGTTCAAATCCACGTTGTTTGAGTCAACTATATAGCTTTGCTGGTTTGAAGACCCGTTTAAGAGAGGTTCTAGTCCATATTAGGTACCAAACAGATCTAAATTTAGATCTTAGATACTCTTAAGTTTTGATCTACTACCCAATACTGCAGGTCCTAGGTATCAGTAGATGCATCATATTGGGTTGGCCAAAAAGTTTGTTTTTTCTGTAAGATGACTCTAGTAGTGTTTATTTGTCTTTAACTTTATTCAAAGCAATTTTGTTAGATTGTATGCTGACAGCTGTCATATCAGTGTGCATTTAAAAAAACTTATCAAAATTGGTGAATTTTTGTGTAAGCATTTTAATATTGAAGATGGAAGAAAATAAGCAACATTTTCAGCATATTATGCCTTATTTTTTTAAGAAAGGTAAAAATGCAAATGAAATGCAAAAAGATTTGTGCAGTGTATGGAGAGGGTGCTGTGACTGATCGAATGTGTCAAAAGTGGTTTGTGAACTTTCATGCTCGAGATTTCTTGCTGGATGATGCTCCAGGATCAGGTAGACCAGTTGAAGTTGATACTGATCAAATTGAGAGGTTAATTGAGAACAATCAATATTACACCACATGGTAGATAGCTGACATACTCAAAATATCCAAGTCAATAAAGTTATTGGTGAAAATGAAAAATGTGTCTCTTAGTTTACAGAAGAAACTAAATGGACTTTTTAGCCAACCCAAGATTTTAAGAGTAACCTTGATAAACTAAAAATGTATCAGTAAGAAGATGATGAAGATGGTGAAAAAGCTAGAAAACATGAGAGCTGAAAGAACAGAAGTTGTTTAGTAGGGAAAAAAAGATTGTACAAGGGGGGACCCAAAAAAACCCCAGGAAATATCTTCTGGAGGGCAAGCCCCTTGTAGTACAGGCTTTCTCCCCTAGGTGAGCGTTCTAGGAACCCATCTGTATCAGTGTACCAGCTGGCGTTGTTGTGAGAGGCTGCACTTAGCTTCAGTAAATTTTTTTTGAAAACTCTTTCAACACATTCGCCCATTTCATGATGGGTGATTTATGAGCACACCTGCCCACACCTCCCTGAGGATTCAGCAGTTTTTGACCAAAAACAGATCATCCCCGTGCCCTACCCTCCCTATTCACCCGATCTCACCCCGAGCTTTTGTTTCCCCTGATGGAAAAAGTCCTCAGAGGGAAACATTTTGCTGATGTGGAAGAGGTGAAACAAAAAACCACAGAAGCATTAAAAAGCATCAGAATCAACGAGTTCAAAAACTGTTCTGAGCAGTGGGAAAAACATCTGGATAGGTGTCGTGCATCAAACAGAGAGTACTTTGAAGGTGACTGAAGTTTAAACATGGGAGATTAAATATGCAATTTTTAACAAAGAAATTCCATTTTTGTGGGACACCCCTCCTATGTGTGGGTGACAGTGGGTAGGATAAGAAGTAGGGGGTGGAGTTAGGAAAGAAAGAAATGCCCTGGCCAGTGTGTCTCAGCTGGTTGGGGTGATGT
The DNA here is from genome assembly GCF_022682495.2 of Desmodus rotundus. NCBI lineage: Eukaryota > Metazoa > Chordata > Mammalia > Chiroptera > Phyllostomidae > Desmodus > Desmodus rotundus. The sequence continues at coordinate 29,763,840 of NC_071389.1, forward strand.
CCTGTAAACTGAAAGGTTGTGGGTTTGATTCCCGGTCAGGGCACATGCCTGGGTAGTGGATTCGGTCCAGTTGGGGCATGTGCAAGAGGCAACTGATCAACGTTTCTCTCTCACAACGATGTTTCTCTCCCTTTCTCTCTCTCCCCCTCTTTTCCCTTCTATTTAAAATCAACAAGCATGTCCTCAAGTGAGGACTGAAAAAAAAAAAGGAAAGAGATAATCTTAAGGAAGGATCAAATTTTCCCTCAACAGTGGAAGACTAAAACTAAGAACAAATAAGGTAAAACATGAACAGAAGTTTTGATTTCCATATTAACTTATGTCTGTCAATCAGAGCTAGTCAGAAAGAATAATTTTGTAAGGTAATGAATCATCAGAAATGCTCAGGCAGAACTGGATTATGTGTTGCTTGTAACAATTCATTTATCTGACATTTACTGAACACTCACTCTATGCTGAGATAGGCCCTACTCTGGAACTCGGAGGGAACTTGGACTGTGTGTGTTGAGGTGCCATCCAGTTGGCTCAGACTTCTGGAGACCCTGTGAATGAGTGATGTCCACAAGGTCCTGTCCTCAACATTCCTGCTCAGCTCCTTTAGACTCACACCTGTGGCTTCCTTTATGGAGTCAATCCATCTCACATTTGGTCTTCCTCATTCCTGACGCCTTCTATTTTCCCCAGCCTTTTCCTTAAATCCCTGCCTTTTCATGGTGAGCCCGAAGAAGGCCAGCTTCAGGTTTGTCATTTTTGTCTCCAGCGATGTTTCAGGTTTAATTTGCCCTAGGACCTTCTTGTTTGTCTTTCTGGTGGTCCAGGGCATTATCCATAGAGTTCTCCTAACTCCACGTTTCACATGAAATCCCTTTTTTTTTTTTTCCCTATTGGCCTTCTTCACTGGCCAACTTTTGCATCCATACATAGTAACTGGGAATATGAGGGTACAAATGATCTTAGCCTTGGTTTCTAATGACACATCTTCACTTTTGGTGATCTTTCTTGGAATAGAAAGTATTAAATGTGAGTGGCTAAGAAAAGCTTTTTAATGCATTTCAAACAAATTTCTACCTATACATTCTGCCATTAGGTTTTACCATAAATGCAGAAAACAAAAGTCCAAAAACAGTCAACTGGAAAGCAAATTCCTTAGGTTGTAACTTAAATCAACGTTTCTCAATGGCACACCTACTGGTTCCCAGAGGCGCGTCAGAGAAAGGCTGGTTCCTCCTGCCCTTCCTGGGTCAGTCAGGGCAGCTCCTCTCTCATTGATTTTATGATCTAGGCTTCTGTGTAAGTGTTGGTTAGGAAAACAGGTTCTGCTACTTTTAAAAGTCCGAGAAACACTGGACTAAATTATCCCAGGTTTAAGAATAAAGTAAGTATCTGTATTCATAGAAACTTTTGCAAGTGGTTCCAACTTTTGTATGATTTTAATTTAAAATCAAGACTCCTGCTTTGGGTGGGAAAATGGACGATTTCAACTCACATTCCACTACAGCGAAGTGTCGTTCATGTTTGCTCAAAAAGTGAGGCTCAACAATTCAAATACCTTGTCTTACTGCCTGAAATTTCTTATTCTGAATACACATGCCTCTCGACTTAGGATGAGATTATGTCCTGATGATCCCATCATAAATTGAAAATATCATTGAGTTGAATATGCATTTAATACACTTAACCTACTGAACATCACAGTTTAGCCTAGTCTACCTTAAACTTGCCCGGAACACAATACCCCCAAAATGCTGGTCATGCAGTACTTTGCAGAGTACCAGTGGTTTACCCTCGTGACTGGGTGCCCCGCTGGGAGCTGGGGCTCACTGCCACTGCCCAGCGTCATGGGAGAGTATCGTACTGCATACTGCTAGCCCAGGAAAAGATCAAAATTCAAAATTTGAAGTGTAGTTTTTACTGAATGCGAATTGCTTTAACACCACTGTAAAATCGAAAAATCGTAAGTGAAACCAGTGTTAAGTCAGGGACTGTCTGTACAGAACCTGCAGCAGAACCATCCTTTCTTTTCCTACTTATAACTCATTATTTATAGCCTGAACAATTCCTTTTGAAGGCCTTATATTAAGATTAAGAAGTTCAAATTTGGATTTTTCCCTACCATTCTGCTTCTCTTTTAATTCTTTTTTTTTTTTTTTTTGATTTTAACTCTAAGCAAAAAACAAAAAAATGTCTCTATAAACATTTTTTTAGGGAAAAAATTTCTCTGTGCTCGCCATCCAGGAGCCACCAAATGTTAACAAATCAGCCCCCACACAGGCACGTGACGGAAGAAATGGCCTGCAGAATGTCCTGCTTCTTCCAACAATGCTTAGAAAGACAGGGAGCTGGGCCACGGCTAAAGACGTGTCACAGCAGAAGTTGCCTCATTTCATTATAATGACAATGACAGTTTGCTGAGGACAATAAATCTCCTTTCTCTTTTCCTAAGTTTCTCTAATAAGATGACTGATGTTTGCAAGCTGACTGTTCTTCAATAAATTCAATTTTTAAGTACACTCCAAAGTGAAGAAAATGACCCCAACGCAGATGCCTCTGAAGTGGTGTCAGTGTTGTCTTGGAAAATAAATGCTTTTATCATTCAGTATCTGCAAAAAAATAAATCTGTCAGTATAGTGAATGCCAAACAAGTCCTGCATAATTGTGAACAGTCGGCAGCCTCATTTTTCTCTTTGCTTTCAGGTGACTTTTTGCTAAACTGAATGCAAAATCCCCAAGAAACACAAGGAACAGGCCCCTCCTCCCAATGTCTGGTAGCCATCTGTTCTCCGTGAAAAGAAAGGCATCCGTCTGAAGGTCAGGGTCTGGGACACAGATGGAGGCGCTATCTGCCAGGCATCTCATGCCTCTGTTCCCAGAGAATGCGCCATGTAAGACTCACGGAGACCAAACACATTCCCATCCTCAGTGAACTACACTTCTGAAGGAAAGTCTTTGCTATCTGATCAATGTACTTTGTTTCCAAAGCTGGATATCCTGGAAGAAGAAACAGAAGTCTAAAAGCCAAACTGTCCCTGGCTGGGTGGCTCAGTTGGTTGGAGCATGGTCTTGCACACCAGAAAGTTGTGGATTTGATTTCCAGTCAGGGCACGTACCTAAGTTGCAGGTTCAATCCCCAGTTGAGGTGCATATGGGAGGTAACCGATGGATTTTTCTCTCTCTCCCCCCCCTTCCTCTACCTCTAAAATCAATAAACATATCCTTGGGTGAGGGTTAAAAAGAAAAAGAAAAACTAAATCACCTTCACCTCTTTGTTCAGCTGGTGTACCACAAGAATTGTTAAAACATGCAATACCTGACTATTTAGTCAGGGGCACTGGCCTCTTTTCCCTTAAGACTGTCAAATAAAAAATGACACAGCCAACACAACAATAGCTTTCTGGTGTGAATGAATCTAAATTATACCTATTTTTTGTCACATCAGCAAAAAAAATATTTTTTTGGTGTGCTATGGAATTTTAGTAGTTAATGTGTGCCATGAGATGAAAAAGGTTGAAAATCACTATTTATGCTATAAGAGAAAGAAAATAAATGACTATTGTTTTGATTTTTGTTCTAAAAATGTAAAGCTCACTCTAGAAATGCAAATGTTCTTCTACTAACTGGAGCCCAGAGAGAAAAGCTGAAAAACTCTTAAGAGCCAAAAGTATTTCTGATCATGTGTGACCACAAGCAATGAATAAACACAGACTGGAGTGTAAAGCAACCGTACAGTGTATCTGAAATGCAATCAGCTTGAAAGTGCCCTGGACACACCGACCCTGAGCTGCCTTTGGGGGACCGCTCCCTTTCTACCACCAACAGTATGCCCCTTCTTCCACGAGGCCCACTGGAATCCCCACAGACCTCCCTACTCACTATTTTAACAGTCCTCGGTGTGCCTTATCCCAAGTCTGCTCCTCTACAGGAGCCAAGGCAATGTCGAGCAAAAACACAGCGGTAAAGGACAGCAAATGTGTGTATTTTTGACAAAGTAGAAAGGTCTACAAGGGAAGGCGAAAGAGAGCACTTTAGTGCTTGGGGAAAAACCAAGACACCCAGGAATTCAAAACGCAAACTGCTGTCAGTTAGTCTTGGCTAAAGCAAACAAATTAAGCTCGGAAAACCCAATTACCAAGCCATGGTAAAGCCCAGAAATCTTTCATTACAAGAATACTTTCAATCAAGCCAAAACCACTGAGTAAAACTAGAAGAAAAAAACAAAAGTTAAATCGGAAAACCGGATGTGTGTGTGTGGTGGCAATGCTGGGGTGGGAGGTGGAGAGAGCCACTGGGAATAGCCTCTTTTCTTTTCCTGGCAACTGTTCCATGACAGACTGTTATAAATAACCCAATCTGGCAAATGATTTCCTACAGCAAGGGGAAAGGAAAACATACTTATTCCCCTGGAAAAAACTGTCAGGGCAAGGTAACTGACTCGCTTTTACCCACCCAGCATTTCTACAAACACTGGCTCTGACCCAAATCCCCACCCAGTACTCCACCCCTGCCCATGTGGAACTGATGAATTCAGTTATTCGGTTATGACTGTGAACGGTCACAATGCACACTCGTCTATGTGGTCCAATCCCAACCCAAACCCCAAGAGTAGACTTGGTGCTTTAACAAACACCAAGGGCTAACTGCAAAGGAGACTTCACCATGACCGTGCTCAATTTGGGCTGAAAATGCTTGGAGAAGATTCCCAGTCCGCAGTCCCCAAAGTGTACAGCAAAGAGCCAACTGCCGTTTTGTTTTCACCGAGTTCGAGGCATTGGGTGCAGGATGGAATGAGCAACTCAGTCTGTAAGAAATGTGACAGTCTTTAGGCTGAGAGCTGAACATCGTTCCTGTGATCCTTAGCTTAATCACAGTGTCGCCACCATCCAGGATCCGAAGTCAGATGTCTTCCCTCGCTTGCCCATCCCTTGCCCGCCATCTCCCTGGCCCCTGAGTCCCCCTCTTTTGTCTCCACTGCACCACCTTACTTCAGGCCTCGAGCTATTTCCCCAGTCTTAACTGGTCTCTCTATCACTTCAGTTTTCTCTCATTCTAACGCATACTCTAATTCCACTGCATATTTCACTCCCATGCTTAAATACAGCCTGGAATAGTGTTCTCCAGTGTGGGGGGAGGTGGAAGGAGGTGAAGGAGGGGAAAATAACAAAAAATAAAGCAAAAAAAATTTTTTTTCCAAACATAAAAAAATGTTGAATATATCCACTTATTCCTACTTACTTTTAAAATATATTTTAAAATACAATATATGAATCATTATAAATGATATAATATGCTCCTTATATAACACACAAGAAAAGACAAAATTAAAAGAACTAGAGATCCCAATATTTCCCTCTGGTAGTCCATCCCACACACCCCCTGGCTTTGAGAGTGCTCCATTTTGGACACCACTGCTCTACAGGACTGAGTTCAAATTCGTTGGCATGATGTAGGGTCTTCATGCCCTCTCTCAAGCAATGAAAAAAAAATGTTCTTGGGTGAGGATTAAAAAAAAGGGTCTTTAAACTATGACTCCACCCAACTAATTTGGCCTTCTCTCCCAAAATTCCCCTTCCACACAGCTCATGTTAATGAGCTGCGCACTCCCTCTTCTCTCCTTCCACCCCACGACACATTCATCCATCAAGAGTCATGTCTTGTCACAGTTATTATAAAGGGCGGAGCCAATATATTATCTTCGCTAGAGATGAGGTCTTTTTGGACCCACTACAGACCTTAAATCGCTAAATTTCATTACGTGGTTTCTTTCCCATCCAGACTTTGAGCTTCATAAGGAGCTCTTTTCTCTTTGTATCCCCAGAGTTCAACCTACTGCTGGCAAATAAGAATCAGTAAATATTAGCACTCTTCCTATTACCCTTCTCCTTGTTTGAATTGACTTGAAGATTAAAATATCCAATTTTAGCCCTGGCTGGTGTGGCTCAGTGGATTGAGCACCGGCCTGCGAACCACAGGGTCACTGGTTTGATCCCCAGTCAGGGCACATGCCTGGGTGGCAGGCCAGGTCCCCGGTGGGAGGCACGAGAGACAACCACACACTGATGTTTCTCTCTCTCTCTTTATCTCTCCTTTCCCTTCTCTCTAAAAATGAATAAATAAAATGTTTAAAAAGAAAAAAAAAGGATGTGTCTCTAAATACATTTTCAGCAACAATCCATAAAGATTTCAGTTTGGAACCAGTGGTACACTACCTGATATCATCAGCTCAACTGCTTCTCTAAGGGTATGGAACCTCTGACGGCAAAAACAATTAACTTAAAACTGGACAGCATATTACTGTTTACAAAGCTCTTACACATACCTTATTTCATTTAATTCTCACATGATTCTATAACATCTTCAAGGGAGGACCCCCAAAAACCCAGAATTATCTTCTGGAGGGCAGGCCCCTTGTAGTAGAGGCTTCCCCAGCTAGGTGAGTGTTCCAGGAACCCATCTGTATCAGTGCACCAGCTGGCGTTGTTGGCCTTGTTGTGAGAGGCTGCGTTCGCTTCAGTTAATTTTTTCGAAGACTCTTTCAATGCGTTTGCCCATTTCATCATGGGTGATTTATGAGCGCACCTGCCTGTGCCTGCTGAGTGTTCAGCAGTTTTTGACCAAAACACAGCATGAGCCCCATGCCCCACCCACCCTATTCACCCGATCTCTCCCTAAGTGACTTTTTTTGTTTCCCCCAAATGAAAAACAGCCTCAAAGGGAAAAAGTTTTGCCATGGGGAAGAGGTGAAACAGAAAACAGCAGAAGCACTAAAAGGCATCAAAATCAACAAGTTCAAAAACTGTTCTGAGCAGTGGAAAAATGCCTCAATAGGTGTATTGCATCAAATGCAGATTACTTTGAAGGTGACTAAAGTTTAAATATGTAAGAAAAAATGTATAATTTTTATAAATAACTTCCAGATATTTTTGGGTCCCCGCTTGTATATAGTAAAATCCATTTTATAGGCAAGAATAGACAAGAAAACAGAGGCTCAGAAATACTCTGCGATCTGCCCCTTTGTCATCACATTGCCTTTTACACGCACACACACACACACACACACACACACCCAGCAGTGGTGCTAAATGCATCTAGGCCCTCTTTAAATGCACTCAAGTCACATTTAAACTTGGCCAGGCACCTTACTATTTAAAACCAAATCACAGTTCACTCTTTCCAGCTGGCGCTGAGCCATGGGCATCTCTCGGGACAACTGTCACAAGCGCCGCAAGACCAGGGGCAAGAGAAAGCCCTACCACAAGAAGCAAAAATATGAGCTGGGATGCCCTGCTGCCAGCACTAAGATTGGCCCCCAGCACGCACACATGGTCTGCGTGCATTGAGGCTGGATGTGGGCAACGTCTCCTGGGGCTTGAGTGTTATGAACACAAAACAAGGATTATTGATGTCGTCTACCATGCATCCAACAATGAACTGGTCCGAACCGAGACCCTAGGAAAGAACTGCATCGTGCTCACTGACAGCACCCCGTACCGACAGTGGTACGAGTCCCACTATGCGCTGCCCCTGGGCTACAAGGATGGGACCAAGTGGACTCCTGAGGAGGAAGAGATTTTCAATTAAAAAGAAAAAAAGATCAGAGAAAGTTCTGAAGAAATATGATGGAAAGGAAAAAAATGCCAAAAGCAGCAGTCTCCTCGAGGAGCAGTTCCAGCAGGGCGAGCTTCTCGCATGCATCAATTCAAGACAGGGCCAGTGTGGCCGAGCAGTCGGCTACGTGCCACAGGGCGAGGGGCTGGAGTTCTACCTGAGGAAAATCCAGGCCCAGAGAGGCAAATAAATCCTCTTCCCTCCTTTCTTAGGTCACGTAATAAAGTATTTATTCTAAACAAACAAACAAATCATAGTTGATAAAAAAAAAACTAGTAGATTGTATTTAAAAATAACTTATATGATACCTGAAAGTTATAAAGTACTATTTTATTATGACTTTGCTTTTATTGAAATTAGTAAATCTCTTGTGATAATGGCCTTGTAATAACACCACTGTGACTTGCACCGTTCGAGCCAGGTGTCTGAATAGGAGAAGCCAGAGGAGTCAGAGGAGGTTACAAGGATGCTGGAGGATCTGAAAATCGTGGCAGCCAGGGACCCTTAGGCAGGAGAAGAGAACAACGTGGGGACCCAGTAAGGAAGGCTGCCACAGGGAAGAGGAAGGTAATGTGTTTTGATTGCTCAAGGACAACATCTGATCAAAAGGTAGAAATGTCAGAGGGGCACTGATGAGCACAACATCACAAAGAAATGTTCTAATCCTAGAACCTCACGAGAAATCCCCGCTGGAGGTCTGCGAACACAGCTGCACACAATCTTCATGGGACATACTCAAGAACAGATTCCTGTGGAGGGTAAAAGATTAAAGATCTTCATAAATTTTTCAAATTCTGAGGTCCTCAGAGTCTATCACTCTTGATTTTAACAACACCCAAGAAACATGGACTTTTCTGCCCTTCCTACTGTCCTCCAACAGAAGGGGTCAGAGGTGAGTAGGTGACCCCCTTGTTTCTCGAGATCACTCCAGGCCATTCCCTCCCCGTCTGCGACCTCAGCTCATGGGAGCGCACGACAACAGACAAAACGTTCCACTCTTTCTTACTGTAGTGAGCTACTGAACTCCTTGTCACCCCTCCTCCTTTGGAGACTGTAAAAGTTTTAAGTGAAAACCACAGATTGAAGATGCACAATGATATTTCCCCCTCTCAAAGCATCACTGAAATAATAGTAAATGGATTTTTTAAAATGGGCATAAACCCACAAAAATCGGAAGAATGGGAGAGGAGACAACGTTAAAAAATGACTCCTAAGTCAGTTGTAGGAAAACTGAGAACCAACCAACTTACACCTGGTCCCTCGAAAGGCTCGGAAACTGATATGGGTAGAACGCTGGGGAGGGAGTCGTTAAAATAAAGAAGGCTGGTTGAAAGATCCCTCTTTTCTATCTATGCAACCTAACTACTTATTGCACAGGTACCCCCCCTGCCAGAGGGTTCAGAGAGTAAAACGGAGGATATCTGGACTGAGAAAGCATTATCACCATTGGGAATAGGACAGGGGATGCACCTTACTAAAAAAAAGGAAACTTAAAATGCATACAGGAATCTGACACACCCCTGACCCTGACCCCCACTCATTTCCTGGAATGCCAGCAGTTAGGTCTGCACCTTTCAGAAAGGAGAATTTAATAGTTTTCTCTGAGGAATCTGGGAACCCAAGAGAAAAAGCCCTAAAGATGCAGATATAAGAGATAGCCCCAAACAGTCCCAGCACACTCCTATCACCCTACTATGAAACTCCTAGTCAGCATGCCCCACCCATAGATAAAACTTGAGCAAAAAGATAAAGGAAGAAAAGTATGAGAGAAAAGATAAGAACATTAGAGTACCAGTCTAAGAAACCCATTACCAGAATAAGTTTCCAGAAAAAACCAAACAAACAGATAAGAATCGCCAACAAAATGATTCTTTACAATATCCCTAAACTGAAGGGCATGGATACCCAGGCTAAAGGGCCCAGGGAGTGGAGGGCTCACAGGCGTAAAACAGACTCCATCATCCTGACATTTCAGAACGCTTTTCTGAAGCGTCCTGGGCAAACAGGAAGATGCCACTGATTTCCAAGAAAAGTTGGTCACAATCAAAAGATGAGCAGTCGCAAAAGCTTAGGACTTCTCAACAATACTGAAAACTAAAGATGATAGAGCAATGCGTTCAAAATTCTTAGTTATCACCTTTCCAACTCAGAGGTCTGTACCTGGTCAAATTATCCATCAAGTATAAGCCTGGAATAGAGGTTTTTCAGGCATGCCAGGTCTCAGAAACTTTAGCTTCCTTACAAATTTTATCAGGAAGCTCTAGTACGTTTTCTGTAACAACAAGGGAGAAACCAAGAAGAAGGAAAATGTGGATTCCAGGCAACAGGACATCAGACTGAAGACACACCAGCGAAGGGAGATGACATCACGACCGCTGTGTGCCAGGCACGGAAGGCGACTGCTACAGACTGAGTCGTGTCAGGGCCCTGGGAGAACTCCCTCAGGGAGATGGAACTGATGGAGTAGCTGATGAGTCCAAGCACCTCAAGAGGCGATTAGACAACCAGTAAAAATGCTGGTGTTGAATTAATCTAGTTCTTGTCCCATAGTCTTGTGCAGGGAAATGATGATGTAATAGATAATTTTAATCCTCTGTGCAAGTACAAGAGACTGGTACCTAATCTAACTTAGAAATCAGAGAAGGCTTGTTGGAGCAGATGATGCCCGAGTTAAGAGCTGAAAAAAGGTGGGGTAGCTGCTGGTTAGTTCAAATGAACTCCCTGGTCACAATGACAGAATTCTTACTGACCGCAGAAACTGTATGGCCGGTCCCACTAGTTCAGAGGTAGGACCGGGGGTCTGAGCGAGAATTTTCAACAATCTAAGTCATGCGGGCTGCTTGTCACTCAAAGATAAAGAGAGTCTGTGATGACAACATATGGCTTTCTCCCATAATTCATAGCTATCAAATTTCCCCCCTACCCTGTAGCCCTTCGTTCCATAAAAGTGTTCTTATAGACCAAGGACAGAAGGGACTCAAAAGAATCGCGCTCACACAGAGCCTGCAAGCTTTCTGACTACCAAATGCAGTACAGGGCTGCAGAAATCCCATTCAAAGACCAGAGTTCCAACAAGCTGCAGTCTGTGAGAGGTTAAGATGAAAACATTTCAAGCATGTGCATACATATACTTGGTTAGTACAGTCAATAGAAAAGCACCACTGAGATTTATGGGAGGAAATTAAAGTTCAAAAATTCCCTCATTCAACTTGTTAACTTGTTTCTGCCGTACCTGCTGGGCTCTGCACTGTGCCACCAGCGGGCTCAAAGAAAGCGTCATCGGGGATACATGAGGCCCTCCTAGGCAACAACAGCCCACCAAAGCAGTCATAAGAACAAAGTTGCCACTTAAAAAAGTCTTCAAGCAAGTTGGGACGAGTGCTCAGATCTTCACTTGACCAAATTACACTCCTTTTCAAGCAGATAGAAATCTGCCAAAAACAAGTCTCTGGGCAAAATGAAAGGTTCCAGGAAATAAGAGAGAGATTTGTAATTTGATAAAGACATCAAACACTCAACTGAAAAGAACTTGCACTTAGCTTTTTGAACATCTAAAAATAGCATGCATGCACAATCTTTCTAATAAGCCGTCTCTGGGATGGGGATTTCATGGGCATAGTTGGTTCTCTGTTGTAGCATGTTAGCTGTTTCATAAGAGAGATAACAATAGTCCTTTCCCCACATCAAAGGACTTAAATAACTAAACCTCTGCCTAATGTGTTGGTATCATTATCCCTATTTTCTTGGTTGTGAAACTGAGGTAAAGGATAAACAAGACTTGCCTGAGGCCAAAGAGAGATTCCTGTCTAAATAGAAAATTATTAGTTCCATAATCTCTAAGAGAAGCCATGAGACCTACAATATAAGATAAGTGCTTTAAACACACCGCAGAAATCAACTATAGATTTAGTCTGCGGAGGCCTCTTAATATTCCTCACTAACCCATTCTCAAAACACTTATCTAAGAAATAATCATATTATTTCTAAAGCATAAAAATGGTACCAATGGCCAATTACCTGAGCCAATCAAAGGAGCATCTAATGTGGGTCAGGTTCAATGTCCAAGGAGTCAGCCAGCTTTGCTTTATGTGCTGACTGCATCCTTCCTGCTTGCCTAAGAAGAGGAGTTCTTGCTCAAAAAGAGCCAAGGAAAATAATACAGCCCTCGCTGGTGTGGCTCAATGGATTGAGTACATGCCTGCAAAGTGAAAGGTCGCTGGTTCAATTCCTGGCCAGAGCACCTGCCTGGGTTGTGGGCCAGGTCCCCAGCTGGGGTGTGTGAGAAGCAAACAACTGATGTTTTTCTCCCTCCCTTCCCCTCTTTCTGAAAATAAGTAAATAAAATATTTTTAAAAATAATAATACATGAATAAACACTGTTTTGTGTACTCACAACTGTAAGCCTACTTTTGCCTCACTCTGTATACATACAACTATCTAATGTCCACAAAGAAATTCTACAAGCACGAACCCAGCCTCACAAAGAGAAGAAAAAACGTAATTTTGAAATATTAGACCAACTAGATCTGTTTTAAAGCCAGGGGTCTAGAATTAGAGTAGGTTATAAGGACTACTGATGCTTGTCTTTTGGAGGCAACATAATAGAGTGACAAACCCTCAGGCATTTGAGATGCACAAATGCATCTCATAACGCAGGGCTGGGTTTTTGCTCTGGCTCAACACCTAAGCAGGTGTGGGATTTGGGGAAGCTTATTTAAACCCTGAGTGTCAGGTTTCTCAACTGCAAAATAGAGTAATACCAGCTACCTTTTAAGGTTTCTGTGGGGGTTATAAAACTACAAGGCCAGACACACACAGTAAATATGGAAAATCTCCCTTATGATCTTCAGAGCGAACATTCCAGAAACTCCAAGGAAAATAAAATTTACATCCTCATAATCAGGTAACAAATGAACTCCCTACTCTAGGGAGTCTCTAAGAATAGGAACTAATGTTCTGAAGTAAATCAATTAATTTCTCAAATGTACTCATTTACAAAGCTTTTGCAAATTTCAGTATCCTTATAAGTGTTCAAATGGCTACAGGCAGAGATCTTGTGTGAATAATCGGCTATTACTGCAAAGCAGGTCTCTAATGCTTTTCAATTTGATTTTTCATTTGCCTTTCTGTTCTTCCCAAGATGTTCAACTTCTAAAAAAAGATCGAATTACACCTCAAATGTATATAATTCAGGCTGCTGCAAATCCCAAAGAAAAGACTACCAATAAAGTTAATTAATTGATACGTTTTCTTTTTTAGTATGTATCAAAGCACACAGACCGAGGTAAAAGTTTTAAAGGTATATGCTTACACTTTCTGAGGTCTTCACTTGACATTATTTGGAGCTACAAATATCCCATCATACCTCAGCTTTGTAATTCTTCAACTGGTCAAGTACAGGATCTACCAACGTTTTTATGCTTTTTCTGGAACTATCATATCCTCTTTACACTAGGAGAGTGTGTCCCTACACATCACTCTAGCACCACAAATTCCAGTTCCCCCTATAACACTCAATTAGAAAGTGACATTCATGAAGCAGTCCTTCAATAAGCAGATCCAAGCTGTGTTTCCTGACACTCCTCTAGAGGGCACATGGTACTCTTCTAACTCTACTTTACCATGCCCCTAACCCACTCCACTACTGCACTCTCAGCTAAAAATTCAATGTCCACTGAGACACGTGCCATCTGGCTAAACCTAGCTGACATTATCCTACTAATCCCTTGATTACTCAAAGGGAACCCAAGTGAGTAACATGAGTAACAGAACCCAAGAATTCTGTTAGAAACACCTAAAAACTTTGGATAAGGCATAAAATATTGCAAACTTTCAAGAAAGAATGGGAAAATATCAAGTACCAGAACTGAAGAAGGAAGTGAAGACTGAGCCGAAACCTTGGCTACCCTAACTGGGATTTTTAAAGGCTTCATTCATTGAGCCAAAAGATGTGGTTTAAATTTGGTAAGAAGCAGGCAGTCTGAATTGAGACCCTACATAAATGAGACCTCAGAGAAAGGGTAAACTTTGGAGAAAAAAAACCTACCTATAGCACAGGGAATCATCAAGGAGGTTTGTCTGTCTCTGGGCTCGGGACACAAAACTCTAGAGAATATTATTTCTAACCTAGAATTCTATACAAAGGCAAGTTATCATTCAAGAAAAAGATGGAATAATGATGCGGACACCGGCCCACAGTGTCTGCAGTGTTATGGATGAGACGAGACAAATTCACACGGACTACAGAAATCCTGCGGAGGAAAAGGGAGAAAAGGGAGGACACGGGGTGCTCTCTCAGTGAAACAAAGGACCGGCCTGTCCCTTGCCTGGACAGGCTTTTATTGGGTTTAATTTGCATAGGAATACAGGGCATATATGGGTAAAGCTCGTCAATCATTGTCAGGCAGAAATGATCACACAATAGATAACACTCAAAGAACTATCAGGGCTTATTCTGAGTCAGGGTCAGATAGCTAAAGGGCCATAAAACTTTGGGGAGGAACAGACTCATTTCTTGCATGGACCCTTATCATTTAAACTGAAGGTATTAGCAAAGTAGGTTTCATAGGATTTTATGCATTCTTTCTTAGGCCTGATCACCCTAGGGAACCCACCCTTTCCAGCACAGGGACACACCCACCTCTGGCATTGTTTCAGGCTTAAGTCAGGGAGGGGAAGTAAGGCAGCCAAGAGATTAGAAGACTTCTTGCAAACAGAATGAGGACTCAGGCTATGTCAAAGCCGAGGGGCAAGAGTCCACCACCCCCTTTTTCTATAGCCCCCCAAGTCCTGCCCTGAGGGCCCCTTTGCGACCATGCCTGTCTTAGGTCATCCCTCCTTTGAGGAATCTTACCCGTCATTGGCTAACCAGTCATCCACTGGGCGCTAAGCAGGGTTAGGAGAAAGGGGGCAGAGGCAATGCCCCTACAAGGAAGATAAGCTTTGTCTCCTAAGTGGCTTCTGGTCCCAAGGTCTTTTTACTCAGCCTTAGCCACGAGGGGTTACAGTTTCTGAAACCAGGCAGGGTGGTTCCCAACAGAATAAAACATTTTCAAACACGCAAGTTCTCAAAATATTTACCTTCTGTGCTCTCTCTTTAAGAAGCCAGTAAAGTTTGGGCTCCTTTGAAATGAGGAAGTAAACCAAGAAAGAACAAAACATGGGATCCAGGAACCTGGGCATCTGACACAGGAGAGAGAAGGGAATTCCCAGAATAGTGGTAAAGAGAAGTGTCAGGACCACAGCTCCGCAACAGCCTAGAGAGTAACCACAGAGGGATTTCAAAAGAGAATGGATAGCTCCTGGGGGAGTTGTTTTCTCCCGTGTTCTTTTATAAAAAAGTCTTTTTTTATAAAACCACTTTACTAATATATGCGTATGGTTGACTTTAAAAAGCTGTACATATGAAAATCAGAGTTTTTTAAAGAAATGTCTGATTTCAGATCTGGATACAATGCAACAGGAAGTTCACATATGAAATATTATTGATACAAATGTTGAAACTAAATGTAATAAAAATTTAGATCCAAATTCTAGTTTATAAGAAAATACTGGGAAAAAGAAACAAGTTAAATGACATCAGTAGAAAGCAATTGGACATAGTAAAGATGTGAGAGGTTCTACAGGAAGAATAACCTGTTTTCTTTGAAAAGTCAGCGGCATAAGGAAAAAGTGTGGGTGGAGGGGAGACTGTTCTAGAGTAAAAGAGACTAAACACACATAATCAAATGTAATGTATGGACCTTTAAGAAAATACTATTTACAAAAACAACAAAGCTAGAAAGTATCTTCTAATAAATTTGGCACAAAATATGTAAGATATTTTTATAGGGAATTATTCAACTTTATTTAAAAACAAAAACAGTCTTAATAAGGAGAGCTATGTTATGGTCAAGAAATAGAAAGACTCAGTATTATTAAATGCCAACTTTTCCAAACTAATCTAAAAATCACTGTCATTCCAATCAAATACCAATAAAGATTTTTCATGGCTGGTACTAAAATTCATATGTCAAAGCTTAAGAATAGCCAAGATAACTTGAAGGAGAATTAATAATAAGGTGAGGTAAACCTATGGTAATTAAAACAATAGGGTGCTGATGAAGGAAAAGACAACTAGATCAACAAAATGAAATAATAAGGTTAGAAATATTCCCGTGTATATGTGGAGCTTAGTATAAATTAGGGAAGAAAAGACAAATTATTCAATAAATAGTAATAGGATAACCAACTATTCACTTGGAAAAAAGA
Source organism: Desmodus rotundus (assembly GCF_022682495.2). NCBI lineage: Eukaryota > Metazoa > Chordata > Mammalia > Chiroptera > Phyllostomidae > Desmodus > Desmodus rotundus. The sequence continues at coordinate 29,779,692 of NC_071389.1, forward strand.
TAAAATTAAATATCTATCTCATATCATATACAAATATAAATACTAGTTCAAAGACCCAAATATGAAAAGCAAAATTATAAAGCATTTAGCTGGCAGGAGTCTATCTTTATGTCACTTTAAAGTAAGACACAAAAAGCACCAACCATAACGTAAAACTATATCAGTCACTGATATAGCTAACCACAACAAAAAGTTAAAACTTCTGTCTGACAAAAGATACTACAAACAAAGAGAAAAGAGAGATGACAGACTGGGGGGAAATCTAGAGCCCATATAACTGACAAAGGATTAGTATACAGAATATGTAGAGCATATGGATATCAGTAAGAGAGAGACAAACAACCCAAACAAAAAATGAGCAAAGGATATATACAGGAAATTCACTGAAAAGGAAAATGGTCAATATAACTAGCAAAAAATCTTCACATTCACAAGTAATCAAGGAAATGCAAAATTAAACCAACAATAAGGTGCCACTTCACACCCACCATATTAATGAAAATTTAGCAGTCTGAGAGCAGGCCCTGGCCCAGCAGCTCAGTTGGTTAGAGCATTGTCCTGATAAACCAAGGCTGTGGGTTTGACCCCCAGTCAGGGCACACGTAAGAATCAACCAATGAGTGCACACATAAGTGAACAATGAGTCGAGGTTTCTCTCTGTCTCCCTTCCTCTCTCTCTTTAAAATCAATACATTAAAAAAAAAAAAAGTTAAAAAAAAAAGAGTCTGAGAACACCAGCTGTGCGAACACCAGCTGTTAGTGAGGACAGGGAGACTCCAGGACTCTGACTCATACTCATGGTGGGAACGTAGACTTGTGTGACTACTTAGGGGAGCAATTTCCCAATGTTTATCTAGTAAAGTTGGATGCACATGCCTCACAACCCACACATCCCTTCTAGGTGCCTGCCTTCACAAAAGAAGCACGAAGAAACTGGCACAAGGATGTTCACTATCCATAGCACTACACATATGAAAGAAATGAAAGCAACCTAAGTGCCCCACAGCACAGCAATGGATACATTCTCACCCAGAAGCCAGATCCAACCTGGAGGGATTAGCTCTAGAAGAAGAGCTTCTACCAAATTCCTGCCAGGAAGAAGAGAATGTCCATCGGGCCCTTAGCCCCATCTCATTCTTCCCAGCTTCATTCCCCTTCCTCTCCAGTGGACACGAATGCTGACTTTGTTCATATCCCTGGTCAATGCAGACTGCAAACCTGTCTTCTCTGTACCTAGACACGAGTAACGGTGAAAAGTGAGGGGGAACCCCCCCAGCTCTGCTAACTGTAGTGATTATAAATTGATACTCTTCAATCTCAGCTACAACCCTCATGTTGCCTAGATCTCCTCTCAGTGTCTGCAGTCAGCTCTCTCTCGCTGTCCAGTGGAAATCCTAAAGCTTCATATCCCTGTGGGTACCAATCCCATCACTGTCCTCTTTACATTCTCGACAGACAACTCAGCCTTTACTTCATTGAGAATGTAGAGGACTCGAGAGTAAATTATTTTATTTCTTTCTCTTCTTCCTGATCTGCATCTGAGCTTTTCTCTCATTTCAGTGGAAGATGGAGCCTCCCCACTGCCCAAAGCTGCTCCATTTGTTCCTTCTTGTCTCCTTGTCATCTGTCAGTTATTTCCTTTCTCCTGTACTTCTTTACTGGTCCTCTTGCTCCCTTATAACAATGTTCAAGGTGCTTAAAATTTCTCATAGTACGAGCAACTAATAATGGTGCTTGCTAATAGGAAGAACTGCGTGGCTGGTGGACAGGGTATCATTTTATTGTAAACCTTTTTACACTTACTGATTTTTGAACCAAATGTATGTATTAGGAATTATTTATCTTATTTTAAAATGTCTATGTGTTATTAGTGTTATCTTTTTAAAAAATATTTTTAATGACAAACAAAGAAGATCTAAAACTGCAGGAGCTAATAGAGCATAGGAGGAAGATCTCAAAAGAGGGAGCTCTAGAGCTACGAAACTACAAAAGCTATCCTGACTCACCCCTTCTAAAAACTCAGAAAATTTAATTTCAGGTAAAAATTAGCAATATAAAAGGATTACACTCACATTCTATAAAAAGTTGTCAAAAATATATAATAATAAGGGTTAGAATAGCATCTCAACAATGAAGCACATGTTATAAAGACATACTCACAGAACAGATTATTTCAAAATAATCTAAAATAAGAGAATGACAGATGTGAAAGACAACATGAATCTGAATTAGAAAAGTTAGAAAGGAGATGACAGAATTTAAGAAATAGAAATAAAAGAAAAAATATTTTCAGAAATAATAGCTAAACTAGAGAAAAACACAAGTGTGAATAAAACCCAACTCATAATACCTTAAGGGAAACAGGATATAAAAGAGGAAAAAATCCTAAAATTAAAAAAGAAATAGATACTTTAAAAATTAGTAAAATTATAAAATTTAAAGGGACAGACGAGGCTCTTGTCCTGTTGGAGCATACATTCTGGAGGATATTTGTTGAGTGACAGGCGGACAGGAGGTGGCTTGTATTAGTGAAGACCCTATTTTATTTTATTTATTTATTTTTAGAAAGAAGGAAAGGAAGGGAGAAAGAGAGGGAGAGAAATATCAATGTGTGGTTGCCTCTCACGCACCCCAACCAGGGACCTGGCCTACAACCCAGGTATGTGCCCTGACTGGGAATTGAACCAACAACCTTTGGCTTGCAGGCCGGTGCTAAGTTCACTGAGCCTCACGAGCCAGGGTAGTTTTACTTTGTTCTTAATGGCTATTTAGGAGTCTACTTATATTCCTCCACAGACCGGCTTTGTTGCCTTCTGCTCCAGGTTAGAATGCAAGTTGAAGTGAAGCCGGGATTTCAGGAGCCACTGGTATAGGAGAAACCACATAGAGATAGCAGAGATAGCCGGCAGAGACTTGCAAGTCAAAGTCGCGGCTTGAGACGAAGGTACAGAGGTAGGGCTATATGTAAAGGATACTGTGTAAATGATGTGGAAACAAAGAGTTAATGGAGAAAAAGAACTGAGACCATGACAAATGACTTAATGAGAATTCTGATCTTAGGCGCAAGGGGAAGCCCTATACCAGGGAGTAAATGATCCAAACCATAAGAGGTAGTAACTTCGGAGTAAAATGTCCTTTTGGCAGTCGCTTTACTCTCCTCCTCAGCCCTCTCTATTAATAGTTGCTACTATTACTTCTCAAGCTTCTAGAATTATAGGAATTCATTTGCATGTGACTCCTAGCTTCTCTCTCCAGTTCCAGGCTAGGTAAAAATAACATTTCTAAGATTTACAAATTAGGGAACAATGAAGGTTCATACTTCCATCTTAAACTTTTAGACAGTTAAAACATCCTCTGGGAAGACCACTAAACACCCTAAGCTTCTTGGTAAACCTGGCATCTGGCCTGTGAAAGAACAGAATTCTCATTTCATTATCTTAATGAAAACACCCCATATTTTCCATGAAGAAATAAGCAGTTGTTCTCCAGAAAGTAACACGCCCAACACTATGGTATTAAAATCTCTAGCCTAATTAGAAGCACCAACTTGAGTGAAAACTTAGAAAACAAAAAGGGAGGCAAAAGAATACACAGAAATGTCTATATGTATTGCACTGAAGGCCCTGGCCAGGGCAATAACACGGTAAACAGAAACAAAAAGCATAAAGATTAAACAGGAAGATGTACTACTCTTTTTATCTGCAGGCAACATGCTGGCGTATATAGAAAATCCTAAAGAATCTATAATTTAACATGGTCACAGGGTGTTCACAATGTCAATATACAAAAACCAGTTGTATGTCCATTTACAAGCAATAAACAGTTGAAAAATAGGATAAAAAATACCAGTTACAATATCATTAAAAACACTTACCTAGGAATAATTTACCAAGAGATGTTCAAAACCTCTAAAATAAAAAGTCACAAAACACTGTTGAAAGAAATGAAAGAAAACCTAAATAAAGAGATGTTCAAGAATTGGGAGAATCAGTATTAAGGTGTCAATTCTCCCCAAATAGATCTATACATTCAATGCAATTCCAGAAATAATCCCAGAAATTTCTCTCTTTTTTGGAGAAACTGACAAACTAATTCTAAAATTTATATGGAAAACCTTCCACCAAGATGGAGGCGTAGATATGCTTTGCTTCCTTGCACAACCAAAAGAAAGACAACCACAAATTAAAAAACAAAATCAACCAGAACTGCCAGAAAATTGAACTGTATGGAAGTCCAACAACCAAGGAGTTAAAGAAGAAACATTCATTCAGACCAGTAGGAGGGGCGGAGACCGGAGAAGCTAGGGCAGAGAGGACGTGACAAGGTAGTGGCTGGGGGACCCAGAGGGGCGAGGAGGTGGCTGGCAAACCAAAGGTCCCACATTCGTGTGCAGATAAACCGGGAGACACTACTGGGGAACAAGACAGACTATGCTACCCAGGGTTCTAGTGTGGAAAATTAAAGCCTCAAAACTTCCAGCTATAAAACCTGTAGGGGTTGCAGTGACGGGAGAAACTCTCAGCCTCAGAGGAGAGTTTGTGGGAGAGACCCATGGGGTCCTAGAGCGTACTCAAACCCACCCACCCACCCAGGAATCAGCACCAGAAGGGCCCAACTTGCTTGTGGGGAGCAGGGGAAGTGAAAGCCATCCAAGAGCTAAGCAAGTGGCGTTGTTCCCTCTCAGACCCCTCCCGCACATATAGCATCACAATGCAGCCTCGTGTGTTGCCCTGCCCCAGCGAATACCTAAGGTTCTTCCCCTTACAATGTAACAGGTGCACCGCGACAAAGAAATATGGCCGAAATGAAAGAAAAGATCGAAACTCCAGAAAAAAACTAAGTGATGAAGAGACAGACAACCTATCAGATGCAGAGTTCAAAACACCGGTAATCAGGATGCTCAGAAAATGATTGAGTATAGTCACAAAATAAAGGAAGAGGTGAAGGCTATGCAAAGTGAAATAAAGAAAAATATACAGGGAACCAACAGTAAAGGGAAGGAAACCAGGACTCAAATCAACGATTTGGAACAAAAGGAAGAAATAAACATTCAACCACAACAGAATGAAGTAACAGGAATTCAAAAAAATGAGGAGAGGCTTAGGAAGCTCTGGGACAACTTTAAACATTCCAATGTCTAAATCATAGGGGTGCCAGAAGGAGAAGAGGAAGAGCAAGAAATTGAAAACTTATTTGAAAAAGTAATGAAGGAGAGCTTACCTAATTCGGCAAAGGAAATAGATTTCCAGGAAGTCCAGGAAGCTCAGAGAGTCCCAAAGAAGTTGGACCCAAGGAAGCACACACCAAGGCACACCATAATTACATTACCCCAGATCAAAGATGAGGAGAGAATCTTAGAAGCAGCAAGAGCAAAGGAGACGTTTACCTACAAAGGAGTTCCCATACGACTATTAGCTGATTTAGCAAAAGAAACCTTGCAGGCAAGAAGGGGCTGGAAAAAGTATTCAAAGTCATGAAAGGCAAGGACCAATACCCAAGATTACTCCATCCAGCAAAGCTCTCATTTAGAATGGAAGGGCAAATAAAGTGCTTCCCAGATAAGGTCAAGTTAAAGGGAGCTCATCATCAGCAAGCCTTTATTATATGAAATGTTAAAGGGACTCATCTAAGAAAAAGAAGATGATCAAAACTATGGACAGTAAAATGATAACAAACTCACAAAAATCAACAACTGAACCTAAAAAACAAAAACAAAAACAAACTAAGCAAACAACTAGAACAGGAACAGAATTACAGAAATGGAGATCACACAGAGGATTATCAGTGGGGAGGGGAAGGGAAGAGAATAGGGTAAATGGTACAGGGAATAAGAAACATAAATGATAAGTACAAAATAGACAGGGGGAGGTTAAGAATAGTATGGAAAATGGGGAAGCCAAAGAACTTATATGTACAACCCATGGACATGAACCAAGGCGGGGGGGAGGGAATGCTGGTGGGAGATGGGGTGCAGGGCAGAGGGGGATAAAGGAGAAAAAAATGGGACAACTGTAATAGTATAATCAATAAAATATACTTAAAAATAAAAATAAATAAATAAAATTTGTATGGAAAGCCAAAGGACCTATAAATAGCCAAGGCAATCTTAAAATAAAGGGTCAAAGCTGGCAGATTTACACCACCTAATTTCAAGACCCGCTGTAAAGTTAAAATAATCAAGTCATTACTCCATGTGGTACTGAAGCAAAGGCAGACAAATAGACCAACGGAACAAAGCAGAGAAGGCAGAAATAGACTACACATATACGGTCAAGCTCAATGGGGAAAGGAAAGTCTTTTTAACAAATGGTGCTAGAACAGCCAAATATCCACATACAACAAAGTAAACCTTTATCCCTACCTCGCACCGCATGTAAAATTAAACCAAGATGGATTACAGATCGAAATATAAAGGCTAAACCTATAACATTTTTAGAAGTAAACATGTATGTTTGCAGCATGGGATAAGCAAAGATTTCTTAGACAAAAAAAGCTAATCATAAAAGAAAACATTAAGTAATCTGAGTGTCATCAAAAGATATCACTAAAAAGTGGGAACAAAGCCTCAAACTGGCAGAAAATATTCATAACACATATCTGACAAAAGGCTTTGCATCTAGAATATATAATTTCTATAATCAATAATAAGAAGGTAAATAAATCAACTAAAAATAGGCGAACGGCCCAAACAGACACTCTATGAAGATATACAAGCGGCCAATAAACATGAAAAGGTGGTCAGCGTCGTTACTGTGGGGGATGTAGATTAAAACCACAATGAGATGTTACTATATACATACAAGCTAGAGTGAAATTAAGGAGAATAAAATTAAGGAGATTGACAACAGTGGGTATTGATAAAGATGTGAAGCAAATATATCCAACTCATATATTCTCGATGGAGTGTAAAACGGTATTGTACAGCCACTTGGAAAACAATTGGCAGTTTCTAATAAAGTAAACCCTACAACCTAGAATACTTTCACAAATAGAACAATATTTGTAATAGCTTTATACTGAATATCCCAAATTAGAAGCAATCCAGGTGACCATCAACAGGAAAATGGGTACAGAGAGTTATATTTATTCAATGGGATACTATTCAGCAATACAAAAGAACAAACTAGTTACACCTGCAATATGAATGAATCTGAAAAATATCATGTTGAACAAGAGAAACCAGAATAAAATTATGATTCCATTTATATCTAGTTCATAAACAAGCAAAATTAATATATGGTGATGGAAATCAGAACGGAAGTTGACTCTATAGTGGCGTGGGACTGACTAGGAAGAACCACAAAGGAAATTTCAGGGGTGATAGAAATGCCCTAGATTTGGGTAATGGTAAACCGGATGTATATATTTGTCTAAACTCATTGAACTGCATATTACTTAATATCTGTGTATATTTTACTACGTGTAAATTATTCCCCAATAAAGGGGAAGGGAGGCCATGCACATTTCTGTATTACTTTTTTGTTCCTAAGGGCACAGGTAGGTTGAATATATTCATGTCTGTTTGCACTCACTAGAAATAGCAGAAAGTCTGCCCCCCAATTCAAACAAGATGCCAACGGTATCCCACAGACTGAATTCTTTCCAAAGGTCTTCAATTTTAGAACAATTTATGATGGTTCTTTCTCAGTTTATGGGCCACTGGCCACTGGGGAGATAGCATCCTCATATCCATATGCCCTTGTTAATTTTTTAATCACAAGAGATTAAAAATTTAAATATTATCAAGTGAGGGGATCTAGAATTTTTTAAGTTCCTTTGTACTTCTTTCCAGTTAGTCTGCCATCTGCAGAGTTATATCACTATGTAATAACTTAAAAAATTATTATATCACTATATAATAATGTTGCTCATCCATGAACTTCATATAAATGGAATCTTTTAAAATAAATTTTAAGTACTTTTTTATAAAGATGTATAATTACTTTAAAATATTGGAAACTAGTGACTGTGACAACTAAATGTTTAAATCTTCACTAGTAATTAAATTAAACTAAAACCTGTTGAAGAGTATGGGCAACAAAGTATGTGGTACAAGAACGTATTTTTTAAAAAGCATTGTAAACTATAATGCACTGGAGAAACATAAGATGACATTTATCTTCCATAGACAATAAAAATCAAGACACGGTGTTTCACCTTGAGTTTTGGATATATGTGGCGCAGAGAATCTGCAGTGCCCTTGTCGGCTTCATCAGGGATACACACGACATCCAGCTTCATTTTCATCTTGAATTCTGCAGACAGAGCCTTTTGGACGTCCCTGGTTGTAATAACAATGACCTCTATAGCACAAAAGAAAAAGAGAAATAGAAACATAAAATCTCTCGTTCATTTAGATAACGGTTTGTCTATTTCAAATTAGATTTGGTGTTTCTAACAGTTAATATTATTGAGCCTTTTCATGTATTTTATATACAGTCTCTGAATTCTTACAACAGTCTCACTGTTTACAAATGAGGAAACGTGGGCTGTAAGTTGTGTGACTTTGTTCAGGGTCCCACAACTAGCAAGCAATGGATTCAAGACAAAACTCAGGTCTGTCCAATTAGAGTCCACACTCTCATATATGACATGATACTTCTTGGCGTAAACAATTCAGAAGAGCATTCATCAAAATACATCGCATTTTAACTCTTCATTCACTACAGAGTAAGAGCTATCACCACTTCCCACCAGGTAGCCATTAGTGCTTCACTGAGGGTCACAGTGAATTCTAGTGGCAATTTCCCAGTAACAGATGTCTTTACCCGTATAGCTATTTGTCATGGATGTTTGGTAGGGTAATGTAATCCGCTGTAACATAGCACGTGTTGCTGATGTCTGAAGATTGAATTTTATCGTCTCTAAAGTGGAACAATTTCCACTATTCCATGACAGTGCTCCAGGTCATAATTATCTCTCCCTTTCACTGTAATCATTCTTTTCTATTTTCTTCTTTTCTTTCTTCCTCTTTCCTTTTTCAAATCATTTAACCTTCCTTCTTTGATTTTCTCTTCTTTCTTTCTCTCCCCACTCTGCCTTTTCTTAGTCACTAACTCACTCATTCATGTGATAAATACAAATACATTTAATATGTAAGGGACAAATAGGCACTGAGAATTCAGAAATGAATTCAACATGGTTCCTATTTTAAAAAAACATAACATGAAGAAACTAGACACGGAAATGATTAAGGAAGGTTTCATGGAAGAGATGGCATTGGAGGTAAGCCATGATGAATTTAAGTACAATGAAAATTTCTTTAGTACATACTGTATGTAAAATGCTGATACTATGAAGATAAATGAGACACAGTACCTGCTCTTGAAGAGATCAGTCTTCTACGCTGCTAACTACAGCATAAAACAGGCCTTGAGACATACTAAGATAGACAAAGTGTGATGGAAGCATAGAAGACGGTAATCGTGCTGTTTGGGATTTCAAAGAGAAGGTGACATGTCCATGGGTTGCAGAGCACATTTAGGTAAAGTGGATAGAGTGAAGGGAGTAACTTAACTGCAAATATGGGATAGTCAGTCCAATAATTGGATCACGACACTTCTGTATGGAGAGAGACAAAAGCTAAGGGCTAGGTTAACTTCCCTAAAATCATGAAAAATATGAAAGAGCAAACACAGACTTGACTATTAAACTCCAGAGTCCTATGTTAAGAAGGCGTGCTCCAGCCCTGGCGTGTGATTTAATCTCCAAATACTTAGGGATTCTCTTGATATCTTTCTGTTATCGATGTCTAATTTAAATCTACCATGGTTTTTATAAGAATATACTTTGTATGATTCTGGTCCTTATAAATTTGAGACTTATTTTATTTCCAAAAATATAGTCTATCTTGGTAAAAGTACTTGAAAAGAATGTACATTCTGCTTTACTGGATGAAACATTCTATAAATGTCAATTAGGTCAAACTGTAGAAAATCCTAGGGAATCTACAAAAACGCTAGAAAAGTTAATAAATGCTTTAAGCAAAGTTGCAGGATAAAAGGTCAGTATTTAAAAAACTGTATTTTTATATAATAACAACAAACAACTGGAAATTAGAATATAACAATTACTATTTATGATAGCATCAAAAATATACACTATTTATAGATAAATTTAATAAAATATGTGTAAATCCTACACACAGAAAACTATAAAATCACTGAAATTATAGAAGATGTAAGTAAGTGGAGAGATTTATATGTTCATGGATCAGAAGACTAAGTATTGTTATGATGTGAATTCTCTTCCTATTAGTCTATGGATTCGATTCAATCACAATCAAAATCCCAGCAATGCTTTTTGTAGAAATTGATAAGCTAATTCTAAAATTTATATAAAGGTGTAAAAGACATAAAATAGCTAAAATATTAATCTAACCACATTATACTTTTATTTAAGCCTTTCGCTGGTTTCCCACTGTTTTCGGGAAAAAAAATTTATATCCCTCAGCATGGAATACAAGGCCCTTTATAGCATGGCCCCCGCTTGTCTCTCTCACGACATCCGCCCTTCCCCTTATACTTTATATCACAGCCCCACAGAATGACTAGCAGTTGCCAGAACATGCTGTGCTGATCATGAGTCTGTATCTCTTCAATCATTTCTTCTTCATGGAACGCTCTCTCCTCACTGGTCAATCTGATCTTCTATTTTTCAAGACTTAATTCAAGGGTCAGCTACTCTGTGAAGAGTTCCCTGAATCCCTCAAGGAGAAACAGCAACTTCCTTTATATGTCCAAGCACTTACAATGCACCTCTGTTATAACATTTACCATATTACACAATAATACTCTATTTTTTTTGAGAACTTTCACATTGAATTAACTTCCTTCGTAATCTTTAAGACTTTATTTATTTATTTTTAGAGAGAAGAGAGGGGAAGGGGAGGGAGAAAGAGAGGGAGAAAAACATTGATATGCAAGAAATACATCAGTTGGTTGCCTCTCGCACGCCCTCAATTGGGGACCTGGCCCACAACCCAGGTATGTGCCCCGACCAGGAATCGAACCAGCAACCTTTTGGTTTGCAGGCCAGCACTCAATCCACTGAGCCATACCAGCCAGGGAACTCTATTTATATGTGTATCTCTCCTTTAGACTTTAAGGTCTAATGAAGATCAGAACCTGAGCTATCTTTTCAATTCTGTACCCCAGTGCTTAATATAATATTATTTGGCACATACAGATTCGTAGTAAGTACTGTCTATGAGGCACTGGATTCCCACTATGTTTTTTCTGATATCCTTACAAGGCTCATTTAGATCATTGTGGAGACCAGTTCTAAAACAGTAGCAGTGCTATGTTCTCAGACTTTTTCACACAGCAATAGAGTACTCCTATGTTCCTAATTTAAAGAGGCCAGTCTCCAGCCAACACCGGGTCCTAGTCTTCTCTTGATCATCCTCTCTCACCCTCATAAAACTGACAAATCATTGGGATCAACACCCTAAAAGTTTTATGAGTACATCTCACTGCCATAGCTCACCTTCAAATCCAACACGCTCAAGCAGGTTCAATGGGTACCAAATTAAAGGTTTGTTCCCCACTGGAAGCAGAGGCTTGGGAATGCTGGAAGTCAGATCTGTCATCCGGGATCCCCCTCCAACTGCCATGACCACTGCTTGAAATTCCATTTTTACCAACTGCAATCACAGAGAAAAATAATTAACAGGAAAAAAAGTAACCAAAATTGGAGCATACACAGTACTAATGCAATTTCTATTTAGGTTATTGATATCCACCATGTCAAATGCATCACTTCCAACTCCAATAACCAGACAAGAATGGCTCCTTAGCTGCAGTATAAACATCACCTTTATCATATTTTCTTACTCACCATACGGGGCGTGGGGGGGAAAGTAGGTTTATAGTTGTTTGTATGGAATACAATAATTTATAAATAATAATATAAGAATAAATTATGTATTTTGTTTACTCACAACTGTAAACCTTTTTTTTCACCCTGTATACTCGTATGCTCTCAGCTCCAGTCTGGGGAGATGGGCTAGAGGAAGGATATGAATTTTAAAAATCTGGCCCTTGCCCTTGAGTTGCTTACAATTTAAGTGAAGACAAATTCAGTGAATTACAACATGCTATCATTAGTGCCACCGCAGAGATATATCCAGGATACAGTAGGCAAATAGTGAAGGTAACACCTAAGTCTTCCTAGAAAAGACAGGGGAGGTTCTATAGGAAGGTAACGCTTGAGCTGACTCTCTAAGAAGTAATAGTTTACCAAGTGCGCTTCTGATTCAATTCTTATGCCTTGAAAATGTTTAAAATTTCTGGCTAAAATTAACAGCACACTACAAGCATAGTAGGTCTCTGAAAAGTATGAAATGACTTAAATTCCTCCAATAATTCAGTCAACTGCTCCCATCTTCTCATTACCCCCAACTATAGGTATTAAACACACATGTAAGCTTGTATCTGGATCTAGATTTGAAGAGCCCAGTTGCAGAAACAAACCAAATTAATTCCTTTTTTCAAATTTAAGCAAACTATCTGACCTTCAGAAGAATCTCTTGCCCTGGCTGGTGTGGCTTAGTGGATTGAGCGCCGGCCTGCGAACCAAAGGGTCACTGGTTTGATTCCCAGTCAGGGCACATACCTGGGTTGCAGGCCAGGCCCCCAGTAGGGGATGTGTGAGAGGCAACCACACATTGATGTTTCTCTCTCTTTCTTTCTCCCACCCTTCCCCTCTGTCTAAAAATAAATAAATAAAATCTTTAAAAAAAATAAAGAATCTCTTTACATGAGCTACCACAGGAGAAGCACAGTAAATGGTCATAATTCCTTATTGATTAAAAATAAAAGTACCCTTTGACTTACAACAAATAGTGTAACCTTTTTAATACAAGTGTGAAATGTAATGTTCAGAAAAAGAATTTATTTAACATCAAACTGGCAAATAATGTTGCACCTTTACCATAATTATGACCAGTCCTGGGCCCCTCACAGCAATATCTTAATTGCAGTGCTTATATTCAGTACACCCAAAGGACTAAGAGAAGGCTATTGAACAATATCCACACTTAAAGATACAGTAATCAAACGGTTGCCTCTCACATGGTCCCCAACTGGGGACCAAACCCACGGCCCAGGCATGTGCCCTGACCGGAAATCGAACCCACGACCCTTAGGTTTATGGAATGACCCTCCAACCAACTGAGCCATACCATCCAGGGCAAAGATACCGTAATTTTGATTGCAGCAAGCATGGCCTCAGATTGGAATTTAACTTCAATTTGGCACCATATAACTTCCATCACATCTGATGTTACTAAGAAAAAAGCACTGGACCTTCCAAAGTCAAAAGACCTGAGTCTTGAGTTCTGATGTTGCCACTTATGGGTGATGTGACCAGGGGCCTGACATTTAAAACTCTCAGCCTCCCCAGTTCGTAGAAAGGAGCCTGGTACTTAAGTTCACAGACCCTTGAGCCAGACTGACCAGGTCTGAATTCTAGCTCTACCACGTATTAGCTGTGTGAACTAGGGCAAGCTACATTCCTTTTCTATGCCTCAGTTTTCTTCATTTTCTAAGTGAGGATAATTACAATTTCTACTTTACAGAGTTGTTGTGAACAGTAAATGAGTTAAGCTATGTAGAGCACACAAAATAAGTCAACCCCACAGCAAGCACCATAAAAGTGTTTGATATTATTAGACAAGAGGCTAGATCATGGAAAGCCTTCTGTGCCAACTGAACCACGCTGTTGCACAATTCTGGTCTCTGTATTACCATTCTTGCTTCCTAGGTGTCTTTCTCCTGTGCCTAGTAATCACCTATTAAACTTTTAAGACTCAGTTCTAAGAATCATTATGCTTAAAAAAGCCACTCCTAATCCTTCCCACCCTCCTGGTGGAAGCCACTCCTTTACCCTTAGGTGCTTGCACTCTGCCATGTACAGATCATCTCTGCCTTTACAGTCTTTGATGCCCATGTATTTAAACGTCTATTTCCCCGTGTTCCTTGAAGGCAGGGGCTGTATTTGTCATTACTGTATTCCCAGTACCTAACACAATTCCCATCAGATGCCAGACGCTCAGTGTTTGTGGAATGAGTACTTGTGAACTTCACAACAACCCCGAGTAAGAGTCCAGCTCCAACATGTGCAGAAGAGACATTAGAACACAAGCCAGGGTTTGAATGACTTCCCTGCTCTCAGTGAGGCTCTGGGTGATAATCACGAACATAACTAGCCATGACACCATGCAGACTGTCAAATGCCTCAATGTCACCGCCACGGCTCTGGGTGATGGGAATCGAAGAGGCTAGTTTCTCGTTAGCCTCTCAAGTTTAAGAGGGAGGACACCGCATCTCAGACATGCCTTCATCATAGCAGTCATTCTCCTTTTGTAAATTGGTAAGATAAAAACAGTGTGTTCGATATCATAATTGATCTCTCGTGCGGGCCTCATTTATTCCATTTTATATTTCATTGTCTTGCACCTAAACAACTAAAAATAGGCAGAATAAAGAATGAAGAGCTGAAGTGAAAAGAGTTCAGAGACTGCGCTAAGGGCGTCTGGTCCTCACTCGCTGTAACTTCGAGCAGATCCTCCCCTCTCTGAAACTCAGTTTCTCCATCTGTTGGACAAGGTGGTTGGCTCGGATTCTCCCCAAGTTCTCTACTAGTTCGGACACTTGGTTCCCTGGCTGGGTCGCACAGGGACTCGAGCAGGCGACTCTGGGACTCTGCACCCTCCTGCAACCCCGCAGGCCCTCCTCGGCCGGGCTCGAGGACCCGCCTCCCTCAGACGAAGCGGAGCCCGGCGGCCACCACAGTGCTGCCCACCCCCGTCAGCCCGCCAGAAGGCAGCCTGGAAGCGCAGAAGACTAAGCTTTACCTCGGCTCCCGGGGCGCTGCTGCCGCTCCTAGCGCTCCCCACGCCGCCTCCGATTGACAGCCCAAAGGCGCAGGCGCGCGATGGCCGAGCGAGTCGATGGGACGCCAGAGCAGGCGGCGGGGCAGGGACGAGCGCCGAGAGGTAGATTGAAGACCAGAAGCGCGCGCACCTCCGTAAGGAAAGAAGGCGGAGCCGTCCTTGCTCTTCATTCACAAATCAATAACACCTATGGTGTGTGCCAGTCAGGACTGGCCTCCTGGAGCCCAGGTTGAAAAAAGTCACAGTCTTCCTTCCGGGAGTTAGTTCTCCTTTTAGGACCTGGTTCCGACTACCACTCCGAGATATGAGAGCTCATTTGGGAACCGCAGTTTTGAGCTAGCCTGTGGAGAAATTGAAACGGGATGTTGAGCCCAGCGGAGGAGTCCCCCCACTAACCTGGTTTGGGGGATGGAAAAAGCTTACCGCGCATGCCAAGAAGCAGGAAGCCCCTCCGCTGAGAGGCACGAACCTCCAGGAGACAAGGGGAGTTCGGAGTGAATATTTAAACTAAGCGCGGCACCCATTCGCTGCTCTTGGCCAGGAGGTTTGAAAGGGTGCAGAAAAAACACCACAGGCCACCATGAAGAGGTGCCATGCGGTTTTGGATTAAGAACTGAAGAACACGGAGACGTGGCTGATGGCGCTGGGGATTGAGGGACCTGCCGGGCCAAGCACGGATTACTGGGAGAAGCGGGGGAATCCTGAGCTGAGACCAGGGGGATGCTGAGCTGCAGACTTCTGTTTGTTTTGTTTTTCCCTGAAAAACGGTATCTCTGACTGGCATATTCTGAAAACTGGCCTGATTTGAGAAAAGGGAGGCGGGGGGGGGGGTGGGGGGAGACGAGGTTGTGGGTATTTTAAAGGGAGTGGGGGACTTAATGGCAGAATTCCGTCATTATTCTAAATCTGTGTGGCTTTTAAATAAGCAATTCTTTTCCTTTTTACCAATTTGGTTTTGGGAGTCTTGGTGGCAGGCAGTAGAGCCATACCCCTGTTCCAGAATTGAATAGGCTGGCGTTCTGTAACAAAATCACCAAACGCCTTTGCAGGCCAGGTCTTTCTATGTCCATAATGTCCAGTGTGGCGATGCACGTGGACTTTCTGAACTAGCCTATTATAGTACGGAAAACATCCACATTTAGCCATCAAAACGGTGGGAGTTGGGTGGAGGGAGAGTCAGTGAAGACCTAGATGAGTCAGTTGCACTGAACAGAACAACGGGATGAAGAGACCGAGTCAAGTGGAGATCTCAGGCAAGAGCCTTGCAAGCAGACTAGCCAGCAAGTGCGAAGGCCCTGAAGAGAGGCTGCATGTTCAAAGAACGCCAAAGAGGGCAATGTGACTGAAGGGAAGTAAGCCAAGGGGAGAGTGAATAATGGCACAGGAGGTTAGAGAGGTAATGGGGGAGAAAGTGGAGAATTCAGATCCTGTGGGTCTTGTAGGCCATTGTGAGAACCTTGAACTAAGTAGAGGAGGGACATACTATGACAGGTTTCGGAAGGATCACTCTGCTGTATTAATAGACTCTGGAAGCAGGGAGGCCACTTAGAGACTGCAACTGCATGAAAGGCCGCAAATGCTTGAGTCTAGACAACGCCAATAGTTTGTGAGATGCAGTAAAATAATTGCTTTAAGCAGTAAGTTTTGGGGTGGTTTGTTAAGTTGCAGTAGAAACTGCAACAATGGTCATTCTTTCCCACATATTCCTGCAATTTTCTGATCCTTTGGAAGCGTTCTCTCTCTATATCTGTCTCTTAAATGTTGAGTTGCTTTAGTGCCCTGCCAGTTAGGAGGCAGAGTCATTCCACAGTATTTACTGAGTGCCTAAGATGCTGGAGATACAGCATTCAATAAGAAAGACAGGTCTTACCATTTTCCCAGACTGTTAGCCAGAAGAATAGAAACTCAGCTTTGGTCCTACTAAAAAGAAAGACCTGAGGCCATATCCATAAAACCAGCCTCATCCGTGCACTGCCTGTCCTTCCCTTTATAATGCTTGTGATAAGTTATTGAATAATTTTTTATTTTAACTCAACTATAACAATTAGTTTGTTGGTAAAAGCAAGCCATGGAGTGATTGATTTGGCCACAAGAGGCCTAAAATTTGACTACTCTTTCCTTTGGCAGCAAGATTGTTTTTCCTCGGTATAAGCTCAAGCAAGCAGAAGGCTTTGGAATTATATCATACTTTTGAGGTAAGAACTAGTTATAAAATAAGAACAACATCCCTGAATGTCACTAATCATCAGAGAAATGCAAATTAAAACCACAACGAGATATCACCTCACCTGTCAGAATGGCCATCATCCATAAATCAACAAACAGCCCTGACCAGTGTGGCTCAGTTGGTTAGGCATCATTCTGCAGAGTGTGAGGTTGCGGGTTTGATTCCTGGTCAGGGCACATGCCTGAGTTGTGGGCCAGGTCCCCGGTTGGGAGCATGTGAGAGGCAACTGATGAATGTCTCTCTCCTTTCTCCCTCCCTTCCCCTCTCTCTGAAAATAAATAAAATTTAAAAATATGTAAATAAATAAACATGTATTGATGAGGAGGTGGAGAAAAGGGAACCCTGATGCACGGTTGGTGGGAATGCAGATTGGTGCAGCCACTGTGGAAAGCAGGATGGAGTTTCCTCAAAAAAGTAAAAATGAACTGCCTTATGACCCAGTGACTCTACTTCTGGGAATATATCCAAAGAGTCCCGCAACCCTAATTCAAAAGAATATATGCACCCCTGTGTTCATTGCAGCATTATTTACAATAGCCAAGATTTGGAAGCAGCCTAAACATCCATTATTAGATGGGTAGATAAAAAAGCTTTGGGACATTTACACAATGAAATACTACTTGGCTGTAAAAAAGAGGGAAATCTTACCCTTTGCGACAGCACTGGATGGACCTGGAGAGTATTATGCTAAGTGAAATAAGCCAGTCAGAGAAAGATGAATACCATATGATTTCACTTACATGTATAATCTAATGAACAAAATAAACCAACAAAATAGAAACAGACTCACAGATACAGAGAACAGACTGACAACTGTCAGGGGAGGGGTGGGGGACTGGCTGAAAAAGGTAAAGGGATTATACAAAAACAAACCAAACATCCCCTCACAGAGAGACCACAGTATGATAATTACCAGAGGTAAAGCGGGGTGGGGGAGGGAGGAGAGGGTAAGGGGGGGGTAAATGGTGATTGATGGGAGGAGATTTGACTTGGGGTGGTGAACACAATATAATACACAGATGTTGTGTTATGGAATTGCACCCCTGAAACCTATATAACTTTATTAACCAATGTCACTAATAAATTCAATTTAAAAAGTAGGATTGGATCATGTTACAAAGTTTAAAAAAAAAAGTATTCAACCCCACATACAGCGTTTGTTTTAAATGCTCATGTTTAAACTAGCAAATGTTTTCAGAGAACTTTCTCCTCTAGTTGAGGAAAAGTAGTTGAGGGACTGCTTCATTTAACTCACTTTAAATTATTCCCTTAGGGCAGTGGTTCTTAAACATTTTGCTCTCTGGACCCTTTCCACTCTTAAAAATTATGGGGACCCACAGATAACTAGTTTATATGGATTATATTTATTGATAATTGCCATATTAAAAATTCAAACAAATTATAGAAAACAATTCATTTTAAAAATAAAGCTGCTGCATGGTAACGTAAATGACATTTTTATGAAAACACAACTATGTTTTCAAAATAAAACATTTACTGAGAAGAATGTCATGGTTTTATCCTTAAAATTTTTTTTTTTTACCTTTACCTGAGGACATTTTTTCACTGCTTTTAGAGAGAGGCAGGAGGAAACATTGGTGCAAGAGAGAAGCACCAATTGGTTGCCTCCTGTATGCACCTGGACAGGGGATCAAATCTGCAACCTACACATGTGCTCTGACCAGGAATCAAACGAATCCTTTCGGTTCCCAGAATGACGCTCCACCCCGCTCCACCCGACTAAGCCACTTGGGCCAGGAATGGTTTTGCTTTTACAGATCTCTTTCCTGTCTGACTAGGTAGAAAACAGCTGGATTTTCCTATAAGTTCTGATACATTGTTTTGGGTGAATTGTATGATGAAAACCTAACCTCACCCAGATAGGAAAAGAGAGATATTTTAGTAATTTTGTCAGGTAGTTGTAGGTATTTGATACTACACCAAAACTCAATGCATGGAAGTTTGTAAAGATTAGCTGCAATTTAGAATCATTACATTAATGAGCAGTTTGCACTATGGTATAACACCTTGAGTGGACATTTTACTCATGCATGATTTTGCAACTTGAGGCACTGGTCATTTGTAAAATACTGGCTCACTGAGTTATGCAGATCTTCCCAATGTTGACTCATTCCACAATATTTTTAAAATCACATGTGTTAATATCACCACTAATCTCGCCAGGAAAATCCTTAAATGTTGGAAAGCTGGCAACCTTCTAAGGGCAGATACAAGTTTTCCAAACTTCTGATTTTTTTCTGAAAGCTCCAGCATTATCATTGGCAACAACTACTTTTAGTGGTATTCCTTGAAGTGACTGGCTCACTTCATTTTGATAGTTTGTTGGCCATGGTTTGTCAATTGTTCTTTCAAGTAAATATAGTGTTCTATGAAAAAAGCCATAGTTCACAAATCAATCTCACAAGTCCTTCTGGAGACATCTGTCATACTCCTTTAGTACGTACATAAGTGTTAACATGCATACTTCCCATTTCATCACAAAGAGTATTAAGAAGATGTGTACCCAAGGACCAAGATTTAATGAAATTATTTGATTGCTTCATCAAAGGCACTCTTAAGTGAAACTTACTTAGCTTTATTATTATTGTTACTGCAAGTGTGTGGCAGGAAGAGCACCGTGACTGTTAGTACAGTCTGGTGTCACTGCTTTGATTCATGCCAAAGCACCAGCAGTTTATACCCGTCACTGCGTTTGCACCATCAATGTAAGTATCAGTACGATGAAAGAGGCAAGCCGTGTTTGGTATCATTATGAAAATAGTTTTGACCTGACAGACACCCTGAGAGTGTCTTGGGGACTCCAGAGTCCACAGAGCCCACTTTAAGAACTGCTGCCATAGGGACTCCTTCTGTCCCCCGCTGCTTCCAGTACTCACAGTGCAGCTCTCACCACAAAGAACTCACCACCCCTTTTCCATGTCCTCTGGTACCCGGGGACCCTTGGAGGACAAAGGCTGTATCTCACTTGCTTTTCTCTCAAGGATAGGACAGCTCCTAGAACAGGCCCTGGGACGTGCTAAGTAAATACTAGTGAGTGAATTTGAAGTTTTTCATAAATTTTCCCTTGGTTTTCCATTTGGTGGTGGGAAAACTGGGCTGGGGGCCAGGGTCAATGATACCTCTTCACCTCAATATTCCTTCTTATGAAATCAATCCATATTATTATCTCTCATGCCCAAACTTATGCTTATTATTTATTTTTATTTATTAATCACATGGGAAGTACTTAATAAATGCTTATTGAACACAAGATGTTCCCCATGTTTGTTTCCTGCTTGCATTTCTTCTGCTCGGGACATTTGTGGGCCTGTGCTTGTATGTGGTGGGGGAATGACTTAAGAAACTCAAGCGCTAGCCCTGGCTGGGTGGCTCAGTTGGTTGGAGCATCATCCCATACATCAAAAATTTGTGGGTTTGATTCCGGATCAGGGCACCTACCTAGGTTGTGGGTTTGATCCCCTTTTGGGGTGTTTATGAGAGGCAACTGATAGATGTTTCTCTCTCACATCAATGGTTTTCTCTCTCTTCCCCCCTCTCTCTCTCTAAGACCAATGAAAATATCCTTGGGTGAGGATAAAAAAAAACAAGAAGTTCTAAAGGTCTCTTTGAACTGTGGGAGACAAAAGAAACCTTTCAAAGGGCTTTGGCTCAGAAACTCCCCACAGTCTGCCTGCAAGAGGTCTCTGTTTGGGAATTTGCTGGCCGTGTCACAGTGTTCATCTACTCCATTTGCCTGTGGATTTGTCAATGGGGCAGGGAATCAGTCTCTTTAGAGGGCGAGTAAAAGATAAAAGTGAAAAGAGAAACTCTACTTTGGCAACCAGTTGCAGGTAGTGAAATATTTGTGTTTTATTTCTGTACACAGGCCCAGCGGTTGCCTAGTAGATTCCTGGTAAGTGAGAGAGCAAGTGGCGCCACAGTGTTTACACAGAGAGCTTGGGAAGACCCTTCATTCACTAGGGCTTTACTGTTTCCTTTCAAGCACACGGAGTTTTCATTGTTGGTTTTGAAGATCAGAATCTAAACATTTATGCTCTAACCCAGTGGTTTTCAACCTTTTTTTCATCTCATAGAACACATAAACTACTAAAATTCCACAGCACACCACAAAATATATACTATTTTTTGCTGATGGGACCAAAAATAGGCATAATTTTGATTCATTCACACTGGATGGCTATTGTTGTGTTGGCTGTTGTCATTTTTTTATTTGACAACCTAAGGGTTTAAAGAGGTCAGTGCCCCTGACTAAGTAGTTGGGTATTGCATATTTTAAAAATTCTTACCCAGGCAGGGTGGCTTAGTTGGCTGGAGCATCACGCATATACCAAAAAAGGTTGTGGGTTCAATTTCCAGTTAGGACATATACCTAGGTAGTGGGTTCAATCCTCAGTCGGGGGTCGGGGTGCATACGAGAGGCAGCTGATCGATGTTTCTCACATTAATATTTCTGTCTGTCTCTCTCTAAAATCAATGAACATGTCCTCGGGTGAACATTAAAAAAAGTTAGTATTGTGGCACACAAGTTGAAAGTCATTGCTCTAAGCTAATGGGTCAATTTTAAACATAAGTAATTTAATCAGTTTGCTGATTTTTCCCACCCTTATTGAAAACAAAACTTTGCAAATGGCTTATTTTCCTTGTTTTTCAATTGGAAAATATGGTTTATAGGCCACAGTTCACTTACTTATTGAACAACGATTTATTGAGCGACTACTAAGTGTCAAGGACAGTTTTAGGCTCTTGCGATATATTAGTGAACAAAAACAGATTCAGCCCTCATTCTAACCAGCAGAGGCAGCACAAATTATAAAGCAGTGTAAACAATAGAAAAACTGTACAGTAGATTAAAAGTGGTAAGTACTTTGGGGATAAGAAAAAGTAGGCAGGGAGGAGGAATAGGGAGAGGATAAACACCACATCGACAACTAGAAAGTCTGGGAGTTTTATAAAAGTATAAAGACTATTGAAACTTGTATTCGTGTATCTCATTTGAATCTTTCTACAACTT
Organism: Desmodus rotundus; assembly: GCF_022682495.2. NCBI lineage: Eukaryota > Metazoa > Chordata > Mammalia > Chiroptera > Phyllostomidae > Desmodus > Desmodus rotundus. The sequence goes on from NC_071389.1 coordinate 29,801,847, forward strand.
TCTCATGAATTTAGAAGTAAATACAAAAGGAACAGGTGACATCAGTAAAAATGGTGGTCCTCCAAAAATGCTCCCTAAAGCAATGAGAATACTGTCAAAACTACCAGAATCAACTTTTTTGGATGTTCATCACGAGCAGCGAATCACGTTGCTTCCTTCGGTCTGCTGGTGACGAGTCACTACACATCGCCAGTTCATAGCGAAGAATGTGGTTGTATTGCTTTCTTGTCTCCCGTGATGAACCCATGTGACATTTAAAAAAAAAGAATAATTGAGAATTGTCTAACAAAATGAAAGTGCAGCAAAAAAAAAAAAGTGATAATGCTGGACATCAAATTCAAATCGAGCATAAATGGAGTAATAGGAGAAATGGCCGATCGTGGGGATGTTGCAGACACCACCATCACGAAAGAGTAGATCCGCAGCCAGAGGAACTTAGCGAAGGCAACTTTATCTGCATAAGTGAGGAAAGTGCTTGGATAAAAAGGATGAGGCTATCCCAGGGGAAGTGACGCCAGCAAAAAACTTCACATTAAGGGAATTCTCAGATATTTCATGAAGTTGAAAGTACAAAGAATAAAATGCTGGGAGCTGATCCAAATTTAAAAAGGAGCATGACAGTTCATTGAGGCATAGCGAAGATGCTTGCTTCATGTTGTCAGACGAGAAAAACGAGGCAAGCACTGTTCAAACTATTCTTGGTAAGTTTTACAAAGAAAAAATCGAATTCTCTATTTTTCTAAGTGCTTCAGATTACAATGTACTAAATAAATAATTAGTTTTACTATTTTTTCACTTCCCTATACATTAATAATTGACAGAGTTTTTAATGTTGACAAAAAATTTTAAAGGTCACAGAACAATGGTAACCTCTCTCATTGATTATTAAGATCTCTGTTTGGTTTCAACCTACAGGGTCATTTTTACAGTGTTGGCACTGCTGTGCTGTGCGAAATGAGGATTCCTTATACATAAAAATTTAGCATCGACTGGTAAGTATGTGGAGAGGTTAGCATTTCAAATCAATGGTAAGAGGATAGGTACTTGAAAAAAGAAAGCCGAGAACACTGGTTAATAGCAAGGGCACGTAAAGGTAGGATGTGAATGCAGGCAAGCTGACTACAGAATGTGCTCTTAACTAATGTACTATGTTGCCGTCCCATGGTATATATCCAATGAATGGTTTCTTCCGTAAAGATTCTGAATTCATGAAAAGTAAAAATTTTGTACATTAGGAAAGAATATGTATGAAATTAAATGGCAAAGTACAGACTGGGAAAACATACAACACCTGACACACACAAAGGGTGAATATAGAGGGTTAAGCACCTAAATTACCATGATCAGCAGGCTTTGGCGCTGGCAGACCACCATCCAATTTCTGGCGTCATCAGTTTTGTACTATTTATGAGACCTAGGGCAAGTCACTCATTGCACCTGTGCTCGCGGTTTCTCATCTGGAAATGGGCATAATAATAGTAGTTTCTTCGTAGGGTTGCTCAGAAGGCAAAACAAGATAAGAGATGTACAGCTCTTAGCACAGTGCCTTGTCTTAGTACCTATTGGTTTAGTGCTATGTAAAGATGGGCATAAATCAGTAAGAAAAGTAAAATCAAGCCAACAGAAAAATGGACAAAAATACATAAAGGGTGGTTTGTAAAGAAGAAAAACATTTGCTCAATACAGTATATAATCAAAGCATGAGGATTAAATCAATCATACCATTTTCAGGGCATTAAAATATCAGAATATGTTTAAGTGTTAATATCCAAGACTGGTAAGAGTTTAGGAAACAGACACTAAAGGGAGTGAAAATCGGTATCTCCTGGCAGTTTGGCAGTTTGATGATTTTATGAATAAACAGTATAAAAATTCCTTGCAATATAATGCATGTGGTGGATAACAATGGTCTCAGCAACCATCATTTCATGCTTGGATTACTCCCTGCTTCCAGAGTCTCCCTCTCAGTTCACTCTCTACACGACTGCCAAAGCCAAATCTAATCGTGCTTCTCCCTTGCTTGCTGCCCTCTTGGCTACTCATTGCAAAACCCTAAAACGGCCCCCTACAGCTGCAGTCTCTTCTCTCCTCCTTCACACCGCAGTAACGTGGGACTTCACATGCTTCTGCACCAGCCTTTGTGCCAGTTGTTCGCCAGCAGGATTTGGCATTCCATTGGGAGTCCAGCTGGTTAGAATCATCCTGTTCTGTCCTCTAACAATACCCTTCACCTCTCCTTTGGCGTTCTCACACACACGTTATTAAATGTTGTTTATGCCAGTATTTGTTTACTACCTGTCTCTGCCATTGGAATCTCTAGAGGGTAAAAATTGTCTCTTCAGCCACCATTTGATTTATTGCACCTGGAACGGTGCCTAAATAGGTGCTGGATGCAGTCACTGGGTGAATGAATGAAGAATGATTAAATGAAAAGCATACTAGGAAATACAAGTGCAAATCCAGCTTCTTAAAAGAGGGACTAGAGACTCCTGTGGCTGGTAACAGACACAGAAAGGAACTGCCTCCATCAGGTTGGCGCTGGCCAGGTCTTTCCCAGAAAAGGGGAAGGCGCCCTTGGATGGCAGAGACTCAGGGGTGGGAGCTTCCTGGAAAGAACAGAGCTGAGTGGGAGCCACGGCAGGGCGCGCCCTAGAGGACCGTGCGGGGAAGTGTTGGGAGCAACTCCTGAGTTTGCCACTCCCCTAGGGATCCCTTTTGAGGGTGACTGCCCACTACGAGAGCGAGGGGACTGTATCCACACTTCTCTCATGGGGTAATTGTTCTTCAAGACTACACCTTAGCTGTGTGGCAACTGGAGGCATAGTGGGGGGTGGGTAGCCATGCTGCTGCCTCCTCTTCTGTCAAAATCCTGACCTGGGTGGTTTATCAGCCACCTCAGGCTTTGTCCTTCCTCCCTGATACCAAATTCTTCTTTCTGCCTACTTGGTTCCTGAAGGAGGACTCCCATCTCCCAAATCACCATACCCACCCCAGAAGGTGCCAGGCCACCACCCCCCACCCCCTTCTGGGTAGCGGGGTCCTTATTTCCCTGCTCAGCTCCAGGTTTAATGTTTGCCACTAAGAAGCCCACCACTCCCACTTCACAGACATTTCCTCGGCTCCCGGCAGGACCGTGAAGTCCTGGAAAAGCCTTCTCTAACATCACTCAGGAGACCAATAAAGACATTCTAAAGGAATGAATTCAGCCATTTATTCAATTTTCCCACGTGCAAGACATTTTTTTGGTGGAGTGTCATGGAGGCCCTGAAGGGAGGGAGGGGTGGGGCAGGGACATGCATACGGCCTAGAAGTAGGTTTAATTTAAAGTCTAGGCTTTATTTTAGAGTTGGGTACAGAGGAGCTATTGAAGATTTCAGAGAGGAAATAACTAGCTGTAAGTTGTGCAGAATCTTGGGAGTGAGACCGAAGAAGGGGAGTCGGGCTGGCAGTAATGCAGAAGTGACTGATGCGGGGCGCTGGTGGCAGTGAAGATTTAATGTTGAGTAGATGTAGGTTCTGGCCCAGGGAAGGTAGTGGCACCTGTCAGCTGAGACTATGTTGGAGGAAGGGAGGAGGGAGCTCACACCGTGGGTATGGAGGGAGAGGAGGAAAAGACCAGTACATGAGGGAGGGGTGCTCAGTTGTTGCTTTATTCCTGGGGCAGGTGACTGAGGAGAAAGACCATGATCATTCCCTATCCATCCCTGACATCTTGTTCGGGGAGGAGCCTCCACCATCCTACATAGTTTTTAGTTTTGAGTCCAGGCTGAACCAGAGAAAAACAAGTCTAAAAAAAAGAGGAGCCAAAAACTGAAGCGAAGTCCATGGTGGGTAAGTAGCTACAAGGCTTCCTTCAAGTAACTCAGGCCTGGCAGCTTATACTGGCCTTGCGGAAGGTTCCCGCTCACAAAGGCTAACTCCGGAAGCAAGCCCCAGCACGCCTAGGCTCAGCATCTGTGGGGCTGAGTCACCAGTGCAACCCACCGCCCCCACTCTAACCCCACGTGGTGGCTTTTTCCGAGTGCGTCAGCTCAAGCCCAGAACAGGAGCGCAGACCCCAGCTGGTCTAGGTGAGGTGTCTTGCCCCAGGCAAGGCTAAGCAGGAAACTGCTGGCCCAGGGCTGCCCCCTGGCGCCGACTCACTCCTCCCAAGGGCTCATGTCGGTGTCGATGGCCACGCAGTTGTAAGCCGCATAGCGGAGCTTCTCTTCGCACACTTTGGCACTGCAGCGGGGTGGGGGCGGAGGCAGGGAGTCGGTCAGTGTAAGGTATAGAGGCCCCCCATCACCACCAGGGGCGACGGGGCTCCAATTAGTACAGTTCAGCACTTCATCCACCCTAGCATGTCACCCTTCTCCCGCTCCCCACTCTGGGCTGGAACCTAGGAAACCCACCTGGCGTAATGCGGTAGGAAGAGGGTGCTGGAGCAGGTGGAAGACTCGGGCAGCGCGTCTGTGGTCTCACCGCTGGAGGTGTGAAGTGGCCACAGATCAGAAAGAATTATAGGGGCACAGGCAGGGGTCTGACATGTTTTTGTGGGGGGGGGCTGGGCAGAAGGCTGGCCACAGCCCCTTTGGACCTTGCCCGCTTCGAACCTGTCCTCCGCACTCACCCCAGCTTGTCCGGGTAGATGTAGATCCGCGCGGGCAGCCGGCTGCGGCCTGTGACAAAGCGCAGGAAGCGACTCCGGTCCTCTGCATGGAAAGGAAATCAGTGTCTGCACTTCCAGCCTGACTCCGCGGCCCACAAGTGGAGTCAGCCCCAGGTGTCACTCTGCCCTCCCCCACTAACCATTGGTGAAGTTGTTCAGTGCCTCCCAGAAATACTGCACCCGGGTGTCAGATGGCTCGAAGTCCTCAAACCGGGCTGGTGGTGACAAAGCCAGAATTCATTCTCGTGTCCGGACAGACACAGCGCTCAAGCTCTACCCAGGTGCTGCCCTGCCCTGCCCTGCCCCACACTCACTGAGCTTGCGCAGAGCGTCTACAGTGACCTCTGGGTCCCCGCACACCTTCTTCTCTAACTCTTGCCAGGTCAGCAAGTCCAGCACGGCCTGCGGCACCACCTTCAGCAGACCTGTCTGCATGGCTGCCACCTGGGGGGGAGGGAAAAGGCCTGGCTGGGGAAGAGGGCGAAACTCCTAGCTCAGCGTGTGGTGGGGCCACTTGGCCTCCACTCAAGGAGATAATGCGGGACACGGTCTTTGCTCAGCACTGGGGGTATCTTTGTACTCCACTGATTAGCAGGATGTGGGGCAGAGGGATGGTGGGGGCCAGAATTCTTGGGATTGGGTGCTGGTGGCCTGTCAGGCTGGGCTTTGGCTACTAGAAGTTGTCCAAAGTTCTTTGTTCTTCTGGCCCCTGGGCAGTACCTGCTCCTTGCTCTCTTCTAGCCGAGCCTTCTGCACCAGCTGGATGAAACGGGAACGATCCTCATATTCCACCACAATGCCTGCACCCCCGGGGATCAGCTCTACCACCTGCTGGTCACTGAGCACTGTGGTGAATGTTAGCTCCTTCCCAAATTTGAACTCAAATGTCTCCTTGTCCATTCCTTCCATCACTTCCAGAAGCTTCACCTAGGGGTTAGAGAGAGGCAGGAAGGTCAGTTTTTCATTGTGGAAACAGTCCTTGTTCTTCCTCAAGATACTCACAGGGAAGCAGGACAGACAGCCAGGCAAGGACGTCCCCATGCAGGGCCATGAGGGAAGTGAGGGGATCAGTGCAAGGGCTTTGAAAGCATCAAGGCCGCATATAATCAATCGGGCTTGGAGGCCAGGGAAGGCATGCTGGAGGGAATGGCGTCTATGCTGAGACCCAAAGGGTGGCTGGGACTTGGTTGGGCTGTAAGGAATTCAGGAGACAGGATTTTGGGAAAAGGTGGAAAGAACAAACAGCCTAAGGAATGTGTTTGGCTGGAACCTGAACGTCAACCACATAGATGTGGGTCGTGTAGGGCTTTCTGGATTCTGCTTTTTGTCTTGAGCCCAAGGCAGAGCTACTGAAGGATTAATGAGGAGTGTGAACTGAATTACTCAGGCAGCTGGAGATCAGCTGGTAGGGATTGATAGGGAGCCTGGCTTTGCAGTTGGTGGTTGGGTCACGAAGGAAAGTGGCCTGAACCAGGGGAGAGTACTGAGATGGGAAAGACAGATTCCAGAAGGAGATGTGACAGAGTGAGGGGGGCGAGGAAGAAGGAGGAGTGACGAATGAGCCTGAGGGTGTCTTGGCAGGGGAAAGGGTGGGGGGCAGTGCCATTCTGAGACAGGGAGCTCTAAAGAGCAGTAGCCTGGGGACACCGAGTGTGTGCTGAACTTGAGGTGCCATCACAGGGCAGACGTCCAGCAAGCAGGTGCACATATGGCTCCAGGCTTGGAAGAGAGGCTGGGGCTGGAGGTGAGGCTTAGGAGTCACCAGAACATGGACAGTAGTTGAAACCATGGGAGCAGATGTGGCTGAAGAGCGAGCATGTACGAGGAGAGAAGAGGTTCAGGATAGCCCTGGGGCACAGCCACCTTCGGTGGCTGGGCAGAGGAAACACCACCTCCAAGCCCTACTCACCAGCACGGAGTCCACGGCTGGGAAGTCCTTGCTCCAGCTCACCTCCTCACCAGACAGCTGCTTCCACACGAAACCAGGCAGAGCCAGGACCTGTGGGACAAGTATTCACTAATGTCTTCTTGTCCTGAGCTGCCCAGGTTTGGCTGGTCTGATGGAGTGTGGACTAGGCTACTCACCAGGAACTCCTTACCCCGAAGGGCAGCCCCCATCAGCTGTCCAATCCACTCGTACTTGGCAAAGTCTCGGCAGGAGGGGTTGGGCACATACATGTCCCGGGCCTCACCTGTGCCGTTGCCCTGCCCCCGAGACAGAGCTGTCAGCATGGCATGGGATGGACCTACTTTGTTCCCCGAACACCCTCCACGGGGGGGCCCTGAGTGATCCCTCTGAACGCATAACGGCTCCCCTTCCCTGTGTGCCCAGAGGCTGCCCAGGGCAACTCAGATCCTCCTCTGCCCCCTCTAGCTCAGCCTGGTACCTGCGAGGCTTGAAGAGACAAAATGGCAGAAACAACTTGGGAGGCAGGAGTGGAAGACTACCTGGTTGGCCGTGCGCACGAAGAAGGGCAGAGGCACAGGGGTGTCTGCCGAGCTAGGACACAGCTCTTCTGACATGTCTGCCAGGCTATCCCGGAAACCACCCCCTGAAATGACAGAGAGAAGCGCTCAGCCGGGGCAATCAAGAGCTCCAGTCCACATGATGGGGGTAATAAAGCAGCTTGGTTAGCTGGTGACCCGAGAAGTCTCTACCACTCTAACTAGGGCAGGAGGCTTATTACCCTCCTTCAGGGGCTCACCTTGGTCAATAATGCCTTCTGCAATGAATTTACACTCCCACCACTGGTCATAGCGCATGGGCCACCTGTAAATAGGGGTGGGCCTCTGTCATCATGCTGGGCCAGGGCTCGGGACGATTCCCCAGCCCAAACACCAGCCAGGAGTGGGGCTACCGAGGGATGATGATGAGGGGTGCCACGGGCAGTGTGTGGGTGTACATGTCTGCTCTGAGGAAGTCCCTTACCCTGAGGCCATACCTGTAGTCCAGGGGCTTTTCATATTTGTCGGAAGGCTTGAGGCCTTCATAAACCTGGGGCAGGGGAAAGAGGAGGGAGTTGCAGCAAAGTCTGTGTCAAGACCTGGCTCCACTCTGGCCCAAAGACCTTGCTTGGGCCCCTTTTGGCCCAGCCTCCTAAGCCCCTTACTGACCCTCCCTCAGTACGACCCCAGGGAGTCCAGACCTGGGTGAAGACAGCGTTCTTGCAGGAAGGGTCCTTTAAGGGGCAGGCACGGTGTTCCATGGCGAGGCGCCGGTTGATGTACAGGCGTGGCATAAAACTGGGCTTGCTGCTCTCTGAATCACGCAGGCACTGGGCCACTAGGCCTGGCCGCTGGTGTGACAGCAGCAGGAACTGCTTCACTTGCTGGTGAAAGAAGGTGCCAGAGCAGGACTGGTAGACAGTCAGCCTCTGTTCAGACCCAGGAAGCTTCCTCTATGCCTGGACCCAATTCCACCATCCCAGTCCAAGCTCAGTCCATCCCTGTCCTTGCTTCCAGACCCTCCCTTAGTCCAGTCACCAGGGGGAGCTCTCTAAAACAAAAATATCCACCTTTGTCATTACCTTATTTAAAACCCTTCCAGTGCATCCGCTGACCTGGGATAAAGTCCCTGCTTCACAGCCCACCCCACAGTGCCCTCTGCTACTAGGGCCCGCTTCCTGCCCACCCCTCCCAGCCTCATCCCCATTCTATAAGCACGACATCTAGATGCCGCTAGTACGCCTCTCTCACGTCATCTGGAGTTGCTGTGACTCCCAGTATGCACCTTTTATGCAACTTGTCCTGTCCATGATGTCACCTTTCCTCCCCCAGCCCTCACACACTATCTGAGGGTTAGCACCCCAAAGGCTAGATTCTGACCCTTTGCGTCCAGCTTTCTTCTGATGTACCCAGAGCCCAGCAAAAGTCCAGGCCTAGAGTAGGTTTTAAGAACTCTCTGCCGAACAGTGAACGATAGCATGAGCAGAAAGGGGGAGCCCACGGCCGAGACCAGCACTGGCTGGACAAGACTCACCTTAATCTCACTGAAAGTGCCCAGCGTGTGGTCCCAGGCAGGTACCAGGTGGTGTAGGACGCTGTCTAGGATCTTTATGAATCTGGGGTGGGTGGGTAAAAGCAACTGCAGCCAAAGTGTTTGATATGGATGTAATACCCCCTCAGTCCCCAACACACAGGTACAGGGGCAACCAGGGCCCAGGGGCTACTCTGACACTTGAAGTTGAACAGCTTATAGCTTAAGACCTTGGGGGTCTCCTCCACATATACATATAAAGCTCAGGACAGGGGAAAGGGAAAACTGGCAAGTCCAGGACCACAGCTACCTCTGCAGGAGAACAGCTCTGCGGTATAGTACTTCCGGGTCAGTGCCTTCCAGGCGTGGATATCGCACCAGGCTGGTGGGCTGGAACAGGTCTGCATTCAACCCCAGCTCCCGCTGTCTTGATGACTTGATCTTGACCCCTCGAAGACGCACATCAATCCCATCATCTGGGGGAAAAAGTCGGAGTGAGGTCACCTCTTGTGCCTGTTGCCTCCTTGGCCCTCAGACCTGAGAATGTCTCCTTAATGCTCAGTCTTTGGTTCCTAGACCCTTGGGACCTTTGAGATCCCCTTCTGCTCACCTATTTCTGATTATTAGATTCTTTGTTGGTTCTTCCATCCACCACTGTAACTGTTTTAATGTCTGAGAGTCCCAAAACAGTTCCTCTTCCAGGTGAGCCTAAAAATCTCTATGGCTTTAAGGCAGGTCTATACCTGGTAGCTTCCTCCTGGCCCAGGTCCCAAAGGTTCAAACCCTGGAGTTAGTTCAGCTGTCACCTTCATCTCAACTCCAAGCCCATGCCCTTTTCTCTGCACTCACTGCCAGCTAGCCCCCCTCTGGATAATGGGGCTGCCTGTTCCTCCTTATAGCCCTAAGCCTCACCTCGGCATTCAACGATGCGGATCTCAATGATTGGGAGGTGGACGGTCATGTCCTCTAAGACACAGACATCCCCGATCAGGGTCCTGAGGAGACAGATGTGAGGCACTTTGGATATCTCTTACCTTCAGGAATTGCTGGGGTCTCACCCAGCCTTCCAAGCCAGGCCAGGCCCCATTGCTAGGATCATGCCCCACCTCCCACCCAGGCCAGCTTGCTCACTCGTCAATGCTCACGTCACTCAGCTTCTTCAGGTTGTCCCCTTCGCCCCCATAGACCACCACCCGCTTAGGCATAAAGTTGTCATCTGTGGTATCAACTGTGATTAGCAGCTTCCTAGGGGACCAGAGTAAGCACATGGGTCTCCGTACGCTCACGCACATGTGGCTCACCCACCTGTCCTATCGGAGCCCACTCACTTGACAATGGTGCCCTTTTTCATGGTAAGCCGCACCCAGTGCTGGCACTGGGACCCATCACTCTCCCAGTACGTGTCTGCATTGCTGTCTGTCAGGCAGGACACATTGAACTCCTCCTGGGGAGGGGTAGAGAGGTGGAATCAGTGTTCATCCCCCCACCCCCGTTCCCTGCGCTGGAAGTGTGCTTTGGGTCAGAGAGCATGAGAGAGAAGAGTGGGTCTGTGTTAGGTAGGTGGAATTATCTAAGGGTTCCTATAGGATTTCCAAGATAGGGGGGCTGGACTGAGTCTGTCCTATGGGGATTCAGGTTTAGCCCCTGTCTAGAGGTGCGGGTTCTGGATCTAGCAAGATGTGACTACCTCTTGCTTGGGGTGGGAGGAGTCCCAGCACCCACCGTGTAGGAGGAAACGTCTATGCTCTCCACATACTGCTTCACGCTACCCAGGTTCTCATCCTCCTTGCCCAGGTGGTCGTACAAGAAATGGATCAGGTCCTCGTCGCACTCGTAGGTCCACGTCGGGGGCACATAGCTAAGCAACCCCAAGTCCCTAATTAGGTCGGTCCCAGACCTGGAGCTCCTTCCTCCCCATCCCACCCAATCTCACTCACAGTAGCCTTTGTACAGCTTCCGTGTATGCCTCGGCTGCCTGAGGCCTCGATCCCAGGCGATGTGAGTATGTAAGGTCTACCACCTGTTCCCACCTGTGGGCAGAGAGTGTGGGGGCGGGGTGTAACGGGGGAGACATCAGCAGGCAGCAGGACAATCGCCCAAGGCTTGGAACTTTATCCAGAGCTTGTCTGCTACACCAGCAGAAGCCCCGCCCCAGCTCCTTCAGGCCCCGCCCCTTCCTGCTCTGAACCCGGCCTTCCTTCGGTACCCCACCTAATGGGCGGCGCCAGACTACTTTCCAACTCCTAGGGGCCCCCGCCGACTGATAGTGAGCCCCGCCCCTCCAAGTGCTAGACCTGAGCAGCGGGCGGTAGTCCACTCCAAAGAGCTGTTGCTGTCGCTGGAGGTGGTCGGGAGTGTCAATGGGTACGAGGCGGGCCCCGCCTTCTGCCGGGCGGCACACCAGCAGCCAGCCTTCCTCCAGCCCGCAGTCGCCCAGGTGCTCCGCCAGTTGCTCCTGCAGGGATACGTCAGATGGGGGCAGGTGTCGGGAAACTGCCCATTTCCAGGGGCCTGCCCTGCCCAGCCCACGGCAAAGGGCACCGAATGCAATGGCACCTCAATATAGGGAGGGGAGGGAAACAGCCTGGGGCTTCCCAGGCCCCGAGGGTCTTTTGCTGGGCCCGGGCAAGCCGGGGCGCACCTTGGTCAGCTTCACCCAGAGCCCGTGGCCGTTGCACAGCTCCTCGCCCGTGGTGCGCACGCAGGAGCCGCGCCGGAGCTCGATGCTGTTGCGGGCAGCGCGTAGGGGTCCGGAGCCGGTACCGGGGGCCGGGCTCGCAGCTCCCACGCGCAGCCCCAGGCCCTCCGCCTCCCACACCGGCAGCAACACACGCGACGGTCCCGCCGGGTCCTTGTAAAGCTTGTAGAGCACCTCGCGCGGCACGAAAGCTAGCGCCGCCGGGAGCGGCCGTCCGGCGCGGAGGCTCCGCGCTGCCTCCGCCAGGAAGCGCACTCGACCCAACAGCTGCCGCGGGGTCTCTAGTGCCGCGCCGGGACCCGGGCCTGCCATGACGACGTGGCAGAGGGTAGCCCGGGGGCGATCCGGCTCTCGCAGCAGCGGCCGGGAAGGTGGACAGAGCTACTCTGTGAGCTTCCCACCGAGCTCTGCCCCTCCTCCTGCCAGCCTTCGCCGTAAGTTCTGGACTAAGCGCACCTGCCGCTGTATTGCCCTCTGTACACGGGTCTTCAAGCATCTTAGCTACCTCGGTGCCTCCCACTCAGCCGAACAGACCCAGGTTCAGTAGTTTCTACCTGATCAATCTCTCCTTTGCTATCCCTATTTCTACTACCATTTTGCCTCCACGACTACCACCCTTATTCAAGCCACCATCCTATCCAGATAGGCTGGATTGTTGCAACCCCATTTTTCCGGTCCTCTGGCCTCTTGTTTTACCTTCTTACCAACAAGTCGTACTACTATACAACCAGAAGAATCTTTAAAAATTTTCTGGACATCCTCTGGGCTCCCTATCCTAGAGACAGTGTTACTAGAATATTTGCGAGAATAACCTCCTCCCCAGCCCTTGACACTGACAGGAGCCTTGAGTCACTCAGGCTTGATCCTGGTTGTTAATACAAATCCCAGGATACTAGTGATCATTATCCAGTGTCTCCCGTAATTCTTAACCAACAGAGAGGAGAAGCCTAGATGGGAAGGGAGGAGGCAAAAAAGATGGACAGGAGCTGTTGGTGAAGTACAATCAGAAGAAAAGGAAACTGTCCCCTTCTCCCATGTAAAAAAAGATTTTATTTAAGTATAATTCACATACCATTCAATTCACCCATTTAAACTGTACAATTCAATGGCTTCTGATATCTTACATTAATTAAATAATTTTTAAAAAAGAGTTTTTTTCATGAGGGAAAGGGAGGGAGAAAGAGAAAGAGGGAGAGAAATATCAATGTGTGGTTGCCTCTGGTGCGCCCCCTACTGGGGACCTGGCCTGCAACCCAGGCATGTGCCCTATACTGGGAATCGAACCAGTAACCCTTTGATTCACCTGCAGGCACTGAATCCACTGAGCCACACCAGCCAGGGCTAATTAAATATTTTTTTTAAAATTAATTGATTTTAGAGCAAGGGAGGAAGGGGGGAGAGAGAGAAACATTGATTTGTTATTCAACTTACTTATGCACTCATTGGTTGCTTCTTATATGTGCCCTGACTAGGGATTGAACCCACAACCTTGGCATATTGAGATGAGATGCTCTAATTGAGCTACCAGGCTAGGGCCCATATTACATTAATTTTAAAAATTGTGATAGAATGTATATAACAAAATTTGCCATTTTAATACATTTTAAGTGCACAATGATATATTTTCAAAACTTTTTCATCACCCCAAACAGAAACTCTGTACCCTTTAAGCAAGTAACTCCTCACTGCCTCCTCCCTGGCCCTTGGTAAACAAACTGTAATCTACTTTCTGCCTTATGAATTTGCCTACTCTAGATTTTTCATGTGAGTGGGGCCTTACAACATTTGTCCTTTTGTGTCTTATTCACTAAGCATAATGTTACAAAAGTGTTGCAGCATATATCAGAACTTAAATTCCGGATGGCTGAATAATATTCTATCGTATGCATATACAACATTTTGTTTATCTAGTCAGCTGTTGATGGACACCTGGGTGGAAACTCTGTTTTGATATAGTTTTCAGATAATTGAAGTTATCAATAAGTTAATAATAAATGATCCCATGTAATTCTGACAGTTTTCCATTTTTTTCTCACTAGAAAATTGGGAACACAGTGCTTCTCCTTCCTTCTCTTCAAGCTGTTTGTGTGCTATGACGCTGCTGCGGGATAAAGCGAACCAATGCACCTCACAAGGGGCCTGCACGGCCTTAAATCTGTAGACATCCCCAGCCTCTTTAATTCCACCAGATTGACCTCCCGGGTTTCATAATAATAGCCATTTGCTCTTTTGCCTCTCTGCTTTACAGATGCTGTTCCTTTTGCTCGGAATACCCCCACTGCTTTCCCCCAGTGAAGTGAGGAGCCCTTGCTAGTTGCTGCTAGCTTTTTCCTCTGAAAACATTACTGTGATTGCTGATTTCTCTTTTCCCCCATCAATCTGTAGCTCCTTAAAGGAAGAGGCTATCTTGTTCACCACTGTTACTTTTGTAACTAGTATAGGCTCTTAGTAGTTAATAGAAATATGTAATGATTTCTGTTTCCTGTATAGTTTGGTTCCATAACCCACTGTTTGTCTAGCTAGGCCAGGCATCATCAGATCGTTAGAAACATGGACAGTGGGAGTGAAAGTGAGACTTAGGCTGAGACTTCGGGATTCCTAGTCCATCAGAAAAGGGCAAATTCCCCAAGTCGCGGTAAAGAGTAATTTAGAGGGAAGTTCTTTTTTTTTCTTTCTTTCTTTCTTTCTTTTTTTTTTTTTTTTAGCTGCGTCGCTACACTCAACTTTACGGTTGAGTGAGGCAGGGAGTCCCCCCGGCATCAGCCGGGGCTGCCGGGTAGCAAGAGCTATAGTTTGATCATGTGACTTTCAATATGGCTACCGCCTTGTCTCAGTCCAGGAAGGGGCGGAGCTTGGGGAGGGGCCGGCTCAGACTCAGGTTAAAGTGGGACTGGCTGGAAGTTACAGACGTCTTACCATGGAGGCGAACGGGTTCGGGTGAGTTCTCTGCGCCACGCGCGGCCCGGCCAGCGAGGCCCCTGACTTGGGTGTTCCACCTGAGGGATCTGTCCCTCTGCCCTCTTCCCTGGACAGTCCCCAACCTGAATCAGAGTCCGGAATCCCGAAAATCCTCCAATCATGGATTCTTGAGACCATCCCAGGGTCCGCCTACCCGGACTGCGACCCCCAGACCTTCATTTAGGGGATGCTCCTAGGACTTTCTGATCCGCAGTTAGGACCCCAATTTCCGGACCATCAACTCTGAGTCCTCCTTGGACTTTAGTCCAGACCTGAAACCTGCGCACTTATACTCACCTGTTCTTGTGATTTTCTGATCCAGAGACCCTCCAACTATCCTTTTGGGCTTCTCCCCGCCCCCCTCCGCCAGTCTTTCCAGTGGCTTTGAGCTTTGGGAAGCTGGGACAGTGGTAGGGTAGAGGCCCCAGCGCGGGCCCTTGTAGTCTTGTTCACCACCTGATAGGCAGAGAGGTGGCGGAATGGGCTGGGAGCCACAGCTTGGGAGCTGTTCTGGTGAAGGCAGATAACGGTGCTGGACTGAATCTGCCTTAGGAACCTGGGCCTTCCCCAACTTTCAGCCTAGCTTACTGACACCTGCCTCCCACCTCCAACCCCCATCTCCAGACCCCAGGGCTTCCCAGAGCTGAAGAATGACACATTCCTGCGAGCAGCTTGGGGAGAAGACACAGACTACACTCCGGTTTGGTGCATGCGGCAGGCAGGCCGCTACCTACCAGGTCAGGGTCAGGGCCTGGGAATCTAGATAAAACTGTGGAGGGCAAAATGTTTCGGGGGCACAGGGGAGAGCTGTAGAGGTTCTTTAAGACTGAGCCCTGCCTTTTCTCCCCTGTCTACAGAGTTTAGGGAAGCTCGGGCTGCCCAGGACTTTTTCAGTACCTGTCGATCCCCAGAGGCCT
The DNA here is from genome assembly GCF_022682495.2 of Desmodus rotundus. NCBI lineage: Eukaryota > Metazoa > Chordata > Mammalia > Chiroptera > Phyllostomidae > Desmodus > Desmodus rotundus. The sequence goes on from NC_071389.1 coordinate 29,817,047, forward strand.
GTTGTGAACTGACTCTGCAGGTGAGGGGCCACGAAAGAGGGGAGGGATTTATGCCCTCAGCTCACCATCTAGTAACCTGTCTTCTATTCCCTACAGCCACTGCGTCGCTTCCCTCTGGATGCTGCCATCATCTTCTCCGACATCCTTGTTGTACCCCAGGTACCCTCTCAAACCTGACTCTGGAATGGATGAAAAGGGAATAGACAGTGAAGCTCAAGATGGACAGTGGGAAAAACTTAGGCTGGAAGAGATGGTTTGGCTGAGGTTTACTCTCCTTTTCCTCTTTCCTGGTATGGGCTGAACAGAGCCTTTCTCCTGGAGTTACAGGTTGGGAACACAGATGTTTTCTTCCCCTTCAGGCACTGGGCATGGAAGTGACCATGGTGCCTGGCAAAGGCCCCAGCTTCCCAGAGCCATTAAGAGAGGAGCGGGATTTAGAGCGCCTCCGGGATCCAGCAACAGTGGCCTCTGAGCTGGCCTATGTATTCCAGGCCATCACCCTCACTCGACAACGGCTGGCTGGACGTGTGCCACTGATTGGCTTTGCTGGTGCCCCGGTAATGTGGAACAGGGCAGGTACTTGGGCATGGGGAACTCACTCTGGCAGGTCTGGTGCAGACAAGGGAAGGAAGTGTCAGACTTCTACACCTGTGACATTCTCTTTGTACCCTTTTGCAGTGGACTCTGATGACATACATGATTGAGGGAGGCAGCTCAAGCACCATGTCTCAGGCCAAGCGCTGGCTTTACCAGAGACCAAAGGCCAGTCACCAGCTGCTTCGCATCCTTACTGATGCTCTGGTACCATATCTGGTGGGACAAGTGGTTGCTGGTGCCCAGGTAAGTCCTGAGGGAGAGACAGATAGGCTGGGGTTTAGCATATAAGGACCAGAATCAACGTAGGTCCCTACACCTGAGAAGTTAGGTGTCTTAATGCCAGGCATGGAAGAAGTTTGGCTTGCAGTGATCTGGCCAGAGCAGCTAAGTCCCCCCCTGACACCGGCAGGGGCGCTAATGTTTCGTGGGTTTAGAGACGAAAGCTAGCACTGGGACCTGGGAGAAAAGACAAAACTTTCTGACTGGAACTGGGTGATAGGCATAGGCAGTATCAAGGGTTGATGTCACTTGGAGAAAAATGGAGGCACATTCTGTGTGCGGGCCTGAGATATTTCCTTTTTGTGTTAAATGTTTCTCTTCACCATCACCTCACTGTAGGCATTGCAGCTCTTTGAGTCCCACGCAGGGCATCTTGGCCCCCAGCTCTTCAATAAGTTTGCGCTGCCCTACATCCGTGAAGTGGCCAAGCGAGTAAAGGCCAGGCTGCAGGAGGCAGGCCTGGCACCGGTGCCCATGGTAAGAATGGGGGTAGGATGAGTGAAGAAGGTGTGACTGGAACTTTCAGGGTAAGTCCTGCATGGAAGGAAGTGACCACTGAAGGGCAGCAAAGGTACAGCTAAGACAGTAGGTTAGTAGGCAGAGCAAAGGCCCTTTGTAGCCTCAGGAATCTGCCCTTTCTTTCCCCCAGATTGTCTTTGCTAAGGATGGACATTATGCTCTGGAGGAGCTGGCTCAGGCTGGCTACGAGGTGGTTGGGCTTGACTGGACCGTGACCCCAGAGAAAGCCCGGTGAGTAATGGAGGGGGAGGCGGGGGGTGGGGGGTAGTGCAGCTGCCATACGTGCTGTCACTAGAACGCAGCATCGACTCTGCTTCCAGGGAGCGTGTGGGGAAGAGCGTGACGTTGCAGGGCAACCTGGACCCGTGCGCCCTGTATGCATCTGAGGTACCAACCAGGGCCCCTGCGCGTGTCTGTGAGTTTGTCCCTGTGTACTGCATGGTGGTAGGTATGGTTGTATTATTGTGTGTTTCTATGCCTGCCTCTCCCCTCTACCCCATACACACCATGTGAACTTTAGGAAGACAGGCATTTCTTTTTGTTGTTGTTGTGTTTTCATAGTACCTGGCCCATCCTAGGCATCCAGTAAATTTTTTGAATGAATGACTGAATGAATAACACCAAGTAGAATCATGCCTACCTATACGTGTGTCACTGTTGTGTAAAAGGAGGACAGAGGTTTGCTGGCCCTCCCTGTAGCCAGTGTCCTCTTGGTCCCCAGGAGGAGATTGGGCGGCTGGTGCAGCAGATGCTTGATGACTTTGGGCCACAGCGCTACATTGCCAACCTGGGCCATGGACTTTACCCTGACATGGACCCAGAACGTGTGGGGGCCTTTGTAGATGCCGTGCACAAATACTCACGTGGACTTCGACAGAAGTGACCATACATTCTTTTCCCCTCAAGTTCCACCAACACAGAATACTGTTTCCAGGAGAATAAAAGTCCTAGAGTTGGAGTCTAGCATGTGGTTTTGTTTATCTGTGCCCTTATCTTCAGTTCCTTCTTAGCCTCTGCTCCTTCCCTGGGGCTTCTTTCTGCACCCTTTCCCAAAGCCATGGAACTCAGGTATCAGAACATGTACCGTAGGACTTAACGTCAGGGCCCTCATCACCATTTTGTCCTCAGAGCTCCAAGCCCCAGAGCGACATGGGCTTGGGTAGAGTTTCCTAACAGCTGGAGCTGTGGCATTTGCCAAGAAATTGGGTCCCCACAGTTGATAAGGACAAACTGACAGGGCTTGTGTCTGAGGAGGGAGGGCTGTAGATCAGAGAGGGGCACAGGAATGGCCAGAGTATTTTAGAGAGGCCTTCAAGGAAGATGGAGTCTAGGCAAGCAGGGAGAAGCTGAGAAGCCTTTAGCTTTGATACCAAAAGATACCAAAGAGGGGAGGACATAAAGGCAGCGCTAGGTTGCTTAGGGGTAGAGCCTTACACCTGTGTCACTGAGGTGAGAAGGCCTCCGACGTGGTTCTGCATACCCTCTAGTTTTCTCAGGATGTTGGTGTTTCTGGCCATTATGATGGTGCCTACTTCCTGGGACAAGGCTCCGAGCCGCCTGTGAGCTCCGGAGAGGGGTCTGGTGTGGCGGGAAAATCTTCATTTGTCATTGCACGGCTTACACCACTAGAAACCCACTGCAGTGTAGGCCCCAACAGCTCCCTGTCCCAGCCAGGGTGATGCAGAAGAGAGAGAAGGGCCCCATTCATTGAGAGGACACAATTTCTGATTTCACAGAAATGATCTTTTCTGTGATCCATGATTTATTTATAGAAAAGCACTCTGAGTTCACATACTTGCTAAAAAATGGCAATCATGATACAGAAATGGGAGTGGCTTTTTTTTTTTTTTAAACCAACCTACTGGGCTGAGAGGTTGTAGGGGCCCATGACTGAACAATAAGACTTCATTAGCCACAAACAGCAAACTCAACTTCCTGGTTAGTATGGAGGGAAAAAAAGGTGACACAATCAGTTTGTCAAAGAGGAAAATAAAGCAGACAGGTCCTTAGTTCACACTCTAGCTATACCACCCTTTCCCTATCACACCCCACCCCCTACTCAGGAACTAAAACCTAGAACAGTAAACACCAAGACACTGGCATCCAAATGACTTTTGAATGCCCTTGCTACCTCCTATAGGAATTCCAGGCTGAGCACAGGGCAGGAAGGTAACAGGAACATCATACACTGGAGGTCAGCCAGGGCTAAGACAGAGGTTGCCCACTAGGGCTAGAAACTAGTCAGAAAGGAAAAGGCCAAATGCATCCCAGCCCCAGCCTCCGAATCAGTAATCAATGGGACTGTGACAAAGCTTGAGGTAGCAAGGCAGGGGAAGAAAGCAAGTACAGGGTGAGAAGGGAACTGTGAAGCTGAAGAAGCCATTCTTAAGGTAGAGGGAGACGTGCTTAGAAGCTTGTTTGGTGACAGAGAATAAAGGAGGCACAGAGATGGGGAACATACTTAGCTGGTGAGAGAGACTAAGAAGAATTGGGAAGGGATCTGGCAAAAAGAGAAGAGCCACATTTATGCAGATCCTCAGGCATGAATTCACAGATATACCTACATGTTGAAATATACAGTTACACATGTAAAAACAGAACAACAGAGAGCAGGCATACGCACAGACAGACATGTTTATACACATGCACTCGTGTGCCCACATACACACTAAACATGCAACAAACATGAGCACGCACACAGAAGTATTCTTACATATTCACAAACGTGTATACCCTCACACAGAAACCCAGAGTCCAGCACACAGACATGTATTCACACAGATACACATATGTGCACATACAGGCACACACAGATATATCTAAGCATACAGACTTATGTACTTAGCCATACAGATATATACACATACGCAATTAGAGATGAAACCAGACACTCTTTAACACAAAGGTGACCACAGCAGATGAATACTATGAGCTCAGTGGCCTCCCAGACCCTCACCTTCTCCCTGCACTCGTTTCTCAGGAGCTCAGCAGGCTCCTAGAGGCTGTGTGAAGCAGGAGCAAGAGCTTCAGTGTCCTCATGGCTTCGTGCAGCGCAAGTCTGAGTCCAGTCCTGGCCCTGCCCCTCACCCACCGCGGAGCTATAGATGCCCCGTCTGTAGGCTGGGGTTTCTGCATAGACTAGACTTGGGATTTATTCTAACTGCCCATTTTGCTTCCTTCCACCCTCACTCTTCCACTGCCAACAGCATATACTCTGCAAAGAAAACCTGAGAAATGGTTGTGAGTCTCCTCAGAAAACAGGCCTATCTTCCTACCCACAGCTGTTTCAAGTACCCATCAAATTAGAACCAGAGTTATAAATAGTTATAACTTTACAATGTAATTGGCAACACTTATACTATAATATTTACAGTACCATAAATGCTTCTGTTTCTCTGGTTAAGCAATCCCTGAGACGGAACAGTGTTCTGTGTTTGCCAACGGAGAGAGGGCCAATACCCAGGACACACGCAGGATATAGGAGTGTGAGGTGGCATGTTGTAAGGTTTCTGATTGATCTGCAGGACCCAGCTCCTCCAGGAACAGTGGGCTATGTGAGAATCTTGCCAAGGCAGGCATATTGGCTGGAGTTGGACTCTCCCCATGCTTAGCCCTGTGGCCTTTGGTTCAGCCACAGGTGCTTAGAGTCCTCTCAGGGTGGACAAATGTCTCAGTGTCCTTGGCCTGACCTGATGGTACCTGGGAGCCCAGGCTGCCCCAGCAGTGAGCTGTCTGCTTTCTCAGCCAAAGCGTTCTCTCACCAGCAGCATCAGCTTCTTCTTGCCTTTGTAGATTTGTTTGAGGTTGTCGATGAATTGGGCAAACTGCAGGTGGCCATCTTGCGGCAGCAGGAAGGTCTCCCGGGCCTTGCTCAGAAATTCAATAAACTCTCCGTAGTGGCGAGGGCTGATGTGTGTCAGGCGTGAGTGTGTAGTGTTGATGTAGGCATTGATGGTAGCATCTAGCAGCTGGCGCAGTGGAGCTTTGTCAGTGGACATAAGCTTTCCAGAGCTGCGGCGCCCAGGGATGCCAGCCAGGCCAGGTGCGGTCACTGTGCAGCGCCGCAGGATGTCCGAAAGCACTGTGGCACAGTGCACACTCTTCACTACCAGCGGAATGAGGGCCGCCAGCTCATTCTTGCCCAGAGAGTGGCTAAGGGCGCATGCCCAGAGCACATCATTGATGGCTGGATGGGTGTCCTGGTTGTAGGCCAGGTTGAGATGGCTCATGGCCAGTGAGGCCAGCTTGAAGGCACGTAGCGGGTAGCCACGGAGCTCCATGTAGCGGGCGATGGTGAACAGCTGCGAGTGAGTCATGCCACCGGCGGCAGCATCAATGGCGATCTGGTAGGCTGCCTCAAAGGCAATGTGGTCTTTTTCACAGAGTGTAAGGGCTGACAGGGCACAGCTCTGCGGATCCTTCATAGCACACTGCAGGGCCAGCGTGCGAGCGCAGCTGGCTAGCTCCTCCCGCTGTGGATAGTCAAGACTGAGGCGCAGGATAGTGGTGTGGGACACGGCTGTGGCAGCCACAATGCTAGTAGCCTCGGTGGGGGTGAAGAGTGTGTACCAGCTCTGCAAGATGCTCACCAGGGCCCGCACACCTGTCAGGGAGAGCCTGAGCTCAGCCGTGGCCATCCGGGTCCCGATCCAGGTCTGCCCAGATTACCCACTGGGGTCAGAACTTGGCCTGCAGAGACGAGTTCTCCTTTCTCCTCAGCAGCCTTGAGATGATCTGAGGCAAACCAGGGCATGGGGAGCATCCCGGATGGCCAGACCCTGTTTGGGGTCTCTTCCCATCCCTTCCTTCCCCAGGTAAGAGGACTGAAGGTCTCTGCAGGGGCTCTTAGCCCCTCACAAGGATGGAACAGCAGAGCCTGTGGTTTGCTTGCCCAAGGCAGGGGTTGCAGATCTGCCTGGGGGTTCTAGCTGAAGGGGGGCCTCTCAGGGTAGAGTCTGGTGCTGGGGCTTTGGACTCTAGATAGGGTCCTGAGCCTCCAAGTTGTCTGGGGTTTCTCAGAAGTACGGATGGGGACAGGGACCAAACCACCAGATCAACTACCTCCCAGGGGTGCACTTGAGTACTGATGGCTGAAATTCATTCTCTCAGACGTCTCTGATCAGAGGGTCAAAGTGCTGTTGACATCAGAGTACAGTCCAAGCAGAGATGGCAGAGCTTGGGCTGGCTGCACAGAGGCCCTCTTCTACCAGTAGCCCCGTCCTTTCTCAGGCCACCAGTAATAGGAACATGAGAGCTCTAATGATCTGCTGTCCTGTCACAAGAGTAGGGCCCAGGAATCCTTTACCCTGGGGGTAGAGGGAGGTGGGAGACTCACCCACTTCTGTAGCACACGTCACCAACCACCGCACCATCTCCCGGCGCCTCCAATTAAGGGTTGATAAGGTCATCCTCATCACCTGTGCAAAAGAAGGCATTACCAGTGAGTTAAGCATAACTGTTATAAAGCCCCTCTCCCTACTTCCCTTTGCCATTTCTTTATGAAACAAGTATTTACTGGTGCTTTACATGGCCACTTCTCCTGATAAGTACAGATAGGTTTGTTAAATTTCAGCCCCACACTTCCTACAAATCAGATAGAAGGCTTCACTGATGACCTCTAACAAATACAGTCCTTACTTACCACACCATGCTTGACTTCAAGGAATGGGAGTGGGGTGGGGAGATTATGGGGTCCCCATGGAGCCTAAAGCTATGTTGCTTCTGGACTTAACTTCAAAATGGAGCCCAATTTATAGAGTTCTTACCTTGTACCTAGGCTAGAAGTTGTGTTGTGGGGACACACAAAGAACCAGACCTGGCCCATGCCCAGCTCCCCTGGGATCGTGTCTTCTATTAATTATCACTAGGCCAGAAGCCTAAAGGTGGGATGGCCCACTCCTCCATACCTGCAACCCCAGCTCCAGGGCCACGTTGAGCAGGGTGCTGTCAGCACTACTGTCCGTGGGAGTGGCAATCTTGAAAGCATCTTGGGCCAGTTTGAAGATGAGGGAGGAAGAATGGATGTGCTTCTGTATTGCTTCCAGGATTGTTCGGAGCCTCAGAGTATCCCCTATAGGTACGAGAGAAGGGGCAGGGACAGGGTCTTCTTTAAAGCTTCCCTGAATGGTCCACTGATCACAACAGGTAGTGGTTGAAATGGCTGTTATCAATTCACTGAATGCTTCTGAATGCTACCATCCCTTCTGGATGATCAAGCACTATCTCCACTGAACCAACAGGAGGCTGCTTCCTGCCCCATCACCCACCTGAATTCAATTCTCTTCACCTCTTCATCTGCTTCCACCCCTCACTCTCTTTAGGTCTCAGAAATAATTTTTTAAATTTTTTTTAATATAGTTATTGATTATGCTATTACAGTTGTCCCATTTCCCCCCCTACTCCACTCCATCCTGCCCATCCCCTCCCTCCCACATTCCCCCCCTATAGTTCATGTCCATGGGTCATACTTGTAAGTTCTTTGGCTTCTACATTTCCTACACTATTTTTACCCTCCCCCTGTCTATTTTCCACCTATCATTTATGCTACTTATTCTCTGTACCTTTCCCCGCCTCTCCCCCTCCCACTCCCCTGTTGATAACCCTCCATGTGATCTCCATTTCTGTGGTTCTGTTCCTGTTCTAGTTGTTTGCCTAGTTTGCTCTTGTTTTTGTTTTAGGTGTGGTTGTTAATAACTGTGAGTTTGCTGTCATTTTTACTGTTCCAATTTTTGATCTTCTTTTTCTAAGGTAACTCCCTTTAACATTTCATATAATAAGGGCTTGGTGATGATGAATTTCTTTAACTTGACCTTATCTGAGAAGCACTTTATCTTCCCTTCCATTCTAAATGATAGCTTTGCTGGATACAGTAATCTTGGATGTAGGTCCTTGCGTTTAATCTTGGGTAATGTAATTATGATGTGCCTTGGTGTGTTCCTCCTTGGGTCCAGCTTCTTTGGGACTCTCTGAGCTTCCTGGACTTCCTGGAAGTCTATTTCCTTTGCCAGATTAGGGAAGTTCTCCTTCATTATTTGTTCCAATAAGTTTTCAATTTTTTGTTCTTCCTCTGGCACCCCTATAATTCGGATGTTGGAACGTTTCAAGATGTCCTGGAGGTTCCTAAGCCTCTCCTCATTTTTCCGAATTCTTGTTTCTTCATTCTTTTCTGGTTGGATGTTTCTTTCTTCCTTCTGGTCCACACCATTGATTTGAGTCCCAGTTTCCTTCGCATCACTATTGGTTCCCTGTACATTTTCCTTTGTTTCTCTTAGCATAGGCTTCATTTTTTCATCTGTTTTTCGAACAGATTCAACCAATTCTGTGAGCGTCTTGATAACCAGTGTTTTGAACTGTGCATCTGATAGGTTGGCTATCTCTTCCTCGCTTAGTTGTATTTTTTCTGGAGCTTTGAAGTGTTCTGTCATTTGGGCCTTTTTTTTTTTTTTTTGTCTTGGCGTGTCTGTTACTTTAAGGGGTGGAGCCTTAGGTGTTCACCAGGGCGGGGCAATGCTGGTCGCTGCGCTGTGACGCTGTACGTGGGGGAGGGGCCGAGAGGTAGCAAGGTTGCTCGCTTCACTCTCCACTGGATTTCAATCTTTCACTCCGCTACCCACAATCAAACTGGGCCCCTCTGGTGCTGGTTCCTAAGTGGGTGGGCCTGTGCACACTCTAGGCCCCTGTGGGTCTCTCCAACAACCTCTCCCGTGAGGCTGGGAGTCTCTCCTGCTGCCGCCCCAACCCCCACGGGCGTTTTCAATCAGAGATTTGAGGCTTTATTTCCCCGAGCTGGAGCCCTGGGTTGCGCGGTGCGGTCTGCTTTGCTCCCTGCCGTTCGTCTGGTTTATATGTGCGCGAATGTGGGGCCGCGGGGTGCTACCCGCGCTCTGCCTGCCCCACTCTCCGCCACTCTGAGTCCGGCCCTCTCGGTTTATCTGTGCGCGAATTTGCGGCCGCAGGGTCCGCTAGTGCTCAGACTGCCTACGCTGTTGGTCCCACACTCCGCCAGTCTCCGTCCCTGCCACAGCCACGCAAGTCCTCTCCACCCAGGTGCCCATCTCCGCCCCTCCTACCAGTCTGGATGAAATGTTTATTTTTTATTTCCTTGGTGTCGGACCCCCTTGCCGTTCAATTCTCTGTTAGTTCTGGTTGTGCAAGGAGGTGCAGTGTGTCTACCTATGCTGCCATCTTGGTTCTCCCCAGAAATAATTTTCATGAACACCTGAATTTTGAGAGCTACTTATACAGAAGACAGGAAGCCATATTATTGCCAAAAAAGTATGCCAGTCTCATTGTTTGCCTCCTTGGAGCAACAAGAACATGGGTCACTACTTCCTACTCAGTAGGTAAGAATTCTAAACAAAGTACTAGGGCACAGCGTTAAGGAATACACCACAGGAAAGTCATCTATACCATTAGAAGTGAAGGCCACTGATGAAGGCAGTATGGTATATGAAAGATTGGTATATCTTATAGAGGAGTAAATGTTAAATAAATATAGAACAAAAAGTAGGTCTTATGTTTTACAGAGTTATAGTGGTAAGAAATAGGCTTTGGAATAAAATACATTGGAAATTGAACCTAGTTTCAGCCATTTACCATTTACTTCATTTATAAAATAGAAACGGTATCTTTAGGGTTGTTGTGGGAATTATATATAATTTGTATATAGGTAACATTTTATGATTCTAGTTTTATTAAAAAGAAATAAGGCCCTGGTTGGGTGGCTCAGTTGGAGCATCGCCCCACATAACAAAAGGTTAGGGGTTCAATCCCAGTCAAGGCACCTACCTAGCTTGTGGGTTCGATCCCCCCATTGGGGTGCATATGGGAGGCAACCAATCAGTGTTTCTCTCTCACACTGATGTTTCTCTTTCTTCTCTCTAAAATCAATGAACATATCCTCCAGTGAGGATTTTTGAAAAAGCTAAGTAGCAGGGTGTGTATAGTGTGTTGTGTGCATACATATGAATATATAATCTCCAGGAATATTTATTTATTTACTTACTTACCTGCTTACTTTTAGAGAGAGAGGAAGGGAGGGAGAAAGAGAGGGAGAGAAACATCAATGTGTTGCCTCTTGCACGCCTACTGGGGATCTGACCTGCAACCCAGGCATGTGCCCTAAGAATCGAACCGGCGACCTTTGGTTTGCAGGTCGGCACTCAATCCACTAAGCCACACCAGCCAGGGCTCCAGGAATATTTATATGAATGTCTTAGTAGTAGTTATCTTTGGGTGTCAGGATTATGAAAGAAATTACATTTTTTCTTTTCTTTTTGATTCCAGAGAGAAAGGGGAGGGGGAGCAGAGAGAGAGACAGAGAAAGACACAGAGGAACACATCAATATGAGAGACACATCAATCAGCTGCCTCCCGAATGTGCCCTGACCAGGGGCGAAACCTGCAGCCTAGGTACTGAACCTGCAATCTTTCAGTTTACAGGACGATGCTCCAGCCAACTGAGCCACACCGGCCAGGGTGAGATTAACTTTTTTCTTCCATTATCTGTAAAAACAGTTTTTTACATTAATAGACTTTGGCCCTGCCCTGACCAGTGTGGCTCAGTTGGTTGGGAGTTATTCTGCAGAGCAAAAGGTCATGGGTTCGATTCTCTGTCAAGGTACATGCTTGGGCTGCAGGTTCAGTTCCCAGTCTGGGTTGTACAAGGAGCAACCAATCGATGTTTCTCTTCCTCTTTTTCTCCCTCCCTTCCTCTCTCTCTAAAAATAAATAAAATCCTTTAAAAAAATAGACTTTGGCTCTGGCTGGTGTGGCTCAGATGGTTGGAACATCATCCTATGAATTGAAAGGTCATGGGTTTGAATCTTGGTTAGGGCACATGCCTAGGTTGTGGGTTTGTCCCCAGTTGGGGTGTGTTCGGGTGGTGGCCAATCGATGTTTCTCTCACATCAATGTTTCTGTCTCTCCCTTCCTCTCACTCTAAAAGCAATGAAAAAATGTCCTCAGATGAGGATAAAAAAAAATTAATACTTTTTTTTCAAAGTAGTTTTAGGTATACAGAAAATTAAGCAGATAGTACACAGAGTTCCCATATATCCCATCTCCTTTCTTCCAGTTTCCTCTATTATTACCATTTTACATGAGTGTGATAAACTTGATGGATCAACATTCATACATTAACTACAGTCCATAGTTTATGTTAGGGTCCATTGTGGTTATACGGGTCTATGGTGTGTACAAATGCACAGTATCATGGATCCCCCATTACTATAGCAGACCAAATAGATTCATTGCTCTAAAAACCTGTGCTACACCTACCTAGTCATCCCTCTCTTCATTCTTCCTGTGACTACTGGTCTTTTCACTGTCCATAGTTTTACCACGTACAATGCCATGTACTTTGGATTACAGTATGTAACATTTTCAGACTGGCTTCTTTTACTGAGCAATATACATTTAAAGTTCTCCATGTCTTTTTGTGGTTTGATAGCTCATTTCTTTTTCTTGGTAAATAATATTCCACTGTATAGATCTATGTTTTTTTAATCCATTCACTTTTTGAAGGATACCTGGCTGCTTCCAGTTTTTGGCAATTACAAAAAAGCTGCTGTAAACATTTGTGTGCAAGTTTTTGTGTGGACACAGGTTTTCAACTTATTTTGGTAAACACCCAGGAGAACAATTTCAGGATCACATGATAATACTATGTTTAGCTTTGTAAAAAACTGCAAAACTGTCTTCCAAACTGTCTCCACCTTTTGCATCCCCAACAATGAGAGTTCCTGTTGCTCCCCCCCTCACCAGTGTTTGGGGTTGTCCGGGTTTTGACAAGCCATTCTAACAGGTATGTAGTGGTGTCTCATTTTTGTTTTCGTTTCCCTAATGACATATGCTGAGCATCTTTTCATATGCTTGTTTGCCACCTGTGTGTCTTCTTTGGTGAGACATCTGTTCAAGTCTTTGACCCATTTTAAAATTCAGTTGTTTGTTTTCTTGTTAAGTTTTAAGTGTTATTTGTATATTTGGGATACAAATCCTCTATCAGGTAAGTGTTTTACAACTATTTTCTCCCAGTCTGTGGCTTATCATTTCAGTTCCTTAACAGTGTTTTTCATTGAGCAGAAGTTTTTCATTTTCATGAAGTCCTATTTATCAATTTTTTTCCTTTCGTGGATTGCATTTTTGATATTACATCTAAAAAGTCATTGCTGAACTCAAAGTCACCTAGCTTTTTCTGTTATTTTCTGTTAAGTTTCAGTTCTGCATTTTACTTTATGTCACTGATCCATTCTGAGTTAATTTTTATGAAAGGTGTAAGGTCAATGTCTCTACTCATTTTTTTTGCATGTGGATATCCTGTTTTTCCAGTACCATTTGTTGAACAGACTATTCTTTGCTCCTTTGTCAAAGATCAGTTGGTCAAAAATATGGTCAAAGATCAGTCGACCATATTTGTGTGGGTCTATTTCTGAGCTCTCTATTCTGTTCCATTTAACCATTTGTCTGTTCTTTGGCCAATATCACACTATCTTGATTATAACAGCTTTACAGTAAGTCTTAAAGTTGGGTGGTGTTAAGTTCTCCAACTTTGTTCTTCTCTAATGTTGTGTTGGCTATTCTAGGTATTTTGTTTTTCCACGTAAACGTTAGAAAGAGTTTGTCAATACCCACAAAATATCATGGGATTTTTATTGAGATTTTATTGATCTATAGATCAAGTTGGGAAGAGCTGACATGATATGGACACGAATTACTTATTTATTTAGATCTTCTTTTATCTCTCATCAAAGTTTTATATTTTCCTAATATAGATAGTGTGTACATACTTTGTTAGACTTATTCCTAAGTCCTTTTCTTGGGTGCTAATGTAAATGGTATTTTACTTCAAATTTAAATTGTTCATTGTTGGTATATAGGAAAGCAATGGACTTTTGTATCTTGACCTTGTATGCTTGATATAATCACTTATAAACAATTCCAGCTTACTGTTAATTCCTTGAGATTTTCTACATAATCCTGTCATTTGCAAGCAAAGACAGTTTTATTTCTTCCTTCCTAATCTGTATAATTTCCTTCCTTGTCTTGTTGCCTTAGCTAGAACTTCCAGTATGATACTGAATGGTAGTGGTAAGTGAGGACATTTTTATTTCATACATGATTTTCAGGGGAAAACATCTAGTTTCTCTCCAGTAAGTACGATAGTAGTTGTAGGTTCTTTGTAGTTGTTCTTTATAAAGTTGAGTCAGTCTGCTCTACTCCTATTTGCTGAGTTTTTTAAAAATCATGAATAGGTACTGGACTTGGTCAAATCATTTTCTTGCATCTATTTATATATCATATGATCTTTCTTTTTTAGCCTGTGGATATGATGTGTTACATTACTTTTCAAGTACTTGAACCAGCCTTGCATACCTGAAATAAATCCCACTCGGTCATGGTGTATAATTTTTTTGTACTTTCTTGGATTTAATTAGCTAACATTTTATTTAAGATTTTTACATTTATTTACATGAGTGATATTGGTCTGTAGTTTTCCTTTCTTGTATCATCTTTACCTGGTTTTAGTATTACAGTAAATGCCGGCCTCACAGGATGACTTCAGAGGTGTTCTCTCTGCTTCTATTTTCTGGGAAAAGATTGTAGAGAATTGGTATCCTTTTTTTCTGTAAATATTTGATAGAATTCACCAGTGAACTCATCTGGGCTAAGTACTTTCTGTTTGAAAGATAATTGAATCAATTTCTTTAACATAGATCAGCCTAATCAGATTATTTATTTCTACATGTGAGTTTTATTAGATTGTGTTTTTTCAAATTTGTGAACATATTAGTTGTTCATAATTTTCCTTTACTGTCCTTCTAATGTCCATGGGATCAGTAATGATAGCCTCTCTTCCTTTTTTTAAAAAAATACATCCTCACCCAAGGATATGTTTACTGATATTTAGAGAGGAAGAGAGAGAAACATCAATGTGAGAAACATCAGTTGGTTGCCTCCTGTACACGACCTAACTGGGGATCGAACCCAAAACTGAGGTTTGTACCCTGACCAGGAATTGAACCTGAAACCTTTTGGTGCACAGGACAACGCTCCAAACAACTGAGTCACCCAGCCAGGGCTTCCTCTTTCAATTAGTCATTTATTTCTTCTCTCTTTCTTTTCCAGGTTAGCTGGATAGAGGTTTATCAAATTTAATGATCCTTTCAAAGAAGCAGCATTTGCTTTCATTGGTTTTCTCTATTTTTTTCCTATTTTAAATTTCACTGATTTCTGCTCTAATTTTTATATTTTTTCCTGCTAGCTTTAGGTTTATATTGCTCTTCTTTTTCTGGTTTTCTAAGGTGGAAACTTAGATTATTTATTTTATTTTCCCCCAAGCTTTATTGAGATATAATAGACTTACCATTGGGTAAGTTTAAGGTGGACAATGTTATTTGATATATATATATATATATATATATATATATATATTGCAAATGAGCACCACAATAAGGTTAATTAACACATTTGTCACTTCACACAATTACCTTTATGTTTAATCCTCACCCAAGGACATGCTTATTGATTTCAGAGAGAGAGGGGATGGGAGAAGAGACAGAGGGAGAGAAACATCGACCAGCTGCCTCTCGTGCCCAGGCGTGTGTGCTGACCAGGATCTGAAACCACAACCACCCACTGAGCCACACCGGCCAGGGCCAGTTACCTTTATTCTGTGTGGTCAAGAGCATTTAAGATTTACTCTACTAGGAAATTTCAAGTGTACAATACACTATTGTTAACTACAGTCACCATGTTAAACATTGGATCCCCAGAACTTTTTCATCTTACAACTGAAAGTCTGTGTGCTTTGACCAACATCTACCCCACCCCCCCGGCCTCGGGCTCTGCTAACCACCAGTCTACGCTGTTTCGATGGGTTTGGTAATTTTAGATTCCACATATAAAATGAGATCATACAGTGTTTGTCTTTTTCTGGCTGAATTACTTAACACAATGTCCTTAAGATTTGTTTGTCCATGTTGTCACAAGTGACAGCATTTTCTTTGTTTTAACGGCTGAATAATATTCTCTGTGCGCGCACGCATGTGTGTATACCACACTCACTTTATCCATGTATCCGTCAATGGACACCTAGGCTGTTTCCATAGCTTTACTACTGTGAATAATGCTGCAATGCAGTAACAATGGAAGTACAGATACCTCTTAGAGACAGTGATTTGATTTCCTTTGGATACATACCTGGAAGTAGATTGCTGGTCCATATAGGATAGTTCTACTTTTAATTTTTTGAGGAACCTCCATACTGTTTTCCATAGTGGCTGTGCCAATTTACATTCCTACCAACAGTGCAAAAGGGTTCTTTCTTCTTCACATCCTTGCTATCTCATCTTTTTGATAATAGCCATCCTAACATGTGAGGTGATAAATTATTGATTTAAAATTTCCTTCTTTTCTTTGTTTTAAAAAGATTTTATTTCTTATTTTGGGAGGGGGAAAGAGGGAGAGAAGCATTGATATGCATGAGAAACATCGATTAGTTGCCTCTCAAATGCTCCCAACTGGGGACCCGGCAACCTGGGCATGTATCCTGACTGGGAATTGAACCAGCAACCTTTCGCTTCACAGGCTCAATCCACTGGGCCACACCAGCCAGGGTTCCTTGTTTCCTAACATGAATTTAATGCTGTAAATTTCCCTCCAAGCACTGTTTTCACTGCATCTCACACATTTTGATTAGTTTGATTTTAACTTTCATTTAGCACAAAATATCTAAAAATTTCTGTGGAGACTTCTTTGACCCTGTGTTACTTAGAAGTGAGTTGTATGATCTCCATGTATTTTGGGATTTTTCCAGTTATCTTTCTGTTACCGATTTCTAGTTTAATTCCACTGTCGTCTGAGAGCATACTTTATATGATTTCTATTCTTGTAAAATTACTGAGGTGTGTTTTATGGTCCAAAATGTAGTCTATCTTGGTGAACATTTCATGTGAGCTTGAAAAGAGAAGAATGTGTATTCTGTTGTTGTTTGATGAAGCATTTTATAAATATTAATTAGATCCAGTCAATCGATGGTGCTATTCAGGTATATTCGTACTGGTTTTCTGCCTGCTTATAGTAATTTGTCAGTTACTATATAAGGGGGTGCTGAATTCTCCAGCTATGATAGGTTTTTCAATTTCTCCTTGCAGTTCTATCAGTTTTTGCCTCACAGTGAGATGAACACACATTAAGGATGGGTATATGTTCTTGTAGAACTGACCTACTGATTTTAGAGAGAGGAAGGGAGGGAAGGGGCGGGGAGAGAGAGGAAGAGACTGACTTGTTTCAATTATTTATGCATTCATTGGTTGAGTCTTGCATGTGTCCTGACCAGGGATTGAACTCACAACCTTGGCATATCGGGATGACGCTCTGATTAACTGAGCAACTGAGCTACCCAGCCAGGGCCATGAATGTATGTATCACATTTTCTTTATCCATTAATCTGTTGATGAACATGAATTATTTCCAACTTTTGGTTACTGTGAACAGTACTGCTATGAACACCGGTGTACAAGTAGCTGTTGGAGGCCATGTTTTCAATTCTGTTGGGGATATAGCTAGGTCCTTTTAATTTATTCCTGAGTGAACTTTGGTAGTGTGTCTTTCAAGGAATTAGTCCATTTCATTTACGTTATTGAATTTACTGGCACAGAATTGTTTCCAATATTCCCTTATCATCATTTAATGTCTTTGAAATTTGTTGTGTTGTCACCTTCTTCCATCTTGATATTGGTAATTTCTGTCTTCTCTTTTTCTTCATCATCTGGACAGATTTCAATTTTGTTTTTCTTTCCAAAGAAACAGCTTTTGGTTTAACTGATTTTCTCTACAATTTTTCTATATTCTATTTTGTTGATTTATGCTCTGATCTTTATTTCCTTTCTTTTGCTTATTTTGGGTATCATTTGCCCTTCTTCTTCTTCTTCTTCTTCTGGTTTCTTAAGATAGAAGTGAAGATTACAAATTTGAAACCTTTCTTCTTTTCAAATATAGGCAGTTAGTGCTAAATATTGCTTCTAAGTAAGCTTTAGCTGCGTTCCACAAATTTTAATATGTTGTGCTTTCACATTTATTGTTGAAAACATTTTCTAATTTTCTTGTGGTTTTTCTTCCTTTGTCCAGTGAGTTGTATGGAAGTATGTGATTTAATTTCCAAAATTTTGGTGGATTTTCCAGGTAACTTATTATTATTGATTTGTAATTCAACTGTGATTTTCTGAAAAAGATTTTTATTTCACCTTTGTTTTTGAAAGATATTTTCAGTGGTATAGAATTCTAGGCTGACAGTTTTTTATAAAGTATTCTTTTCCCCCCACTATCTTCTGGCTTACATGGCTTCCAAGAGATACATTGATCTGTTGCCTCTTGCACGCCCCCAACCAGGGACCTGGCCCACATCCCAGGCATGTGCCCTGACTGGGAATCAAACCTGCGACCTTTCAGTTTGCAGGCTGTCCCTCAATCCACTGAGCCACACCAGCCAGAGCTTTTCCTTGTCATTTGTCCTTTGTATGTAATGTGTCTTTTATTTCCTCTAGTTGCTTTTAAGTGAGAGTTTCTTTTTTTTTTATCACTGGTTTTAAGCAATTTGTTTATGATGTGCCTTGGTATAGTCCCCCCCTCCGCCCCCCATATCTTGTGCTTGGGGCTCACTGAGCTTCTTGATCTGCAGTCATCTTATCATCCTACTTGGAGTCTGCCACTCCCTGCCAGGCCACTGCCACCACCACTCCTTGCATAGATGCCTATTATCAAATTTGTTGAGGTTTGCCAATAAGATTGGTAAAAAAATGTTATCCCAGGGTAATTTTAATTTGTATTTCTCAAGTGAAGCCAGGCCTTTTAATTGTTTATGTCATCTATATCCTTTTTTTCTGTAAACTGCCTAACTATAGCTTTTGTTCAATTTTTGTACTGCTTTATCGATCGTTTCTATATTGTTCCATCTGTATCTTTTACCTTTTCTAAAATGAGCATGCATTTTTTGGGCAGTAAGATACAACACAAAGTTATTTTTAATAAAAAAATGCTTTGAGCTCTGGCTGGTGTGACTCAGTGGATTGATTGCTGGCCTGTGAACCAGAAGGTCACCGGTTTGATTCCCAGTCGTGGCGCATGCCTGGGTTGTGGGCCAGGTCCCTGATGGAGGTGTGCGGGAGGCAAATGACTGATGTTTCTCTCCTTCTCTTTCTTCCTCCTTTCCCCTCTCTCTAAAAATAAATAAATAAAATCAAAAAAAATTTTTTAATGCTTTGAAAAATCCATATATTAGCTGGTATCAGAAAAACATTTATAGTTCATGGTAGCTAATATTTTATTATAGCTTCTCAGGGGTTTATTTTCATTTTTCTTTGTGGCAAGACCTGCATAGCTAACTGGGAGTATGTGAGTTTGAAAGCCTGAGAGTCACTGTGGCTGCCTATCTTTTGACCATGGCCTTGGAAAAATCACCAGCTGTCATATCTGTAAAGAGGTTTGTAGCTCCATCGTAGTTATCACTTCCCTGAATCTTCCAATGGTCATTGGAGGCTGAAAGGTCATTGACAATGATCCCCATTTTATAGATTTTGAACCTGAGGCTTGGAAAGGTAACGTGATTTTATCATATGGATGCTTAGATTGAGAAGTTACCTTAAAAATGATCTCATTCTGTGCATTCAGGGTCTTATAACCATTAAGTAGGGCAGAACTCTGGACTGAACCCAAGTGCTCATTCTCAATGCAGCAATCAAAGTGAGGATCCCCATCAGTCTAAGAGGTCAAGGGAGGGTGATTAGCTTCTCTTCTTTAGGAGACTGCAGGCCAGGCCCATGACGGGGCTGTGACTTGGCTGGCATAGCGGGGGTGCTGAAGGCTAGGATCTATGTGTGCTCACCTTTGGCAGCAGTCAGCATGGTGGAGGCCAGTTCACACTGCTGTGATTCCAAGTGTCCAAGTGTGAACCAGCGAGGGTAACGGCTGGGCACCACAGACACCACGTGGTGAGGGTGGGAAGTGTCGCCTGGAGAAATTGAGTTTTCTAGAACAGGTAACCTAGAAGACCCAGGGAGAGTAATTAGGCACTATTCAGATCCTTGCCATTCTGAGCCGTCTTAGAAAAGCTTATTTTTGCAGGGAAATAAATGAGCAGGAATGGGTTAACTAAGAACTTTGAAGATTTAAAAATCTCAGGTACTGTACTCTGTATGAGGTAAATGCTTGGGTACTTGTAGAACTCAAGCTGAATAGTCACTGCAAATGGATCTGAAAGGCAGTTCAAGAGCTGTAAGATTTTTTTTTAAGTATAAGAAATACATGCCAAGGAATCCTGAGCAGCTCTTGTCTGACTGAGGTGAGAAGCTCTCTCAACCTTATGGTCTAACTAAAAATTCTTCTGTACGGTCTGCTGCATCCTTGAGGTCCACCTGCTCGAACCAAGGGTCCTATTCCAGTTTGGGAACAAGATGCCCACAGCTCACTGTTCTCACATCTTGGTGTAGAAAGACTTATTTCTGTCTCCCCCATGCATCTGGTGACCTGCTCCTGGGAGCCATGACTTGGTTAGCCATGGAAGGGCTCAAACCCCTTCTCAGGCTGTCTAACTGGCCCCAGAACAGAAATACTCAGGTCATGGGTGCTCCATATCTACTAAAAACTGAGGGGCTTCCTCAGTGACCCACCACAAGCATAGTCGGGGAGCCAAGTGGGTCACCAGCAAGGCATCCCAGATAGAAATTCTAGACCAGACGAAAACGTCTAAGCCATTTTAGGGCAGGCTTGGTGTAGGTTCAATGGAACAGACAAAGAAGGAAAGTGAAACAAGTGAGAAAAACAAGAAAAAGAGCACCAAAGACTTCTGCTTTGATGGAGGCAAGTGGGCTGGGAAAGGGCTACCCACCTCATGGCACGTAAGGCTAATCTGTAAGACAGGTCTGGATCATGAGGCAGCAGAGCGGAGAACAAATACTTGGCAAAGGTATGCATGGGAACACTCTCTCGGTGAATGACTTCGCCCAGACCACTGAAGGGGCCTCCTGTGGGAAAAAGATAGGCCAGCCAATTATTTACCTGTATGCTTCTATTTGCCAGCCGAGACTTGAGCCCTAGGACCCCACATATTTGCTAGCCATGGGAACCTTCAGCACACTTTCATGCCCAAAATGTTTCTGTACCCATGCTCTATTTTTACAGACAGTCCCCCAGAGTCATAGATTAAAGACACTGTGACAATATCCCCTTCTCTACTTACCTTCCAGTAGTAAGATGCACTGTTTCTGCAGCGTTTGCACTAGTTCATCGTCCAGCTGCAGCTCCTGCAGTCGACTCAGGAGCTGCTCCTCATTACGGCACACCTTGTCCTGTGCGTAGAGGCCTTCAGGCATCACCCTCTGTTGACCCATCCCCATCAGAGCCACTTCCAAGGCCAGTGACAGGTAGGACTCACTGCTGTTTGGGCAGCCTGCTGCCATGGGTACATGCTGGTACATGGGGGGTCTGCTTTCATTCATATCTGAGGGCAACAGGTCATCAGATTCCTTAAGTCAGGCCCCATGGATTCATCTGCTTGTCTCTCCCTCCCACTTTGGAATTCAGCTTGGTCAACAGCTGTCACAGGGAAGCTGAGTCGGAATCCCATAGCAGTAAGAAAAATATACTGAAAAAAGTTTACACAGAGCCACAAAGACTCCTAGCTCCTTCCTAATATATGGCTGGGCCAGTTGAGGAAGGGGAAGTATAAAAATCTTATACCAATCTTTTGATAGCACATTATGTAATACCATAATTATTTGTTTTTGTCTCTTTCACTAGAGTGTGAGCATCTGAAAGGCAAGAGACTTATTCCTTAGATATTTCCAGGGCCTGGTGTATGGAAGGAGTTAAGTGTATGTCAGTGGTGAATAAATCCCAAGTGCAACCTCAGGCTTTGCTGATGTGTCACCGTGCAGATGAAACAGACCAAAGACGATGATTTCCTTTTAAGGGATAAGAAGGAAGACAAGGGCAGCCTTAGCTTGGATTGGGGCCACCCCTTGTATCTCTACCAAGATAAATCTGACTCCACCTAGCTAAACTATTACTTTTATAATACAACTTCTATGTTATTATTACTTTATGTGGTCCACCTTTGGGATCAAAACTTCAGGAAAAAAGCACAGGTTTAAAAGTCAGAGTTTTGGTTTCTTTCCTTTTCCCTTTCATTCACCTGGTAAGTATTTATGGAGGACTATTAAATGGGAGATATTATACTAAGTGCTTGGGTCACAAAGATAAGTCAGTCGTAATTTCTACTTTCAAGGTGCTGACAGCCTAATAGGAGATACTCACTTGTAAACAAAGTGAAATGCAGTGTGCTAAGTACTATAATAAGTTTACATATACAATATAGTAATGGCATAAATGAGAGAAGAATCAATTCTGTCTCTAGTCCTTGCTACTTTGAGACTCTATTGAGTTACTTCCCTTCTATTTCTCATTTATAAAACTGGTACAAAACCATCATGAGAAAGAAAGGAAACATGAGATTATAATACAATTGTAAGGGATACACACACTCTTGATAGAAGCAAGGTTTTTCCCACTTCAGACTGCTCCAAGGATTTGGCCTCTGACTCCTGAAGTATCTCCACCCCTTACTTCCCTTGGATCATACTCTTCAGGGGTTCATGGGGAGTGAAAGGAGCAAAGGAAGGTGGCAAGGTGAGAGTAGGAGAGAGCTAGTTCACAGGGAGGAAAAGAAAGGTAAGAAAGAGAGGAAGACTAAGGAAACCAGGTACAGTTTCAACGAGGAAAAAAAGCTACTGGAGGGACAGAATAGATGTGGCAGGAAGGAGATGTTACCATGGATAATTCCGACTTGCCTCAGGCTGACTCCCATACCTGACACTTCCAGATAGCTATCATCATTCAGGCGACAGGCCTCAGTTAAAGTAAGAAATAGACAGCCAATAGGATCCAGGGGGTGGCCCACCCAGCCTTCTAGATTTGTGATGGTTGTGGTTCCTCTTTGCAACAGCTCTGGAAACAAGCAGGTCAAAGTTTTAGTGATGGAGACACATGGCTCTCTGTCCCTGCCTGAGTCTCTTCATCAGTCTATTTCAGGACTGGGCCCTGAGACTCAGAGAAGCTTCCGTCATTGTCTTGCCTTGGGTTGATAGGACTGGTCATAGGCTTATCAGCCAGCTACAAGGACTTGTGGTCTACATTTAGGTTCTCTGCTGGTACCACATAAGTAGATACAGCTTTACAGTTTTAAAAGGGTCTTTTCATGTCAGGTCTTAGTGGGCCTTCCAACTTTCCTCTGAGGGAGGCATGCTGGCATTATTATTCCCATTTTACAAAGATTCTCAGAGATAAAGTGAGGCATTCCACATAACAGATAGAATGATCTGGAATTCCCTAGACTCTGCCACACCATGAAACTTAGTGAAAATTAAGTACTACACCTTGCAGTCCCTGAGGATCCTTATCAGCCATAGCCTAAGGAGTTAAGATGGTTCCTAAGAGCCTAAGAGTTAGTATGGCTCCTAATCACTGTACCTTTCTTCTGATGCTTGTAGATTTCCAGCTGCCGTTGTTGCTGCAACCTCAGAGTATTGATAATGGCCACTGTGAGTCTGAGGGCCTCTTTTGGATAACCATGGGAACGCAGGGCATCAACCCGAGCACAGGCTGTAGGCACATGCTCTGCCAGAAGAAAATATTTTGGTTGAGTTATCTTTTCAAATCAGGAAGATCTGTGCTTGAGAAAGAGAGTTTGTGCCCTGTTCAGTTCCTCAAATTCAATCTGACATCTATGGTGTACCAGAAACTGTAGTTTATCTTCTAAGCATATAAAGTTGAGTAAGTCACAAGCATTACCTCTAAAGAGCTACCTTGAAGCCTCAGAAAGGGACTTCGAGAAAGGGACACACAACTAGGATAATGAAATGCTGTACCTCTTTGTGAACATGTACTATTAGAACCCAGTGGAGATAGCAACTAACTGCTGAAAGGGGAGGCCTCATTCATTTATTAATGCTACATTTTCTGAGAACCTATTATATTCCAGGTAGTATATGGGCAAACAAAGCACAAAGATGAATAAGAAATGGTCAGTTCCGTCTCAAAAATGTTACATAAGCAGACCATTATAAAACAGTAAAAAAGAAATGACATAATAGAAATATATACAGAGAGAAAATAATATTTGAGCTGCACTTTGTTGGACAAGTAAGATTTTAAATAGGCAGACAAACAGGGAAAGGCATTCCTGGCAAAGGGAATATATAAGCGAAGGCATACAAGTAAAAGTATAAAAAGTGTTCTACATAGCATCTTCAGAGTATGACAAATAGTTCTGTGTAGGGTTTGGTTATGTGGCTGGAAAGGGAGAATGTGGAATGTAAAGAGCTTTGAATGCCATACTAAGGAGTTTGGGTTTACCTTAGGGATAATGGAGGACTACCAAAGGCTATAATGGGAAAGTGATTATAATGAGATTTACGGTTTATTTCATGATTTCTGTTAGATGTGGTGTAGGTAAACATGGCACTTGCTTCCTTCTACAATCACACAAAATTACAACTAAACTACAGAACAACCAGCATTCAGAATCACCTAAAATTGAGCTGAACGAAAGACTAACAACTAGAGAACTAAAGAAGAAGCCACATGAGACTGGTAGGAAGGGCAGAGATGTGGAACAGACTGGTCCCACACCCAAGAGTGGCAGATAAAAACTGGGAGGTATGTCTTGGTTGCAGAGGTCCCTCCTGAGGAGCAAGGGATTTCAGGCCTAAACCAGCTCCTCCCAGCCCTGGGTTTCAGTTCTGGGAAAAGAAGTCCCCATAACTTCTGGCAATAAAAATCAGCAGGGAACGAGGCTGCATGAGATGGAAGCTATTGGAGTCCCAGGCAGTTCCTCTTAAAGGGTCCATGAGTAGACTAACTTGGACTCATTCCCTCTGAGCTCCAGTGTGTGGGCAGCAGCTTGAAAGGAACCAGAGACATAGGGGGAGAAAATGAATTGTCCAGCATCAGGGCAAGAGCTAGGGGGCAGCTTTTTCCCAGAGAGAAGTGCTGGCTGAGGCCATTGTTCCTTTTCTGAGCCCTCTCCTCAGAGAGCTGGCAGGTGGGTGCCATATCTGAGACTCCATCAATCTGGCTCACATTGTTTGCCCTACCCTGGTGATTCCCTGAGACCCTGCCACACCCGACTTATGGGCTCACCTCAGCTGCCTCCAATAGCTTTTCCATGCAAATGGAAAACCTCCTACAAGGGCCCCAGACCCAGCACACCCAGTAGACAGCTTCAGACCATGTTGAGGCACCACCCAACCACCTCCACAAGGGACATACTCAAGGGGTGGACTCTGCAGCAACCAGAGTCCTATTGAAGTAAGTCCAGCTCTGTGGGGTGGGTCCCAGCACAGATTACCCTCCACGGTGGTTGGAGGTCAGTGGTCAGAGCCAGTCCTTGCAGCTGATCAGCCTCAGGGTAAATGTCTCCCATTGATGTGCCCACAGCAATCAAGGTTCAACTTAAAGAGGATGGTATACACAGCCCAAATAGGGGGGCACACCTGGAGTGCACAGCTCAAGTGAGTGAGGAGGCTCTGTCACTGGACCATACAGTACATCTTCTATATTAGGCCATGCTACCAAATCAGGTAGGTGTAGCAACGCTACCTGATACATAGAAACAAACACAGGGAGGCTGCCAAATGAGGAAATAAAGAAACATGTCTTAAAACAGAACAAAGCTCCAGAACTAATCAAAATGGAGATGAGCGATCTATCAGATGCAGAGTTCAAAACACTGGTTATAATGGCACTCAAAGAACTTAGTGAGGACCTCAACAGCATAAAAGAGATCCAGCCAGAAATGAAGATACACTAATTGAAATAAAGAACAATTTACAAGGAAACAACAGTAGAGTGGATGAAGCTGAGAATCAAATCAATGATTTGGAACATAAGGATACAAAAACAACCAATCAGAACAGAAAAAAAAAAAGAGGATCGTGTAAGGAGCCTCTGGGACACCTTCAAGTATTCCAACATCTACATCATTGTGATGCCTGAAGGAGAAGAGAGAGAGCAAGAAATTGGAAATCTATTTGAAAAAATGACAGAAAACTTCCTTAACCTGATGAAGGAAATAGACATACAAGTCCAGGAAGCATAGAGAGTACCAAATGACATGAACCCAAAGCGGCCCACATCAAGACATATCATAATTAAAATGTAAAAGTTAAAGATAAAGAGAGAAGTTTAAAAGCAGAAAGAGAAAAACAGTTAGTTACTTACAAGGGAGCTCCCGTAAGACTGTCAGCTGATTTCTAAACATAAACTTTGCAGGCCAGAAGGGATTGTCAAGAATTATTCAAAGTGATGAAAAGCAAGGACCTACAACAAGATTACTCTACCCAGCAAAGCCATCATTTAGAATCAAAGGACAGATAAAGAGCTTCTCAGACAAGAAAACGGTAAAGGAGTTCATCACCACCAAACCAGTATTATATGAAATGTTATAGGGACTTATTGAAGAAAAAAAAAACAGATTAAATATATACATAATAAAATGGAAATGAATATATATCTATCAATAACTGAATCTAAAAAACAAAATAAATGAACAAGCAAAACAAACCCACAGATACAGAGAAAGTTTTGATGGTTGTCAGAGGGAATGGGGTTTGGAGGATTGGTGAAAAAGGTGAAGGGATTAAGAAGTACAAATTGATTGTTGTAGAATAGTCATGGGGATATAAAGTATAGCATGGGGATGTATAGTGTCAATGAATGTGAGATTTATCAGGATTATCACTTAGTAGGTTATGTAATGTCTAATCACTGGGGTGTACACCTGAAACTAATATAATAATGTGTGTCAACTGTAATTGAAAATAAAACTTAAAAAATTATAGAAATAACTGCAGAAAATTAGAAAACAGATAAGCAAAATATAAAATAAACATCATAAATAAGGATTATTTTTTTAAAAGATTTTATTCATTTATTCTTAGAGAGAAGGGAAGGGAGGGAGAAAGAGTGAGAGAAACATCAATCAGCTGCCTCTCGCACGTGACCCAAATGGGGACTGGCCTGCAACCCAGGCATGTGCCCTGACCTGTGACATTTTACTCTATGGGATGACACCCAACTGAGCCACACCTGTCAGGGCCAGAAATAAGCATTATTTCCACTTTTATCTATATTATCCAGACTTTTCTATTCAACTTTAATTATAATGGGATATTATAATTATTTTTTTTTATAGCTGAGTTTTCCCACTTCACACAATGTAAATATTTTTCCATGTCATTAAATGTACTATAACACTAAAAATGTTTAAGTATTACTCCACTGGGTCAATCAATCAGTCCTCTGTCATCAGGTATTAGATTATTTCCAATTTTTGTCATCTGTGCATTATTTACATACAACCATGCTCTAAGAAGCCCCCTAGTTATATGCATATTTTTAAGTAATTATAACTCAGGTTAAATTCCTAGGTGAAGAATTCCTGGATGAAAAGGTATGAATATATTTTAAAGGCTTTGGTAAGTGTTGCTGAAATATCCTTTAGAAAGGCTGTAAGCATTCAACACTCCTACTAGTAGTATGAGAGTACCTATCTCCATGTAACCTCTTCCAACCAAAAAGTAATTATCTTTATTTTTAAAATCCTTGACCATTTGACAGTCAAAAATGGTAATTCAGTATTGTTTAGATTTGCATCTTTGCTTATTAGTGAGATGTATCTTTTATCCTAATCTTGTTAAAATTATATGGAAGTGTTGTGTCAGAGAAGAGGAAAGATAATCAAAGGGAACTTCAGGTAGTGAGTGACCCACAGTGAGTTGGCCGAGGCTTTCATGAGAGAGACAGGGACATATCCAGACTCCGCAAGACCTTGAGAAAGACAAAATAATGGGTTGAGGCATAGAGGTAGGGAATTGGGAGCAGATAATAAAAATACATATCATTATTGTAAAACTCAGAAGATGAATATATTTAAGAATGTCTATTTCCTAATGAGCATCCTGTGATAAAGTCAAGAATAGATTGACAGAAGGTCAGAGGATGGTTTAAACTGGCAATGGAGTAGCTTTATTCTGCTCTGATGAAGGTGAAAGGTGGGAAGGTGGAAGGTGGAAGCTTTATTCTGCTCTAATGAAGGTGGGAAGGTGGAAGAAGAAGATTGGTGATAGATGCAGATTGTGCCCTAGCTGCTAGAACCAGGTAATTTGTGTCAAACATAGTGCCTTTTTAGCAAAACATAATTTCCAAGCCGATTATAATGTTGCTCAGCAACTGTTGACTAAGAGCCTGTGAACTGACGTCTAATGGTTTTGGTACTACTCTTTGAGTACTACCTTTCAGCTCCCAAAATTTAGGATACAGAATATAAATTCCTCTATTGGAGATTATTGTACCTCAGCTGAGTACATATGCCAAAGGCTTAGGGTTCACATAAGTACTGAAGCCCGAGTCAAGGCCCCAAAGATTTGCATCAACACTGTCCAAATTGTACTTGTGTTGCTGGTACCAATGCATGTGGCTCATTCAGGCCCAGATTTGAAATAGGGCTCCAAAAGCCTTAGGGTAGAGGAGAGGTATACTTACCAAGCCACAGTGGCTGGCCTTGGGAATTAAAGAGCAGTCTCTCACTTTCCTGCTGACAGGCGGGAGCTATATATATATCGCTGTTAATTATTCGCTGTAGGTGGCTGTCTTGCCAATGCAATTCACGGCCCTCGATGGCTCTAGTAAACACTGTTCGTCTTGGTCTGGGTAAGGAGTCTGGGGAAAGAAAGAAATGCAGCAGTTCAATGATAGGTCATCGGAAGCTCTAACTCCTGCCTTCTTCAGGGTGGGAGGGTGGGTCAGTTAGAGTAGCCACTCTGCCATCTGTCTGAGTGTTTGTTGTGATACTTATTCACTGGACAGCTTTTAGTGTGTCTTTGCCCTCTACGGAAAGATCTTTTCTACAGAGATCTCTGGCTGCCTTGGTGCTTCTTACAGAAAACCAGTATCTCCTAGGACCCAGAGCCACATTGGAGAGAGGAGGAACAGTGGTGTTCAGCTGCTTAATTACAAGGATACAAACTGCATCTATAGAAGTCAGAGGAAGAGAGAAGTAGTTAGGCAATTAATCTAGTCAATCCATAGCCTGTCCCATTTACAGCACGACCCTTATCAGACTGAGGACTTCCATGAAATTCATATTAAAAGCTGAAAAAAAAAGAGCTGAAGCCCTGTGTATTCTGGTATCTTTGCCACACTGATAACTGCAGGCTTACAGCCTTGTTCTCCAACACGCAAATCTGATGCTGACAAAAGAATAATTAACTTCTTTTCTCATTAGAGTCTTACCATGCCATTTCTCTTCCAGAAATAAGCTGCAGAGAAATTATAACAACAGAAAAGTGAGGCTCAATTCTGAAGAACAGGGGGTAGAAAGATCAAGTAGAAGATACACTGTCACAAACTGTAGCTATAGGAAGACTCATGGAAATGACATTTAAGGAAATAGAAAAAAAGTGTAAAAGATTATTTAACTAGCTCTCTGCCAAACTAAGGGCAGTTGAAACTATTTTAGGATAAAGAACTGAAGTACTGTACAGATGTTTCCAGAGATGCCTACATGAAGGGAGCGTCTACTGAGCCTGTGCAAAATAATTGGGAGGGAAAGTCAGAAGATTCAGACTGAACATGAAAGAAATTAACATATTCATCCACTAAGCAAAAGTCCTTGGAATCTAGTCATCTCTTCAGAATTTGAGATATTCCACAGAGTATGGGCTCAGAGAATTAAGTGAGAATAGCACTGATAGTATTTACTGAAATTGCTTCTCCTTCATGTTGTCCCTCAGAAGAAGCATAAGAATCCTTCTATTGCTTGCAGTCTAAGCCCCTGTCCTGCTGAAGAGAGAATCCACTGTGGATCTGCTGAGCCCACAGTAGGGATTAGGCTCCCAATATGTTTTGTAATTCATTAAGTTAGCAAAAACTGAGTGCCTACCACATAGAATAAACTCTCTAGGTACTGAAGATATACAAAGTCCCTGCCTTTAGGGATCTTTACATTCAAGTGGGGAGAGGTGTATAAATAAATATACATATCAGATGGTTATAAATACTATAGAAAAGATGAGAGCAGAGTTATGGAGAAAGGCAAGATGGTGTTAGGTGGGGGTAGTTGTTTTGTATAGACTGGTCTCAATATGGTAGTATTTGAACAGAGACCTGAAGGAACTAAAGGCAAGACATGACTAAGGGAAGAGTGTTCCAGGCAAAAGGAACAGCAAGTGCTGAGATCCTGAGGTGGTTAAATATCTGGAGGGTTTGAGGGCAGCAAAGAGGCCAGTGTACTTGGAATGGAATGAGCAGGCAAGGAAATTACAGAAGATGAGGCCAGATAGATACTAGGGAGCCAGATCATGAGGGCATTGCAGGCCATGAGTGAAAAATGACTTTGGACTTCTGAGTAAGATGAGAAGCCACTGGAGGGCTCTGAGCTGTTGCAGGTATATGATGTGACTTGCGTTTTAAAAGGCTAACTGGAAGCAGTATTGAGAACAGACTATAAGGTAGAAGGACAGATGCAGGAGGAGCTATTAGGAGGCCACTTCAATAATTTGTGAAATATGATGGTAACTTGGCCAGAGTAATAAACAGTGGGGGTGATGACAGTAGATGGATTCTTGATATATTCTGAAAGTAAAGGCAATAGGATTTGCTCATGGATTAGATCTGGGGTGAGATAAAAAGGGAAAAATCAAGTATGACTCCAAGGTTTTTAAGATACATTTGCCATATTAGAGACAGGGAAGACTGCAGGAAGAGCAGGTTTGGGTGGGGGTTGAGGGGTTTAGAAATCCTACTGAATGCCTATATAGCTAAGTAGAGAAAACGAAAGGCCACTGAACATAAAGCCTGGAGATGAGAGGAAAACTCTAAGCAGGAGGTATAAATTTGGGAATTGTTAGTATATTGATGATTATTAAAACAATGCAATGATGGTGGATAAAAATTCAGGAGGGAAATCTCAGTAGCGAGGAGTCCCAGCTACACACCAGGGCCTCCAGAGTTCCAGTGCCAGGTAGATAAGTCCCCATAACTACTGGCTATGAAAATCAGTGGGGATTGAGTTGATGGAAGAAACTTCTAGAGTCCCAAGCAGTTCCTCTTAAAGAACCCACACATGGACTTACTCAGAGTCACTCCCTCTGAGCTCCAGCAGCAGGGAGGGGAGAGCTTGAAAGGCACCAGTGGTAGACAGGAAGAAACTGAAGTGTCTGGCATGAAGGTGACAGCTAGGGGGCAGCTTTCTCTCAGACAGAAAGGCAGGCAGAGGTCATTGTTTCTTTTCTGAACCCTCTCTCTACAGAGCCACAAAGCCGGCAGGCAGGTGCCATATATGAGACTCATCAATCTGGCTAACACTGTTTGCCCCACCTTGGAGATCCCCTGAGACTCTCACCTACCCAACTTATGGGCCCACCCAAGCTGTTAACAGTAAATTTTCCATATGAATGGCTGGTGTTGGCTAATGCTTCATATCTTCCTAAATCCTATCAAACAAGCAATAGCCAGACTCGGTGAGCCCCTGTACCTATTGCTAAGTGGCCCCAGGCCCAGCACTAGCAGCAGCCAGCCTAGATTCACAACTTGGCTTTTCCTGGGAAACATCCAAGCCCAGCACAAGTAGCAGCAATCTCAGACTGCTTTATAGCTCATGAATGGGTGGCTCTGGGTAAAACACAGGTGGTGGCTGACATTGGCCTGCACCACCAGGTAAACCCAAGAGCCTGCACACTCAGTGGACAGCTATAAGCCACATCTGAGCACTACCACCCTGCCCCTGCACAGCTGATCCTCCATGGTGGGTGCAGGTTGGTGGTCAGAGGTCACAGCCAGGCCTTGAAGCTGACTGGCCTGAGTAAATCCCTCCCATTGGCCTGTCAATAACAACCAAGGCTCAACTCTAAGAGGAGAGTGTATGCAACCTACATGGAGGGTACACCTTGAGTAGCCAGCTTGGGGGGTAGGGGATGCTGTGCCACTGGACCCTACAGGACACCTACTACATTAGGCCACACTAATGAAACAAGAAGTCATAGCAGCCCCACCTAATACATAGGAACAAACACAAGAAGGCTGCCAAAATGAGGAGACAAAGAACATGGCCTAAATGAAAGAATAGATCAAAATTCCAGAAAAAAAACTAAACAAAATGGACATAAGCAATTTATCAGATGCAGGGTTTAAAACACTGGTTATAAGGATGCTTAAAGAACTTGGTGAGTACCTCAACAGCATGAAAAAGATCCAGTCAGTAATGGAGGATACACTAACTGAAATAAAGAACAATTTATAGGGAAACAACAGTACAGTGGATGAAGCTGAGAATCAAATCAATGATTTGGAAATAAGGAAGCAAAAAACAACCAATCAGAATAACAAGACGAAAAAAGAATCCAAAAAATTGAGGATAGTATGCCTCTAGGACAACTTCAAGCATTCAAACATTTGCATCATAGGGGTGCCAGAAGGAAAAGAGAAAGGGCAGGAAATTGGATATCTACTTGAACACATAATGAAGGAAAACTTTCCTAAATTTGTGAAGGAGATAGACATGCAAGTCCAAGAAGCACAGAGAGTCCCAATCAAGTTGGATCCAAAGAGGACCACACCAAGACACATCATAATTAAAATGCCAAGTGTTAAAGATATAGAGAGAATCTTAAAAGCAGCAAGAGAAAAGCAGCTAGTTATTTACAAGGAAATTTCCATAAGACTGTCAGCTGATTTCTCAAAAGAAACTTTGCAGGCTAAAAGGGACTGGCAAGAAATATTCAAAGTGATGAGAAGCAGGGACTTACAGCTAATATTGTTCTACCCAGCAAAGATGTCATTTAGAATTGAAGGGCAGATAAAGAGCTTCCCAGATAAGAAAAAAAACTAAAGGAATTCATCATCACCAAACCATTATAGAAATGTTAAAGCAACTTATTTAAGATAAAGAAGAATATCCAAATTATGAACAATAAAATGGCAAAAAATTACATATCTATCAACAATTGAATCTAAAAAACAAACTAAGCACACAAGAAGAACAGAGACAGAATCATGGATACAGAGAGGGTTTTGATGTTTTGTTTTGTTGTTTCTCATGGGAGGGGTGTGTGGGGGAATGGGTGAGAGGTGAGGGGATTAAGAAGTACAAATAAGTAGTTATAGAATAGCCATGGGGATGTAAAGTACAATATAGGAAATGGAGTACCAAAGAACTTATTCGCATGACCAATACGTATGAACAAAAAGGTGTGGGTATTGCCTGAGGGAGTTGGGGCTGTTGGGTGGAGGGGGCATGGGGGAAAAATTGAGATAACTATAATAGCATAATCAATAAAATATAATTAAAAATTAAAACAAGGCAATGAAATAAGTACAGAAGGAAAAGAAAAGTGGTTTGATGACTGAGCCCTGGGCACTCTAGCATATTAGGGGAGTGGGAGGAGACAGTAAAAAAGACTGAGGAGGAGGAGCCAATGAAGTAAGAGGAGAACCGAGAGAGAGAGAAGTGTCTTGTAAATAAGATGAAAAAGGTGTTTCCAGGAATTAGAGATCAATTGTGACAAATACTGCTTATAGGTCAAGTAAAATTATGGCTGAGAATCAACTAGCAGGTTTAGCAATGGTTAATGTTAGTGACCAGTACAAGAGCTGTTTTAGTAGTGGGGGGATGGTAGCCTGACTAGAGTTAGTTCAAGAGAGATTAAGAACATAAGAGATAGAGATGGTAAATATATACTATTTTAAAAATAATTTTTCTTAAATCTACCACTGTTTCTACTACCTCAGAGAAACAGGTAGGTAGCTGGAGAGGCATGTGGGGCCACAAGTATTTTTTGTTTTATTTTGGAAGGAGAGAGAAAACAATGTGCTCGTAAACTCACAGGGATTATCCACAAAAATCTGTAATGCAGGAGAGAGAGGAAAGAATGATGGAATGATATCTTAGATAAAAAAGAAGGAGTAGGATCTTTAAACATAGTGGAAGAAGCACGGTTGATTGGCATAGACTGAGGCATATGTGGTGATATAATTTTGGAAATTCTGTTCTGATTGCTTCTATATTCTCAGTGAATAAGAAGCTAGACTATCAGCTAAAAGTGAGGAAAGGGAGGAATATAAAAAGTTTTAGTGAAAAGACGGTAGAAAATAGGAATTTAGAAGAATGAAACAAGGCATAGACTAGGGAAATGCACTGGATGTCTAGTCTACACAGTACTACATGTATGCTTGAGATTAGTGGTCCTAAACTTAAAATAAGATCAGTTATCATGGTTGTATTTCTCTCTACCATGTTTAGCTGTGCAGGTGTGAGCACTGAGTAATTAGAGAGTTAGACTGAACTGCTAACATTAGGAGTGTAACGTGAATGTATCAAAGGGAAAGGGAGGACTGAGTACGTATGCAAGGGAATAATTATAATGATGCACCAAGGAATCTAACCTGGATAAAAATGAAGCTTCAAGAGAATGAGAAAATAGTAGGATCAAAATTCCTAGTGGGTCAAAGAATTACCAGAAAGGTAAACTTAAGCAAATAAGCTAGTAAAGACTGGTGGTGGTAATTAAAGCTGCTTTAAATTGAGATTATGAAGAAAGAGAAAGTTATTGGTAATAACAAGGTATAGGGTACAATCTTGGGACTATATACCTAGTCATGTTGGAAGATGAATCTATTAAAAGAGAGGAAGTCAAAGAACTGAGAGGCTAGAATACCAGAAGGATCCTCTATGTGGCTACTGAAATCATTAAGCATTAGGATAGAAGTAATGATAGAGAGTAATGTTGTGAGCCAATAGCCAAAAATCTTCAGGGAATTGACCCAGAGGTCAGCAAATGACCCAAACCAGAATGTTAGCAGACAGTATATTTTGATGATATACACTTTAAAGCTGGGGGTTATTTAGGAAGGACGGGAGTACACTAATGTAGAAATGGCAATGAAGTTAAATAAGCAGGATACCTATTGTTCCATCAGGCCTGATGATAAAGAGATGTGACAGATAAATCACCCACAACTTGAAAAAACTGCAGAGGAAGCAACATACTCAAATGAGCACCAGTAACACTCACACCAATATACTATGACAAAGAAGAAGATGCCAGACTGGAGGCATGGGTTTACATGCATTGCACTCTCTCTACGCCAATCCAGAGCCAATAGTAAAAAGATGGCTTCCTGTGCGGTGGAGGCTGGGTGAGTGCCAGTAAAGAGTAGTTTAAAGAAGTGGCAAAATGGCAGCCTTTTCACCTCTCGTTACCTTATTTGCCTTAAATACACTGACAGTCAATTATGGTACAGGTGATGAAGACCAAGCAAGAACAGTAATTCATGTAATTTTATTTTTGAGGTTAAAAACATCAGATATATCACCTAAAATAAAGGGGATCACATGTAATATTAATGTCTGATCAAAATCTCCTACCAATAAAGGTCCCCAATGGGCTAAAGAGCACTCA
This sequence comes from Desmodus rotundus, assembly GCF_022682495.2. NCBI lineage: Eukaryota > Metazoa > Chordata > Mammalia > Chiroptera > Phyllostomidae > Desmodus > Desmodus rotundus. Next base: position 29,851,951 of record NC_071389.1, read on the forward strand.
GTTGCCAACGTCAAATAGCCTGAGCTGGATGAATTAATACTGATGCAAATGCTGATGCCCAGTGTTATCAATAGGCTACTGGGCTCAAAACGCAGAGTACAGTATCACTGTCCTGGATTTGTCTTAAAATGAGGCAAGAGTCCTAACAGTAACTTGGGAGCACGACCCCTCCTTGTTATCTGCTGTATAAACATTTGAGGAAAACAGAGAAACATTAGAAAGGCAACTGACAGGACATTTTTAAAAGCTGTTTTCTGCAGGTCTTCCATCCTTCTGCTGAGATAGGTCTTCTGAGCTATACTCAACTCCAACTAGGCCAAGATCCATTAGTCATAAAGAACTTGAAGGGTAAGTAAGATTCACGCAGAGGGCTCTAGGAATTTATGCTGGGTACTAAAAGGACATTCCAGATGTGGAGAAAGACAGCATCCCCAATGTCAATGATAAAAGCTTACCCTTATTTAAAGTTTTGCATTTCAAGACATAAAGGACTGGCTTTCTTATTTAGGATGACAATTCTGATAGCCAAAAGTTTGTTCAGCTACCTTGCTCTGGGGCTTTTCCCTCAACCTTTTGGAATTACAGGTGTAAAGACCCTAAAAAGGTATCTGCTCACCTGGGCTGTGATTGGCATTCTGGGAAAGTGCGTTGGTGATGTTGGGCAGCTCATGCCCATAGTTCCCATCCTCCAGGGGACAGACATCCAAGTCGCTCCACTTCTGCAGTTGCTGCATCCAAGCGGATTTTTCCTCCAGTTTGCAATGTGGATTTAAAATGATGCACACCCATAAGGCCCCTGGAAAATAAAACAACCCACATTCTTCATATCTGTTTTTTGATGTATATGTAAGCCTCACTCTTGTTCAGTGTACTCTCTCATTTTTAGCTGGTAGGCAAAGTTCCAAAAACATCAGCATTTTTCAATATACACTAAAAAATGAGATCTATGTTTTCAGAACGGGCTTATTTTTTCCTTTCCAAAGCTTCCTTAAAGCAGAGTGACTATGACGATATCTGGATGTGTGCCTGTGATAATGAACAAGACATTTGGGCTTGAATTCTTAGATTGAATCTGTAGTCCAACAAACATTTAGTGAGAGTTTTCCATGTTGAAGGCCCTGTATTGGAGAATGAGACCCTGTTCCTACCCTTGAGTGGGGGAGATAGTGGAGGAGATAGTTAAATAAACAGACGCCATTTGAATATGGTAAGTGTCAAGATAAAGATATTTTCAGGGAACCAGAGCAGCACAGAGGAAGGGATTTAGCACAAGGACAGGAGTCAGAAGGGAGGTGCTCAGAAAAGGTTTCAATTTTTGGTTAGTTGACCTTGGGCTGGGATTCAAATCCCTCAACTGTAAAACAGATATAAAAACACCTACATTGTAGAGATATTGTAAGAATTAAATGAGATAACATTTGTAAAGGGCCTAGCACATTACTTGGCACATACTAAAATTTTAGTATTTCCTTTTTCTGGGGAAAATGGTTTATGTGGACTTGGTTTTGATACTGCTGATAAACTGTGATGCCTTATAGCTATCACATCTTTGCATCTTCTCTGTCACTGTAGCAGAGTATCACATATTCCACATAACCAATGGGTACTGTTTCTTTGCCTATATCGCTCTTCTTTTTAAGCAAACCTACTTCTTCTTTTCAAGGTGGGTTGTATAGGTAAGCCAGATAGATTCTCAATCCCAAGTTAGCAGTAAACCTGGCTGCAGAGTGGCTTAAACTGAACATCCTTTGGGATGGAGCTACAGCTATGGATGGAGGTACATTCAGACACTGTTTCGAGGGCCCTCAAAGTCAAATAGGAATGTTCTAAAAGGCCATTTTAGCTTCAATTTCATATACTAACTGAAGATGAATATTCATTTCTATTGGCTCAATTAAAATTTTAAAATCTACCAAGGAAAAGGAACGATAGTATGTAATGTAATAGTATTTGTTATACAATGATGGCTCTCAAGAGGATTATAGATAGGAGTCATCCAAATAATTATAATAAAGCTTGGTAAATGCTATCATAGACATATAGATTATATGAGAATACATATAAAGGAGCAATTAATTTTCCACATGGGGTCAGGGAAAGTCTGGCCTTAAAGAATAAACATGAGTTATTCTGGATAAAGATGTCTAACAAAACATATTTAACACAACTCCATCCTCTGAAAACTCACTAAAATGAAAGTAAAGGGATAAAAACAGGCATAAACTCACACAGACACAGAGAATGGAAGAGATGAAAAAGAACAGCCACAAATTTTGGAGTCTGCAAATCATGTGGATGAGTGATGGCTGATTTAGCAGAACTGACAAAGCTGAAATTTCCATCAGCTGTTAGGAAAGCCCAGAAGCAGACTGATTCATACTGTAGAACCCCACTGGAAGAAGGGCTGAAAATACGCAGTAGAATTGGTTAGAAGTCTGTCAAAGGCTCCCCGATTTCCCCTTCTATTCAAGGCAGCTGAGTGCCTGCTCCTTCCCTCTCCTGGAAGAAGACCAGAGCTTTATTCACTGGAAAGGTTGATTCACAGAGGCTCTGGATTAAAAATACTACATACAGCCAAGAGTGAGGTTTCCACACCGAAGACTAAGGGATTAAGGGAAGCTGTATTTATTGAACAAATGGATACCCCCCTTACCCAGCCCTCTTTCACCACTTCATTCTGAGAAGATGTGACAGGCTTGTAACACACAGACGAGGTACTAGAGGATTTATCTTTGGAAAGTAATCAGCCCAACAGCAAAAAACACTGCAGATTCTGATAGTTGGAGTTCTCCAATAAATAAGCCCAACCAGGTCATCCTCCATTAAGCTGACTAGTTGACAAAGCCATACACACACAGACTCATTTTTGCTTTTAAGTGTCTTGCTCTTAAATAAGAACATACAGCTAAAGAATATTGGATATACAAGGAAAGCATCTTACATAAAGGACAGAGAATGAAGCAAATAAAAGGAAGAAAAAACTTGGAGGAAACACAAACAAGGCAGAGAACAGTGAAAACATGAAGAAGAAAACTAAACTATAATTGATTGGCTCAAAGTGGGAAGGTACCGCATCTCTGAAACAAGCACAGGATGCAACAACAACAAAAGGGCTCTTCGAAACTAAAAACACAGTGATAAAAAATAGATTAAAATCTATAAGATAGTTAAAAGGTAAAATTGAGAAAGTGTCCCAGAAGATAAAAACAAAAATAAATAAATAAAAAGATACAGAAATAAAGAAAAAATAATACAATTAGAGGATCAATGTCTATTCAATATGTTCAGTCACATCAAATCATCTATCAATTTTATTATCTTCTCAGAGACATCCCTTCTGGACCCCTCTGTTATCTTATCCCTGATATGGACTGTTTGTCCTCTAATCCTGGTGTAGAGTAACCCGCAAGCTAATATCCAAAAAACAAGACTAGTTCCAGACAGAGAGAAAATAAGGGTGAGAAAATTTTTTTTAATTTTTAAAAGAAAAGGTTTCAAACTAAAAGACATAGTCTCTCATTTGAGAAGGCTATTGACTATTTTTTAAAAATTATATTTTATTGATTATATTATTACAGTTGTCCCAAATTTTTCCCCTTTGCCTCCCTCCACCCAGCATCCCAACTCTCTCAGGCAATCCCCCCACCATTGTTCATGTCCATGGGTAGTGGTGTATAAGTTCTTTGGCTACTCCATTCCTATACTGTACTTTACATCCCCGTGGCTATTCTGTAACTACCTATTTGCACTTCTTATTACCTTCACCTTTTTCACCCAAACACCCACCACCCTCCCATCTGGCAACCATCAAAATGTTTTCTATATCTATGATTGTGTTTCTGTTCTGTTTATTTTATTTTTTTAGATTCAATTGTTGATAGATATGGGTTTTTTTTGCCATTTTATTGTTCATAATTTTGATTTTCTTCTTTTTAAAGAAGACCTTTTAACATTTCATATAATACTGGTATATTGGGAATGTACTCCTTTAGCTTTTTTTGTCTGGGAAGCTCTTTATCTGTCCTTCAATTCCAAATTATAGCTTTGCTGGGTAGAGTAATCTTGGTTGTAGGTCCCTGCTTTTCATCAATTTGAATATTTCTTGCCAATCCCCTCTAGCCTGCAAAGTTTCTTTTGATAAATCAGCTGACAGTCTTATGCAGGCTCCCTTATAGGTAGCCAGCTGCTTTTCTTTTACTGATTTTAAGATCCTCTCTTTGTATTTAACCTTTGGCATTTTAATTATGATGTATCTTGGGGTGGATAAGTTCACTTTGTTTGGGACTCTCTGCGCTTCCTGAACTGTATGGCTATTTCCTTCACCAGGTTAGGGAAGTTTTCCATCATGATTTTTTCTAAGGCTTTCTATTCCATGTTCTCTCTCTCTTTTCCTTCAGGCACCCCCATGATGCAAATGTTGGTATGCTTGAAGTTGTCCCAGAGGCTCCTTACACTATCCTCATTTTTTTGGATTCTTTTTTTTTTCTTGCTGTTCTGATTGGTTGTTTTTTGCTTGCTTATATTCCAAATTGCTGATTTGATTCACGACTTCATCCACTCTACTGTTGTTTCCCTGTAAATTGTTCTTTGTTTCAGTTAGTGTATCTTTCATTTCTAACTGGTTCTTTTTTATGGTTTTCATGTCCTTTTTGCCACCAGTTTGATTCTTGGTTAGGGCACATGCCTGGATGAGGGTTCAGTCCCCGGTCAGGGTATGTATGAGAGGCAGCTGATCAATGTTTCTCTTTCATATAATCTGTTTCTCCCTCTTTTTCTCCTACTTTCCTCTCTCTCTAAAAATAAAAGAAATAAAATCTTTAAAAAACTTAATGTAGGGAGGGATAGGGGCTCTCCCACTAACAAAAAAGAAAACCTCATCATTTAGGATGTAAAGAGAGGAATGCTAAGGACAAAATTTTGAGAAAACATCAATATTTAAGTAGTGAACAGAAAATGAGGAATAAGCACAATAGAAACAAGATGAGCAAGATGAAAGAACCAGGAGAAATTGGTGACACACGAGCCAATTAGCAATGTGGCACTGTCTGTATTAGAAACAAGCATTTATTTTACAGTTTAAAAAGTGCTTTTCATTTATAGTGAAGTAACAGTTTTTCACATTTAATCTTCACAAGTAGAATGAGAACCAAAAAGAGGCCAGTGAATTTGGCAACTAAAGGGATTCTACTGATCTTATAAATTTCAAAATCAGTAGGATTAAAGGAATGGAAAACCAATTGGGTGAGTTGGGAGAGGCTTAATATAAACAGAAAATGTGTAACTCTAGTCATCAAGGAGGTCCTATTTCCTAGGCATTTGGATATTAAAACAGGAATCCCTAGAAAGTGAGTACATGTACTTCCACCTGTAAGTTAAAAATAAGTTTTCTGTTTTATTAAGTTCTTACGAATTTATCTCAACAACACTCAGAGTTCTTTTTATTTTAAAAAAAAAACTATCACATCTCTTGCCCTGGCTGGTGTGGCTCAGTGGATTGAGTGCTGGACTGGGACACAAAGGGTCGCCAGTTCGATTCCCAGTCAGAGCACATATCTGGGTTGTGGGCCAGGTCCCCAGTTGGGGGCATGTGAGAGGCAATCACACATTGATGTTTCTCTCCCTCTCTTTCTCCCTCCCTTCCCCTCTCTCTAAAAATAAATAAATAAAATCTTAAAGAAAAAAAACCCTATCACATCTCTAAGAATGAGCCAAAGCAAAAAACACCCTGCAGTTTCCTCCTTATAACAGCACCTGGATATTGGATAGTTACCAATACCCAAAAGCATATTTTCCAGCAACTTAAAAAAAGTGTCAAGAACTCTAACCAAAGTTTAAAATTTACATAATAATGAGATATTAAATTTAATAATAAAGTAATATCGATAACATTTTTAATGGGCAAAGCATTATATTAAGCATTTTATACACATTATCTCATTCAGTGCTCTAACTCCGTAAGTCAACAGGTTCTGGATCGGATGCAGAAGGTAGGAAACACAGGGAACCAAGGATGACTTAGATTTCCTTCTTGAGCATCTAGATACTTCTTGCTGATGTGTCCTGTGATGGGGACAACAAGGGGGAAATCAGGCTTTGGCAGGAAAATTAAGAGTTCTGTGATGGTCATGTTAAGTTTGGGTGTTTCTTAGATGTAGCAGGAAGCTGGACACTGAGCCTAGAGCTCAGGAGAGGGGTCAGGGCTAGAGACATAAATTTGTGATTCACCTGCATCTGGATGGTATTTAAAGCCATGGGACTGAATATGATCACTTAGGTAGGAAATGTAGACAGGGAAGTGGGTGCTGTGACATATTCAATATTAGGAAGGGTTGAGGAAAAGCAGAAATGCCTGCAAAGCAAGCTAGGAAAGTAGGAGGAAACCAAGAGTGTGTACTGTTATGGAAGCCAAGAGAAGAGTAAGTTTCAAGAAGGTTATGGTCATTTTTATTGTAAATTGCTAAGAGGTTACAACTGAGAAGTGACCACTGTATCTGGCAATATTGAAGTTACTGATGACTTTGACAAGAACTACTTTAGCAGAGTGGCACCAAAGAGCAACGGAAGCTCAATTATAGTGGGCTCAAGAGACAATAGAGGTGAGCAAATGCAAAGAGTGATTACAGAAAAGTTTTTCAAGATTTGTTGCTTTAAAGGGAAGAAAAATGGGGTAATGATTGGAGGGTGGTGGGAGCATCAAAGGCACTTTTTTTATGAAACTGAAGGTATTAGAACAAATATGTATGCAGGAACTGAAAGTAGTGAGCCCACTCTCTAAGTTCCTACAAACCCTGCCTAGGCCCTCCCCAAGTGAGCTGGCCTTGTGACCAGTAAGTAATGGTCAGGGTAGATAGGGGAAGCACGAATGCACTGTGCTCTAGTATCTAAACCCATAAGGCTTCCCTTACTGCAGTGGTTCTCAAAACGTGGTCTCTGGAATAGTGGCATCAGCATCCCCTGGGAATTTGTTTGAGCCAGAAACTCTGGGGATAGGCTGCATAATTTGCTTAAACAGGTACTCCAGGTGATTCAGAGAAATTTTAGAACCAGTCTTTGCAAAATGCTGAGAGTTTCTTGGAAGATTGATATAGCAATTTCTTAGGTATGAAAATGTCAGAAGCAAGAGCTTTTCATAGTGAACTTAAGTATATGACAACAGCTTTAAAAGCACATGGGAAGCAGGTCTGCTTACTTCCTCTCACCTACCTTTGCCCCAAAGACCAAGCCCAAGTCCACAGCACAATCCCATGATTGTTATAAAAATTACTCCAAGAGGAATCATGTGAAACTGACTCTGAAGAAGGATAACTTCAAATTCTTAGGAAATATGTATTTTGGGGGGAAAAACTGCAAAACAAGATAGAACTGAAGTAGATGTTGCAGAAGGATGTTTGTTTTGGAGTCAGACAGATTGGGATTCAAGTATTAGAGCCACTACTTATTAGTGTGTGACTTTGAATGAAAAACCTAACTTTTCTGAGCTCGGTCTTGTCTTCTAAAAATGTGGAGATGCCAATATCTTAAATCTGGAAGGAAGTCTATGCCTATAATTTCTTCTCGTGAAAGAGTCTAGAAGCAGTTCTCAAGTTGCCATGCATTATGTCATGTGACCCTGGTCACAACAGGCTGGACCAGTAGCTATAGACTAATAGTGCAACATTCCTCTACTTCAGGAAGTGTGATTATGTCAAGGCAGAGAGAATTTTCTATAATTCTTTATTTTATTCTGTATCTAGAAGTAATCAGAGCTATCTGTTTCTTTGCAATAAACACACGATCACTTCATAGGGTTGTTATGAGAATTAAATGAAAAATGTGAGTACAATCTTTAATATGGAGATTGGCACATAACAATAACGTAGCTAGTCATCATTAATGAAAGCCCCAATGCCATTAGTGCTCCAGGTGATATCAAAAAGCCTCAGCACCCAAACTAAAATGCACACTTAGCCTCAAGGTAAGCAAGTTTCACAGTCATTAAATCTCAATCTCCAAGGCTTTCACTCTAACACTATAAAATATAGGCTTCAGTCCAGAAGAATTCACTAAAACCCTCAACTACAGGTTTTTTTTGGCTATATTGTACAAGTGAAAAGTTTGTTGTTGCTTTCTGGGGTGGGGGAAGTACAAAGAAGCCGTATCAACTTTTAAAATACGCCATAGAGAACTTTTTCAGTGTAACCCATGATTAGATGATGAGTCCAAGGTACGGAAGATTCTGAAAACAAGGAGAGGAGCCAAGTCTTGGCACTGCAAAACTAGTGTTGGAGCAGCAGGAGCATGATAAAAGGAAATGATGACCAAACAATATGGTCTTAGTAAGAAGAATGTGCCACAAAGGCCATTCAGGAAGCCACAGTTCTAACTTAATCTAAAAGTCCCCAAGGCCCTCAACGAGACCAGTGGTGACGGGAAATAAAAAGTGGGAATGGACACTAAACTGCATTTTGAAGATTGGGGAATCAAAAGAAGTTGGTGACTGGATGTAGGGAATGAAAGAAAAATGAGTGTTCCAGAATCACAGAAATGGAAATCATGTGGAGGGTTATCAGTGGGGAAAGGGAGGGGAGAGATGGGGGAAAAGAAGCATAAATGGTAGGAAGAAAATAGACAAGGGTATCACTTCTTGGCCTTTTGGCTAAGATCAAGTGAAAACAGACAAGGGTAGGTTAAGAATAGTATGGGAAATGGAGAAGCCAAAGAACTTATATGTATGACCCATGGACATGAACTAAGGTGGGGAATGATGGTGGGAGGAGGGATGCAGGGTAGAGGGGAAAAAATGGGACAACTATAATAGCATAAACAATAAAATATATTTAAATATATTTAAAATATAAAAAAAGAAATTAAAAAAAAGACAAAGAAAAATGAGCTTTCAGAAATAAGTTTGGTAGACTAAGGAATGGAGGGGACATTGCCAGAGTCAGGGGAACCTTTTCTTGTTGGAGGACTGAGCTCATTTTAGATTTCCCAAGCTTAAGGTGATCAAGGAATTCTTCAGTGGAAATGGTCAAAGGGTAGCTGCTAATATGAAACTGGAACTCAGGTAAGTGGAAGGAAGATGAGGCTGAGATCACCACAGAGGTAAACTCTGAAGCCATGATATTAGAAAAAGTTTTCAAGGGAGTACAGAGAACAAAGAATGGAAGTCCAAGGCCCTGGTCTTGGAAATTGCTCTATGTCTAAGAGGTCTGTTTAGGAGTAAAAAGGAAGAACAGAGCCAGGGATGGGGGCGTGGAAATAAGGCTGACAAGTATTTGGAGAGCCTGGCTAATGCCAAGCAACAGAAGCCAAGGGAAGAGGTTTCCTCTCAGTAAAAGTGTCTATGAGGTACCATCTGGAACAGAATGCTGACATCAACAACAAAGCACAATGCTGTAGAAGCCACACGAGTGCGTTCAGAATTACTCTGGTGGCATTTGTAGAGCCTAAATCTTCTACCAGCTGGGCTAAAGTTCACTCAGCAAGATCTACATAATGATTGGTAGCAAGTGTTCACTAACATTTGTTGCCCATGAGTGAGCTGGTAGGACAGACATAGCACTTCTCTTAGATATGAAAACTTACCTAGCTCATCCCAGAGCTGCCTGCACTTATCTGTCATGCTTGTTCCTTGCTGCCTCCAGAGTGTGAGTCGTGGGTCGGCCATAAACTGCTCAGTGATTAGCGTCAGCATCCTCGCTCCATTGGAATCTCTCATCCGCAGCATCTCTCGGACCTGACACATAAGGAGGGGTAAGGGGTTGGTGACTGCACATCATAAAAAAAGTAGGAGAATTAGAAAGGTGAGGAGGGGGAAGAGAAGATGAAGTATCTAATCACAATATTTCCAAAGAGCCTCCTTTAGAAGGCCTCTTGTTCTGTAAGCAAGTTCAGTGCATGTATCAAGAAAGCCTGCTATGCATAATGGGATACCACTTCACACCCACTAGGGCGGCTAGAATCAAAAAGTCAGATAACAACAAGTATTGGTGAGGATATAGAGAAACTGGACCGCTAATACACCATTGGTGGGAATGTAAAATGATGCAGCCACTTTGGAATCAGTTTAGCAGTTCCTCAAACAATTAAACATAGAGTTACCATATGACCCATCAATTCCATGTCCTGGAGAGAAATGAAAACATATGTCCACATAGGAACTTGTACAAGAGTGTTTCTATTAGCATTATTTGTAATAGACAAAAGGTGGAAACAATCCGAATGGCCATCAACAGGCAAATGGATAAATAAAATGTGGGGTATCCACACAACGGACTATTATTCAGACATAAAGAGGAATGAAGTACTGATATATGTCATTAATGCAATTGACCCTTAAATATGTTAATTGTAAGAAGCCAGTCACAAAAGACTACATACTATATGATTCCATTCCTATTAACATCCAAAATAGGAAAATCTATAGAGACAAGAAGTAGATTAGTGGTTTGCTCAGTGCTGGGGAAGGGGAGATGCCGGATAGGGGAATGATAACTAAAGGGTAGGGGGCCCTTTTTAAAGTAATGAAAATATTCTAAAGTTGACTGTGGTGATGGGCACGTATATCTGAATATACTAAAAACCACTGAATGGCTGTATGGTAAATGGGAACATGAGCCCCTACCCAAGCTCCAACTCCCCTCCCACCTTGTGGGAACATGATGAAAGCTATCAGTAAGTGGACTGTGGGACCCACCCTGGGAACCTGGACAGCACCTCGGTCAAGAAACAGCTCAACAGGAACTGTTCTCGGCTGTGAGCCTGGATGGTGAAGAACTGCAGAGAAAGCACTTGCACTTTGGCCTCACACAGCTTGTGCACAAGCACGACCCCCCCACCTGCATGCCCAGTTTTGCTTTCTTTTCTGTACTCCGTATAACTTTGTACTGGGAAAGTCTGACTTATGGTAAAATGTCACTGATCGGCCACCTCCTGTGTGGCCTGTCCACAGGCTGGATGGACAATTTCACCGGTCAGCCAGCACCAGTGTGCACTTAAGTCCTAATAAATCCATGTCTTTCACAACCAGTAGTCGACTGGGTTATTTCTTTGGAATCCACAAACAATATGCTGAGGTTTCCTTGGACTTCAGCTCTTTGCATAACAATTATATACTTTAAAATGGGTGAATTTATGGTATGTGAATTATATCACACTAAATATGTCTTTAAAAAAGAAAGAAAACCTGCTGTGAGAGCCCCCAGCACCAAAAATCTCCTCAAGGCCTCATCAGGCAGTCTGGAGTCCAAAACCCCCAGCAATGCCAACTGGTTTAGAGTGGAGTAGAAAGAAGAGGACTACCAGGGTGAGGTAGCAGGGCTCCCTGGATGCAACCCGCTCAGGTCTGCTCTGATCAACTTCTCCCGTTAATTTTCAAGCACTTGGTACAGCTAGGGCAAGTAAGCTGGCTACAATGCATCAAGCCAAAAGTGTGTTGAATTCCATTTACTAAAAAAAGTAAAATAAAAAAAAATTTTAAGAAACCTTTCCACAGCTTACCTTGGCAAACATTGAATTGAGTTGCTTTCCAGAGCCATAGTAACCACCCTGGGAGAGAAAGAGCTTCACTTGTTCTTTCACCTGTTCTTCATCCAAGTGCCAACAGTTTTCATCATCGATGCTGGCCCCAGCTGTGGGGTCAGGGGCACCTGTGAAGGATGGGAATAGTGAAATGAATTTCCTGGGTTTCATATGCTTCACCTTCAGGAGGAGGGGAAATTTGTGAGGTATTCAAAAATATTTGAAGATGACATATTAGATATAGAAAACCCTAAAGAATCCACCAAAACTTAATAGAATTAATGCAAGAATTCAGTAAAGTAGCAGTATACAAAATTAATATACAGAAGCTTTTCACATTCCTATACACTAATAACAAACAAATAGAAGGAGAAATTAAGAAAACAATCCCATTAACAATTGCATCAAAAAGAGGAAAATAACAAGGAATAAGTTCAACTGACAAGGTAAAATACCTATACTCTGAAGACGACTATAAGACATTGGAGAAAGAAATTTAAGAGGATACAAATAAATGAAAGGATACATCATGCTCATGGATTAGAAAAATAAATATCGTTAAAATAACCATACTACCCAAAGCAATCTACAGATTCAATGCAACTTCTATCAAAAAACCAACGACATTCTTCTCAGAATTAGAATAATCCTAAAGTTTATATGGAACCACAAAAGGCCACAAGTAGCCAGAGCAATCTTGAGGAAGAAGTACAGAGTTGGAGGTGTCATGCTCCCTGATCGTAAACTATACTTCAAAGCTATAATAACCCAAACAGTATGGTACTGACACACACAAAAAAAGACACATGGATCAATGGACTAGAATGGAGAGCCCAGAAATAAACCCTCACGTGTATGGCTGACTATTCTACAACAACATAGAAGGTAAGAATATACAATGGAGTAATGACAGTTTCTTCAACAAGTGGTGTTGGGAAAACTGGACTGATACATGCAAAAAGATCAAACTGGACTACTCTCGTACACCATATGTAAAAATAAACTCAAAATGGATTAAAGATGTAAATGTAAGACCTGAAACTATGAAACTCCTAAAAGAAAACATAGGTAGTAAACTATTTAATATTGGTTTGAGTAATACCTTTTTGGATATGTTTCCTAGAGCAAGGGAAACAAAAGTAAAAATAAACAGGTGGAACTTCATCAAACTAAAAAAGCTTGTGCACAGTGAAGGAAACTATGAACAAAACAAAAAGACAGTCTACTCAATGTGAGAATATATTCTCAAATGATGTATCTGTTAAGGGGTTGGTATCCAAAATACATAAGACACTCACACAACTTAATAACAAGACACATGAAAGGATGCTCAATATCACAAGTCAAAAACCACATTGAGATACTACCTCACACCAGTCAGAATGACTCTTACTAAAAAGTCAACCAAAAAAACGTGTTGGCAAGGATATGGAGAAAAGGGAACACTACTGCATTGTTGCTGGGACTGAAAATTGGGTGCAGCCACTATGGAAAACAGTATGGAGATTCCTCAAAACAACTAATAATAGATCAATGGACTCCGCAATTCTACTTCTGGGTATTTATCCAAAGAAAATGAAAACACTAATTTGAAAAGATATACCCCTCTATGCACATTGCAGCATTATTTACAAAAGCTAAGATATGGAAGCAACCTAGCTGTCCATCAATAGATGACTGGATAAAGAAGGTGTGATATATATACACAATGGAATATTACACAGCAATAAAAAATTGAAATATTGCCATCTGAAGCAACATGAATGGATCAAGAGGGTATTAGGCTAAGTGATACAGGTCAGACAGAGTTGGACAAATATGCTATGGTTTCACTGATACGTGGAATCTAAAAACAAACTAACAAAATAAAAACAGACCCACAGAGACCAAAGGGATGATTGCCAGAAGGGAGGCAGAGGAGGGATGGGTGAAAAGGGTGAAGGAGAAGTCAATAATATTGTGATAAGTTTGCATGGTGGCTGATGATTACTAGAATTAGTGGGGTAATCACATTATATGGTATAAAAAATGTTGAATCCCTTACTGTACACATAACATTAATATAACTAATATATTATATACCAACTATATTTAGATTAAAAATTAAAAACCAAGACTGTCAGCTGATTTCTCCAAAGAGACCTTACAGGCAAGAAGGGGCTGGCAAGAGGTATTCCAAGTCATGAAAGGCAAGGACCTACATCTAAGAGCAAAGCTATGAATTAGATATGCTACATCTCCCAGTCTTGGTAGAGTGGCTTTATGTAGGTGTCCTGTAGGGCCCAGCAGTACAACCTGCCGGGTCACCTGAGCTGTGTGCTCTAGATGTGCCCCTCTATTGGGCTGTGTGCTCCTTCCTGTTTGAAGTTGAGCCTTAATTGCTGTTGGCACACCAATGGGAGGGATTTACCCTCAGGTCGATTGGTTGTGAGCCCTGACATGGAGAATCTACTATGCAAGGGCTGAACCCATGCAGGACTCCCTTCAGCAGGGCTCTGGTGCCCAATGAGTCCTCCTCTTGAGTGTGTTGCACATAGAAGTGGTTAGGTGGTACTCTGGCATGGTGTGAAGCTGTCCACCAAGTGCACAGGCTCTAGGGCCTCCTGGGAGGTGCATGCCAAGGTCAGTTGCTGCCTGTGCCTTGCTGGGTATACACAGTGATCAGCGGATGTCTGCTACTTGTGCTAGGCTTGGAGGTGCCTGGAAGAGGCCACCTGAAAACTGAGGTTATGACTGCCAGTGGTGCTAAGCTTAGGCTGCTTAGCAAGGGGTATAGGGCACACTTAGGCCAGATGTGGCTTGTTGGGGATTTGTGGACCCTTGAGAGATTTTAAGAACATCAAAAGCATGAAACAAGACAGGCCATTTGAATGGAAACACCACTGGAAGATGCTCGTGTGGGCCTGCAAGTTGGGTGGGGTGGGGTCTTAGGGAATCATCAGGGTGGTGAAAACAGTTAACTAGATCGACAGTCAGATATGACACCCTCAAGCCAGCTCTTTGTAGGGCAGAGCTCAGGAAAGGAACAATGGCCTCAGCCAGAACTTCTGTTTGGGAAAAAGTTGCCCCTCCAGCCCTCTCTGGATAATTCAGTTCCTCCCCCTATGTCCCAGGTGCCTTTTGAGCTGCTTCCCCAGCGCTGGAGCTCAAAGTGAGTGAATCCAACTAAGTCTGTTCACGGGCCCCTTAAGAGGAATGCCTGTGACCCAAGCAGTGCTCTGTCTCACTCAGCCACAATGCCTGGTGTTTTTCACAGCCAGAGGTTATGGGTACTTCTCTTCCCAGAATTAGAACCCTGGGCTGGGACCCCTCACTCTTCAGGGAATACCTGCATAGCTGAGATATCCCTCCCATTTTTATCCACCCCACGTGGGACCAGCCTATTCTGCGTCTCTGCCGCTCCTACCAGTCTCAACGTAGCTTCTTCTTTATATCTATAATTATAGGATTTCTGTTCAGCTACATGTCAGGTGGTTCTGAACGATGGTTGGTCTACTGTTTAGTTGTAATTCTGATGTGGTCATGGGAGGGTGTGAGTACCACATTTACTACTCTGTTATCTTGACTGGAAGCCCTGTAATTTTATAAATTTATACTCAAAATATATTTCATATGTTGACTCACCTCAACAACAGCACTTAAAACACAGTTTTAGTTATTTACACATCTCTCTCCCCTGGTAGCCTATTAGTTCCTTGCTCACAGCTGAATTCCAAGTTGAATCCATGGTTAAATCACCTATAGCACAGTGCTGGTAATGTGACAGACACCCGGTGAACGTTTGTGGAATGAAACCTGAATCTTATCTCAATTTCTCAAAAGCACAGTCCTGTAATACATTCCTAGAAACCTGCCTCCACGTGACAACAGACTGTAAGTCGACAGTCTATAGGTGAGGGTACACAAAGGTTACCAATCTGTGTCATGTTTAATCAGTGTACATTTTTCTTTCTCCCAACATCAAAGCTCTGCTTCCTTAAATGAAATCCAGGCCTGCAGACCAAAGCTTTTTCAGTGCATCTTATTCCCCAGAGAATCAGGAGGGCTCGCACTGTCATTTATTCCACGAGTACCGATTAACACATACGATCTTCCCGTTTATAGCAGAGTAGTGCCCCCTTATCCATGAGGGATACGTTCCAAGACCAGCAGCGGATGCCTGAAACTGCAGGTAGCACCGAACCCTAGATATTCAAAGGTACTTCCTATACAGTGGCACCTCGGTACTCATGGTTAATTTGTTCCAGAAGTCGTGATGAGTGCCAAAACTGACAAGTACTGAACTGTTCAGAGCTACCGTGAGACTGGCACCTTGATCTCTGTTTCATTGTGAGAGAGGGGCGCCGAGGGGCGAGCAAGCGCTGAGTGCTGAAACATTCTTTCCTCATCAAAATGTGACAAGTACAGGGTTTGACGAGTTCTGAAGCCAATGAGTACTGAGGCATGACTGTGTACTTAGGCACAGTGAAACATTAGCTACAATAACTAATCATAGAACAATTATAACAATATACTGTAATAAGTTTCGTTATTATACTGTACTCACCTTTTCACTTAAAGGAAGCACTTACAGCTTGTCTTTGGTGTATCCGAATTGCCAACATCACTACTATTATGCTTTGGGCCATTATTAAGTAAAATAAGGGTTACTTGAATGCAAGCACTGTGATACAGTGCAGCTGGGATAAGCAAGATAGCTGCTGAGCGGCTAATGGGTGGGTAGCATACGCTGTGCTGTGCGGATGGGCTACACAAAGGGATGACTCACGTACCGGGCGGGACGGAGCAGCGCGGACCGAGACTTCATCACACTGTTCAGAATGGTGTGCAATTTAAAACTCATAAATTGTTTATTTCTGGAATTTTCAATTTAATATGGGGGGGGGCCAAAATGGAATTTATTTATAAAAAACCGTGTGTTTATTCTTACGTTTAAACTTTAGTCACCTTCAAAGTGCTCTCCATTTGACGCAATACACCCATGGAGATGTTTTTTCCACTGCTCACAACAGTTTTTCAACGTGTTGATTTTGATGCCTTTCAGTGCTTCTGCCATTTTTTGTTCACTTCTTCCATGTCAGCAAACGTTTCCCTCTGAGGACTTTTTTTCATCCAGGGAAACAAGAAAAAGCCGCTCAGCCCGAGATTGGGTGAATAGGGAGGGTGGGGCGTG
Source organism: Desmodus rotundus (assembly GCF_022682495.2). Taxonomy (NCBI): domain Eukaryota; kingdom Metazoa; phylum Chordata; class Mammalia; order Chiroptera; family Phyllostomidae; genus Desmodus; species Desmodus rotundus. Next base: position 29,868,626 of record NC_071389.1, read on the forward strand.
GGGGTCATGCCGTTTTTTGGTCAGAAACCACTGAACATTTAGTGCAGTGTGGGCAGGTGCACTCGCAAATCACCCATCATGAAATGGGCAAATGCATTGATAGAGTCTTCAAAAAAATTCACTGAAGCTGAATGCAGCCTCTCACAACAATGCCATCTGGTGCACTGATACAGAGAGGTCAGAACACTCACCTAGCGGGGGAAGCCTGTACTACAAGGGGTCCGCCCTGTAAAAGATAGTTCTGGTATTTTGGGGGTCCCCTTTGTATTTCAGACCATGGTTGACCATGGGTAACTAAAATCATAGAAAATGAAACTGCTGATAAGGGAGGACTATGATATCTCCTACTTTTTTTTCAAATGTATTATTCCAACCACAGTTCTGATCGTATCATTTCCCTGCTCAAAAGTCTTCAGTGATGATTCAGATTCTTAATAAATTAAGTCCAAATTCCTTAGCTTGGCATTCAAGGCCCTCCACAGACAGGTCCTATCTCTCATCTCTTGCCCTGTCTTCCCTATATATTATGCTTCAGCCAGGAACTTAGTGTTCCCAGGAGTCAACGACAGTTCCTTATGACTTTAATGATGCTTTTCCCTTTACTTCCCTTCCTTTCCTCCCAGCTTGTTCTTTGGCCAAAAACAACACTTCTCATTGTCAGTATTGCCTCAGCTCCAGAGTCAGGGCCACAATGAGAAATGCAAACCATAAAATAAGTACACAGAGAGGCTAACGCTGCCGAGGTTCATGTACTGCTTAGTCTACTTGGCAGGAGGGACTCTTTTTTATCTCCTTACTGAATTAGCCATATACCTCTTTGCCACCTGTTAAAGTATGTCCATCTATGCTCATGTACAAATTGAGGCAATAACACTCTTCTGAACACTTCATTATCACTTCTCTTAGAGACCTGCTGCATTTTGTTTTACATTGAAATTTTCATTTTTCACTTAGTCCCAACTAAACTGAAGTTTTTTTAAGAGTAGGGACTCATATTTGTACCTCACAGTGCCTGGCATTGAGTTAATATTTATAGAATGAACAAATATATGTCTGATTTACCATCTAGATTTAAGCTCTAGGTGGGCAAATAATGTATCCTATACTTCTTTTCTATCCCGACAGTGGCAAGGGAAAACAAATATACTCTTCCTTATCCTTAAATATTTGTTAATACCCATTTATAGAGTGCTCCCTACAGGATGGGGTCTAAGCACTTTTTAGACATATTGTCAAAAGCATGTATGCTCCTTAAGGGCATAAACTGGTTTGTCTGCTGGTATATTTGCAGTGTGTAGAACAGTGTTCTGCAAACAGTGGGTATTCAGTGAGTATCTCCTGAGTGAATTCCCGTGAGTTCTGGTAATAACTCTATGAGACAGTACTACTAATATAATTTTAAAATGGAAAAAAAAACCCCTAAAGCTTATAAAGATAAGTAAAATAGCACATGGAAAATATATGAGTCAGGATTTACATGTTGGTCTTTCTCCTGTGTTTATGTTCTTTACTAAAGTTTAGTAAAGTTTATGTTCTTTACTAAAAGGCTATATTTTGGCCTCTTGCCTCATACTGCTGTGATCCACTAGCTGTTTTCAGGCCCTTGGAGGAAGCTGGGTGGTGTGTCTGAAAATAGCCAAATCATTTCTTCGCCTACGCTGCTACACAGAATACAGGCATACCTCACTTTATTATACTTCAGTTTATTGTGCTTCCCAGATATTGTAGTTTTTACAAATTGGAGGTTTGTGGCAACCCTGCACCAAGCAAGTCTATCAGAGCCATTTTTCCAACAGGCTCAGAAGATGGCTAGCACTTTTCACACCAAAAAAGTATTTTTTAAATTAAGTTATGTACAGTTTTAAAAGACATAATGCTAGCCATGGCCAGGTGGCTCAGTTGCTTGGAGCATCATCCTGTGCACCAAAGGTTGCAGGTCTGATCCCTGGTCAGGGCACAAACCTTGGTTGTGGGTTCAACCGCTGGCCAGAGCAAGTACGGGAGGCAACCAATCAATGTTTCTCTCTTACATCAATGTTTCTCTCTCTCTCCCTTCCCTCCCTCTCTAAAATCAATAAACGTATCTTTGGGTGAGGATTAAAAAAAAAAAGACATAATGCTACTATTGCACACTTAAGAGATTACAGTGTAGTGTAAACACAATCGTGTGGCTTGCTTCATTTTGATACTCACCTTACCTTGGTGATCTGAAACTGAACCTGCAGTATCTCTGAGGTATGCCTGCAATGGATTAGCCAGAACAATGCAGTTTTCTCACCAGTAAGTGATTCTCAAGTGTTAATATATAGAATAACCACTTGGGGTTTGTGCTAAAAATGCAGATAACAGTCTCACCTTTAATGACTCTATAGGAGCTCTATAGAGACAGAACTGAGATAAACTGAGATCAACTAGGTATAAACCAAGGACTAGGCCTCCGAGTACCTTGTTGCCAAGAATGAGGATGAGGAAAGAACAGCAATGGTGCTCCAAAAGCAAGTGAGAGAGGTGGTTTAAAGACCAATTCTGACCCTTGGGTGGTTCAGTTAGGGTATGAAAAAGTAGGAGCAGAACCCAGGCTCCTGGGAAGCTGACTCTAATCAACTGGCCGGAAGTGTGCAGTGACATCCTTTCTAAGGATTTGAAAAGGTATAGAAAAAACTGGAGAATCTTTTGGGCCCAGATGGTGGTAGTGGCAGCAACTGTGGAAGAAATAAAGCAAAATTTATAAATACCCTACTGTGCAGACTATAGAAAACTGCTGGGACAGGACAAGGACACGGCAAAGAAACCTTGAGGGTTACTAAGAGTAAAATTTCACCTGAAACTTCAAAAGGGTTTATTTGATGGGGAAAAAGGTAGGTAAACTGTGTAACTGTTTGCTGGTGCACAATGAGCCCAGGAGATGAGGATGAGTTGCCAAAATGGGCATTGCAGCAAGAAAGGAAGTCAGTCAATATTTGAAGCATCCAGGTAATAAAGTACTACTGAGGAGTTGGGTGTAACTGAAGAAATCAGTCACCTGGGAAAGCATGAATTGGCAAGGAGGAGACATTTTTATTTATTCAATAAATATTTATTGAGAGCCTACTATGTGCTGGGGCATGTGACAAATACTGAATATATAGTGCTAAACAAAGCAGATGTAGTCCCTTGTCCTTGTGGAGCTAAACTATTAGTTTGAGGAAAAGGATGTTAAGCAAAACAAACAAACAAAAAACTGTACTTATATTGTAAGAAAGAAAGAAAGACAGGTCAACAAGTTTTCCCTGAGAAAGTGACATTGGAGCAGACATCTGAGAAATAAATAGGAGTTACCTGGCAGGGAGTGGAGGAAATACCTTGTGTATTTTTTGTTCAAATAAGCATGAAGTCATAAATTATTGTGATAAGTAAGTACCTCTATAATAAGGGGAAGAGGTTAGGAAGAGTATTCCAAGGAGAGGGAATATCATGTGAAAATGCAGGCAAAAGGCAGATCATGCAAGATTTTGTAGGCCATGTGAAATCTGGATTTTATCCTAAGTGCCACAGGAGACCATCGAAGGATTTAAAACAGGAAGTGACACTGACAAAATCTGTAGTTGTACAAAAATGACTTTGGATAGCTGTGTGCAGAATGGGATAGATGGGAGCAACTATGGATATGGAAAGATCGGTTAGCAGGCTATGGTAACGATCTAGGTGGGAAATTATAGCAGTTTGGTTTAGGGTGATAGCAGAATTACCCTAAACATAGAATTGAAAAATGATGAAACAACTTAGCAGGTAAAGTTAACAGGTCTTGCAATGGAATGCACGTGTATTATAAGAAAGAAAGGTGTTAGGGACTATAGGTTTCTTATCATGATCTAGTAGCTAGATGGTGGTGCTATTCATTAAGCAAGTTTGGGATAGAAGATAAATTCACTTTTGGATATGCTGATCTTGGGATGTGTCTGTGATATGGAACAGTTAGTTGAATATAGAATATAAAGCTCAAAAGATCTGGGCCAGAGAAATAAATCTGTGAGTCATGGTACACAGATGACATTCCAAGTCATGCATACAGCAAAGATAGGCTGTAGAGATCATGTAGAATAAGAAGGAAAAAAGCCTAAGGTGAACCTGTAAGAAATATCAACATTAAAGCAGATAGTACAGCAGGCACAGCATGTAGGGGTGGATAAACAAGAGCACAGATCATTTTAACCCGATAAACTAAGCCGGGAGTTCACAGCCAGCCTCTCTAGCTCTCTCTCTCTCTAACTCCAAAACAAAATTGTTCTTTAAAACTTTAGAAAAAAGACGAAAGTGTCCCTATATGTATGCTCACTGGTTAGAACATTTAGTCTTTTCATGAAGACAGATGAGTATGAAACTCAGTAGTGGGAAAGTGGGCCCGGTTGATGTAATTGACCCTTTAACATTGTGGTGTGCAATTTTCCACAGGGAGACAAAATAAACAGGACGTCTTTTATAAATAGTTATGAAACAAATCACCATGTGGGCTGAGGCTTCAAGTTAGCATGATGCTGTTAACAATGAGACCTGTCTTGATGGGACTTCATGTCTATGGAACCAATTTTCTTTCATTCTTAAAACATCCTTTTTATAAATTAAAAAATAATACTTGCTTATTGTAGAAGATATACTAAAGCATAAAGAAAATAAAAATCTATCCATAATTCTACCAGCCATGGATTACCATTGTTAATATAATGGTATATTCTTTTCTTTTTAAGTATATTTTATCGATTATGTTACAGGTGTTCCAATTTTTTTCCCTTTGCCACACTCCACCCTGTACCCACCTTCCCTCCAGCAATAACCCCCCTTAGTTCATGTCCATGGGTTGTGTGTGTAAGTTCTCTGGCTTCTCCCTTTCCTCTACTACTCTTAACACCCCCCTATTTTGTTCCTACCAAAATGGGACTGCCTGCCCCTTTCCTCCCACACTCCGCCAGTCTCGGTCCCGCCTCGACCACGCGAGTCCTCTCCGCCCGGGTGCCCGTCTCCGCCGCTCCTACCGGTCTGGATGTGTGCCTCTCCTTTATCTACTTGGTGTCAGACTTCCTTGCGGTTCGATTTTCTGTCAGTTCTGGTTGTGAGAGGAGGAGCAGTGTGTCTACCTACGCCGCCATCTTGGTTCTCAGAAGTTTAAATTTTTAATGTGGTCCAATTTATCACTCTTTTCCTATTTAATATTTTCCTTCCTCAAGGACATGAGAGTTATTTTCTCATTATCTCCTCAAAACTTATTGTTTTATTTTTCACATTTATATCTGCAATCCATCTGCAACTGATCTTTCTGTATGGTATGAGGTAGTAATCAAGTTATTTTTTTTCCATTAAATGGTATAGAAAAGATTCTTTTTCCTATACCATTGAAAAGATTGTTCTTTCCCTCTACTGGGTATTTGGTGGAATCCTTTCACTGTGGAAACTCAATGGTTTTGTTCTAGAAAATCTTCTGCAATTATTTCATTGATACATTCCTTACCTCTGTTTTCTACTTCTGGAATCCCTCTTATTCAAACATTGTATTTCCAGGACTTGTTCCTTAATTTTTGACATCTTGTTTTCCTTCTATTTTTCATGCCTGTCTTTTTGCTGTACTCTCTATAGGAAATTTCCTTACGTTTCCCCCCATCATTTAGTTTTATATATTTTTTGCCATTATATTTATTAGTTCTTTCTGTCTTGTGTCTTGTTTTTATAGTATCCAGTTTTTATTTCATTATTGCAATATCTTTTTATTCCTATGATAATAATATTAATACTTTTTCAAAGTTGTCTTTTCTTTGCACAGTCTCTACTCCAAATAACCTTCCTATGTTTGTAAGTTCTGGTCTGTTGACTTGATCATTCACTTCTAGAAACTCAATTCTATAGTGACTTTAATAATAACTTGCTAGCTTTTCCTCATTTCTCATTCTAGTTTGCTAACTCCTCCTTTGGCTCCTGTTTCATCACCTATATATACATGGCCGTATTTATTAAATACACCCTTATTATTTTGCAGGTACCATGCTTTGAGACTCAAAAATTAGTAAAAGTTGGTTCCTGACTTGACTCCTCAAGTTATCTTCCCTTTATCTTGGTATCCAATTTCTCTTCATAGATAAGCAGCAACTGAAGACCTGGCCAGGATGTTTATGGCAGAGAATTTCAGGGAAAGTAGTTACCAGAGCAAACTGAACCACCGATGCAAAGAGGACAAGGCAAAGTCTAGCTATAACAACATATAGGGCCTAACACAAGAAAAGTTTTCAGGGAAGTTAGGAGCACAGCATTCCTGATATTTAAAGCATATAGTTAGCAGTTTTAGAAATTTTATCCCTGCCTTTTTTTTTTTTAAATATCCCTGCTTTTTAAGTCTGTTTCAGTGAGGAGTAGGACTTGGTAGAGAGGAGAAGGAAGATGTTCTAAGTGTTTAAAGATTCAGCAGGGAACAGAAACATGACTTCAACTATCATTTCTATGGTAGTCACTTCAAAAATTTAATTTTTTCTCAGTTCCAGATCCATATACCCAACAGTCTCCCAGAAATTTTTACCTAAATATTCTACAAGCACCTCAAACTTACATTGAATTCATCCTTCTTCTAAATTCATTCCTTCTCTAATGTTCCGAAAGTGAATGGAAATACTATCATTAAATCTATCAGTGCCATCCTAGCTTGACATTCTGGAACTCGGTTTTCTCTCATCTTCCTTTTCTTCACTCCCCACTCATCCTACACCCCTGGACGTTGTATCCAGTCCATGTTACCACTAAGATATCCCCACCCTACTTTCAGTATCATTGTCTTTCAGTATGATAGCACTGGTGGTTACAAATAGAATAGACAGGACTTGGGGAAAGCTATGGAACCCGGGGGACAAAGCTAATGTAAGTGTGGGATAGACACAGGTGCAGAAGTAGTAGTTCCTGGGGAAGGCTGAGAATCACATCTCGAGAATATTCAGTGTGATCCTTTCAACCTAGTTTCAGACAAGTAATAAGATACTGAGACGGGAGGTGCAATGAGGGATGGGTAAAGGTTGCCTCAGCACAGTGTAAAGAAAAGAGAGGGTTGTACTGGTGGCAGCAGTGGTGGAAAAAACAGATACAATGCAGGTCCTGAACCAAGGTGGGCTGTTTAAAAAAAGGCAAGAGAGCTTGGACATGGAAAAAAATTCTGAGAAAGAGCTAGTGGGAATGCGGCATGAATGCAGGCTATAGCCCAGTTGTTAGGGTACGCAGCTGTACTCTCTAGGGCAGGGGCAGAACTCAGGTCCCTAAGAACTCATAAAAGTAGAACAGTCTCCCTATATGGGATACAAAGAGATAGAGAGGGCTACTATTTAACAGTGTCACTCAAATAGAAGGATCTCAGTTATTATGTAACACACTATAAATTAGAGTTTTATAAAGCAACAGATTATCTCTGTGAGTTAGCAAGAGTTCCTGGAAGCCTGTCTGCCTGACTGTTCTCTAAGGAGTAGTGAGGTTGTGTGTAGGACTTAGCTCTATTGGACAAATAGGAGAGGGGGGCCCTTTGGCAAATGGACTACAGTATTACACAGGCTCCCTACCTGGCCTAATTGCCTCTTTTCACATTAATACCATAGTTATCTTCTAAAAATAGAAAGGTTGTATAAACAAGTCTAAAAACTTGAGTTCTGAAGTCAGGTAAGTGTGGGTTATAAATAATTTCCTTATTTATAAAATGGTAATGGTTATATCACATACCTAACAGGGTAGTTTTGAAAACTAAATGAATTAACATGTAAAAAAAATCACTTGTATGATGTCTGGAATATAGTAGGACCTAACAAACAAAATGAAAAATCGGCTCTATAGCTTCTTACCAAAATCCTTTAATGGTTTCCAGGTTTTCTAAGTCTCTACAACCTGGCCTCATTATAAAAGCAAGCATTTGTTTCAGGCTTGGCTGTCTTTTCTACTAGATTATAAGCTACTTGAAGGCAGGAACCATATCTGTTTCATGCCCTCATCAATCGGCACTGTTGTTTGCACATAGTAGGTACTCAGTCTGTACTTGCTGAATGAATGCATGAACATACCATCTTTCTCCATCCATGCACTCCCCCCACTAGATAACTCATGTGCACAATGTTAATAGATGCTCTTCAGAATAACCCTGATGGTATGCAGGCTCCCGACATGTTAAGGGAATTCTCATATCCATCTCATTTTACTGAATGACAAACATTTTCAGGCTTTCTCTCACTCTTACAAATTCCAGGTCCCGGGGCCACAGATTGCATGGACAAATAAAACCCATAAACTAGATCCATAACTCTAACTTTTTCTGTCCTTTTTTGCCAAACCTTTCTGAGGTAGACAAGTGGACTGCTTTAAGACAGTAAGAGTTTAAATACACAGTTTGGATAGAATGAGTTGATTAAGGTTAACTGATTACAATTGCAAAAATATCCCGATCTCTAAACATGCAATAAAACAACAAAGTAGATTTTTAGCAACAAAAATATTGTATAGTTACCGTTTACTTGGTTGATTTCTGAGTTGGAGGAGAGAATCTCATCTGCCAGTTTCTGTGCAGTAGGAAGAACTTCAGTGTGGTGTGCTGTGATTAAATATTGAATAAACTTTTGTAGTTGGTCCCTATTCATCTGGAAAAGGGTTTCTGAGATAGGAAGACGCAATTTGACTTGGTCTGGTTTACGGATCCTGTAGAGTGACAGCGCTACCACATGAGCACAGTAGAATATGTCCTTGTTGCCACAGCCACATGTCACTGAAGTGATTTTGCAGCGATCAAAACTGATTGCAACTTTGTAAGTCATCGCTGGTTCCGAAGTAGTGGCAGGCTCAGTTACTGTGCCACTGAGATGGAAGCCTAAGGAAACAAAGAAAGTGTGTTTAGAGATTCTGTAGTAAGAAACTTGAAGATTTTCATTTTGCATTTCAGTTAATTAATTCAGATACTATTTGCTGAGTATCTCCTATATATATGGTAGGCTCTGCCAAAGAAAGGTCAACGCAACTTAGGAACACACAATTTTGAAAGAGTATTTACCCTGGAGTCCTCCTGAACTAATAAGAAAACTTTGCTTTTGCATGTGTACATTTTTCTGGGGAGGCGGTTCATAGTTTTCATCACAAGTCTCAAAAAAGTTAATAAGGAAACCCAAATAAGTTAAAAACCTTATAACTTAATAAGTAGTAGTAAAAAGTAGTAAATGTTGAGCTCTAGGTGGTGGGCAAAGAGAAGTCTACAAATAACATCAGTAAAATCTAGAGTAAGGTGAATGCTGTAAATAAAAAAGAAACCAAAAGCATGCCACGTGGAGGGACAGGAAGAATAACAAAGAAGATAAAGACATTTCTTCCTCAAAACATACAAGTCTAAAGGGGTGACCACGTAGAATACCTAAAAAGGCAAGAAACCTCCCAAGACATGGAAAGCGTAGTGTGGTATGGAGAGAACATGCAGTGTTACACCTATACTCACTAGCACACAGTACCAATAATTTGCAATTACGTTTGTGTCAACTTTTCACCTAATAGTTTTACTTGTCACTGAGGATCATTTGCCTTCATCGAGCATTTCATTAGGGTGACTTTGTGTTTTACTTAAATCTTGACTCTCACCTACTCTGACTCTTAACACCTTCATCTGTAAAATAAGGAAAAAAATATGTAAACTGGTCAGCTCACTGCCTGGAGCATTGTGGGTGCTTGATTTTAAAAGTGAAAAAAAAGTCCCACAAAAATTGCTTAGAACTTATGGGAAAAACAACTACTTTATAGACAAAAATCTCCTGAATATCATCTTTGTAATGATCTTTTATTCATATTTTCCTAAAATACTAAGAGAGACTTCTGGTCAAGATGGAGGTGTAGGTAAACATGGCTTGCCTCCTTGCACAACCACATCAAAATTACAACTAAACTCTAGAACAAGCATCACCCAGACCATCAAAATCAAGTTGAATGGAAGCCTGACAATTACGGAATGGAAGAAACCACATTCACACAGACTGGTAGGAGTGGAGAAGACGCAGAGATGTGGAATGAGCTGGTCCCCACCCGTTGTGGTGAATAAAAATTCGGGAGGGGTATCTTGAGAGTGAGGGGTTCCACGCCAGGCCCCCAAGGCAGTGTTCCAGTATCAGGAAGATAAGTCCCATAACTTCTGGCTGCAAAAACCAGCAGGGATTGAGTCAGTGGAAAAAACTGCTGGATTTCCAAATAGTTCCTCTTAAAAAACTCACACATGAAGTTATTCAGACTCACTCCCTTTGAGCTCCAGCACTGGGGTAGCAGCTTGAAAGTCAGTGGCACACAAGGAGGAACTGAAGTGTTTTGTGTCAAGGTGCAAACTGGGGGACAGCTTTCTCTCAGACAGAAAGGCAGGCAGAAGCTACTGTCCCTTTGCCGAGCCCTCCACCCACAGAGTCACAGAGCGTGACCCACGGATATGAACAAAGGTGTGGGGACTACCTGAGGGAGTGGAGTGCAGACTGGTGGGGGTAGGCAAAAGGGCAAGAACTGGGGCAACTGTTAACAGCATAATCAATAAAACAAAATTTTGAAGAAGCAGCAAGAGAAAAGCAGTTAGTTACCTACAAGGGAGCTCCCATAAGACTGTCAGCTAACTTCATGACAGAAACATTACAGGCAGGAGGGATTGGGGAAAACAATATTCAATGTGATGAAAAGCAAGGACCTACAACCAAGATTAGTCTACCCAGCAAAGCTCTCATTTAGAATGGAAGGGCAGATAAAGAGCTTCCCAGACAAGAAAAAGCTAGAGCTCTCACCACCAAATCAGTATTATATGAAATGTTAAAGGGTCTTCTTTAAAATATATATATATATATGAACAGTAAAAAAATATGAATACAATGGCAATAAATACATATCTGTCAACAACTGAATCTAAAAACCAAAATTAATGAACATATAGAACAGAAATAGACTCTTATGTGCAGAGAATATTTTGATGGTTGCCAGATGGCTGGGGTGTTGGGCGGATGGGTGAAAACCGTGAAGGGATTAAGAGGTACAAATGGTTGTTACAGAATAGTCATTGGGATATAACCTACAGCATAGGGAATATTGTCAATACTTCTAATAACTATGTATAGTGTCAGATGGGTGGGAGATTCATCAGGATGCTCACTTAGTAAATTATGTAACATTTAATCACTGGGATGTACACCTGCATCTAATATAATAATGTACATCAACTGTAATTGAAATATAAAAATGAGCCCTGACTGGTGCGGCTTGGTTGGGTGTCTGACTGCAAAGTGAAAGGTCACCAGTTCAATTACCAGTCAGGGGACCTGCCTGGACTGCAGGTTCAGTCCCTGCTTGGGACAGGTATAAGAGGCAATCAATCAATGCTTCACTCTCACATCGACGTTTCTCTCCCTTTCTCCCTCCCCTTCTCTCTATAAATAAATAAACAAATAAATAAATAAGTAGACAAACAAAATCTTAAAAAAAAAAGAAAAATGAATTTAAAAATAATAAAACATCCCACAGCCTGTAAACTGTTAGAATTCAGACATAAATACAGGTCAGAACCTTTGTTCTTAACTACTACAATATATGAACATGACTATGCAGTTTAAAATATGTACACAAAACTTTATAAAAGTAATTGGGAAGTAAAAACCTACAAAAATGCATTAATGTCAAGCCCATAAACTTTTATGTTTTCCTGGTTTCCTGAGCAGTGGTTCACGGCAACTGAAACTGCTGTTAAGCTCTCGCAGTTGGAAGATGGGCTCATAAACTCATCTGTACAAGACAATGTCTCAGCACAGTGAGTGAACCGTCTGCCGAGAGTTCTGAAAGAAAGCACTTCTCAGTACAGCCCTCTGACACTATTCAAAGTCTTTTGTGTTCCTGAGCACACGAAAGGCTCTAGTAAAGCTTGGGCAATTAAAACCACTTTGCTCATTGCTCTTTTGATTCACCAGACCCATGAGCAGGTGCTAATGCATGAAAATGAATGTAATTTCAACCAATGGCAGGGAAAGGAGAGCTATGGTTTACAGAAAGAATCACTTTCTTATAGTCAGTTTAAGTGTGGGAAGTGTGGGTGTGCAGTGTGTGTGTGTACACACTATATATAAACTAGGTAACTCCTTTGAATGAGCATGCTTTCCTCTTGAATAAATTTGGTTTTGATGATGCTGCATCATGTAAATTAGACCTTCTCCCTTAATTCCAGTCTCCTGGAAGGCTGTAGCAGTATATCAGCAGTCACTTTCTCCTTTCTGTCACCTAGCAAAATGGCAGCCACACAAAGGCATAAAACAGTGATAGTGACATCCTCAAAAATAACTAATTTCCAGAAGGCCTAATTCAAAAGCTGGATAACTGCCGCCTAAACAAGAGCACTGAAATGGCTCTGTGGACTTACCATGATATACAGAACTCAGGAATCAGGATGCTTAAATTCTAATTCCAGCATCCCTCAATTCCCCTTTGCCTCAGTTTCTTAATAATGCAGAAAGACATATTATTTATATGCCTATCAGACTCATGTGAAAGCAATTTGTAAAGAACACGTTTCCAAGAGATATCATTCAATTGCACTCCCAACTGGCCAGGGCCAGCACCTATATAAGTTCACAAGAAGCAGATGGTGCCCTCAGCGCTGGGTGTGGGTGAGAGAGATTGTAGTGAGGAACAGTATTGTTATTCGGGAATACAAATGATGTTGCCCCATTACCCTGAGAGCTACTTGGTTTGTTTGTTTTAGAGAGGTCACCCTAAGCTTCTCAGAGCAGCTGAGTAAGCTGGAGGGCCCTTCTTGTGGCCATCTGCTCCCCTCCCAGACTTCTCTGGCAAATCAAGAGGTTTTCCTTGTATTAACCTCTGGTCCTTCTCAGCACCAGCTTCTGCAAGCAATGGTCTCCACTGTCCATCTGTGCCAGCAACCAGTTAAAGAACAGTGAGGCTTCCCAAGCCCAGGCATTCACTGACAGAGATGCCCTTACATTGTTTTACAGTACTCTCACTTGGACCTCTATAAGGGGAGGAGGTATATATTTTAAAAGGCTGAGTTATTTTCTTTTGTTATTTTAGAAACATTTTATGTAGAAAAATATAAAATGGAAAGAATTTGTCTGGAAAATTCATTTAAAAATCTAACATGCATAAAACAATCACTTTAAAAATAGTAATTTCAGCACTGGTTGGTGTGGCTCAGTGGATTGAGTGCTGGCTTGCAAACCAAAGGGTCACAGGTTCAATTCCCACTCAGGGCACATGCCTGGGTTGCAGGCCAGTTCCCCCACTGGGGGCTCATGGGAGGCAACCACACATTGATGTTTCTCTCCCTCTCCCTCTCTCTAAAAACAAATAAATAAAATATTTAAAAGAAATAAAAATAGTAATTTCGCTCCCCTATCCCCAACTACTCTGCGGAGTATTATGATTCAGAGAACAAGTTGTCTTGTAATATTGATGGATAACCTGTCCGGAACTGCAGATTAGGTGCCGCTCCTCAGTTCACAGATTTGAACACAGACTGGAAAAAAAATGCCAGACTCCATAGGCAGTTCTCAGCAGAAACAACGTGCACATAAACAAGGCACACATGTTGCCAAAATGGATGTTATAGGCTAGGAACTGCCACGTGGGTTATTGATTTGAACAGAAAAAGGGCAACATACAGGTCTGTCCAGAAGGTATCCAGCCATGTAATATGAAAAAGACATTTACTGATGAAGATACAAGATACACTGTACACAGGACAATGACGCCTCAGTCCCCTTCAAAGTAAGCACCCTAGGACTTCACACAGTTCTCCCAATCACCATCAGCTGCCCCGTCGTATTTTTCTGAATCTCATGGATGGTCTGAAGTCTCTTCCCTTTCAAAAGTGATTTTAGTTTTGGGAAAAGCCGGAAGTCACAGGGCACCAAATCTAGGCTGTATGGGGGCTGAGTCACCTGGGTGACTTGATGTTTCACCAAAAAACTCTTCATGAGACATGATGCATGAGCTGGCGTGTTGCCGTGATGAAGCTGCCAATCACCAGTTGCCCATAGCTACAGGTTTCTGAATCATCCAAACAGTTTCCACGGAGGAATGTTTAAGCTTAACAAAATTGGATGCAGATTCGTTGCTCTACTTGCTCAGTCATTTTGGATGCGACAGCCACACAGTACACATGTTTACTCAATGGCATCTACTGCCCCCACTGACTAGTACAGTGAAGTCATCATTGTTCACACTTGCACACTCCAGTCCATTCTCCTTGGCTGCCAGGTTACATCAATGTCATGCAAATATTCTCGTTATATTAACAATGGCTGGACTTCTTCCAGACAGACCTTGTCTAATTGTAAAATGATTTCAGAAATTACCATATTCCATTCAGTAGCCTACATTAGTGGGGGAAATGAAAAACTGAACAATAAACTACTTTTCAACAGAAAGAGGGTACATGTATCTATTTTTGATCAACCACAATATTAAGTGATCAAATATTTATATTGAGAGTCTTAAAATGGTATTCAGACTTATTTTAAAGCATTAAAAAATACCAGCCCTGGTCGGGTGGCCCAGTTGGTTGGAGTATCATCCTGTATACCATAGATGACAGGTTCGATCCCTGGTCAGGGCACACACCTAGGTTGCGGGTTTGATCCCCAGTCGGGGCGTATACAAGAGGCAACCTATTGAATGTTTCTCTCTCACATCGATGTTTCTTTCTCTCCTTCCCTCCCTCCCTCTCATCCTCTCACCCTCCCTCTCTTTCCCTCTTTAAAATCAATAAACATACCCTCAGGTGAGGATTTTTTAAAAATTAAGAAAATACCCTTTTGCAAGAGGAAAAAGATTTTCTGGTTACTTCTCTGAGACTGTGTGCACTGAATCAAATTATCAAAATATAATGAAATTAAAATTCAGTTAATATATACAGCACTTAAAATAGTGTCTGGCATACCCTAAGTACTCAAACATGTTATCACTATGTTAGCGTTTCAACTGTAACTGTAGCTAGTTCCCTTATTCCAATGTCTCAACTTCCCTAATTTTAAGCAGACCCTAACCTCCAATGACCTAAAAAAAATGCCTGTGCATCGATGTCATGAACTGTAATTACATTCTTTTTTTTAATTATGAATTTTTTCGATTACTATTTACATTCGATATTATTTTGTATTAGTTTCAGGTGTACGGCATAGTGGTTAGACAATCATATACTTTACAAAGCGTTCTTCCTGATAATTCCAGTACCCAACTCGCACCATACATAGTTATTACAATATTATTGATTATATTTCTCATGCTGTTGTAATCAAATTCTTATAGCAATCAAAAGACTAATTTTCAAAGTGATCTTAATCCTCACCTTTTCTAAACTCTGTATTTTATTTCTAACACTGCCTTTTTAATACGGAAATGAATGCATATCCCACACAACATCCTTTATTTAAAGGTTTCATACATTAGTAAGAATGCTATTCCTAACATTTACAGCATTTTGATCAAAGGCCTCATATTGCCCTCCAGCTTTATTCTTTTGTTCAATCTTGCAACTTGACCTGTGTGGAGAAACAAGAATGTCAAAACAAATTCAATTAGGACAATGCTTTTCATTTTGTTTAGAAACTGGGGCAAAATCATTTTTCCACATTCTGCAGTAACCTGATTCCATTCAAACAGCCATCAAATGGAAGACATTCTCGTTTATCGTCACTGAGGGTTCCAAATGCATTCCCATCATCCACCGGTCTGGTCCGGTCTGGTCGGAGGAGCCCGTTCTTCACAGGAAAGAGCTCCCGTGTCAGCGACTCTTCTGAACCACAACTGCCCTCTTAAGGCACAATTCCACGAATTGGCCAGCATCTCTTTATGGCCACTGTTTTTGTATGGCTTTTTAACTTCTTTGCTGCTCTAACCCCAAAGGCAGGGAACAAAATTGTTAAGGAAACATTCCTCCTCATTTATTCTTCTTTGTAGAGATTCCCTGACACCTTTAGAATATCGAAATGATGAGTTGTGCATTTATGGGTTCTCAGGCTCTGTGTAATACAGTTGGTTTTTCTCTTCTTTCAAATGAGCTTAAATTTGTTTATAAAAGTTATGATTGATAACTAGTTTTGTGAGTGCGTTTGTGTGTGTGTTTAAAGAAGAATAGGTGTTGAATTCTGTCGATTGCTTTTTCTCAATCTTTTGAGGTGATCACATGGTTTTTCTTTATGGGGTTTTAATGTGGTGAATTACACTGATTAAATTTTTACATATATTTTCTTTTTCTTTTTTTTTAAGTTTAATCTTTACTGTATTTTTTCCATTGCCATTTCATATATTTTCAATTGACTTACAATTTGCATTTTTTTTTAATGTTTTATTGGCTCCTGGTCAAGATGGCGACTAGGCAGACAGGGCTCACCTCTTCGCACAATCACATCAAAATTACAACTAAAATATAGAACAACGATCACTCACGACCCATGGACATGAACTAAGGGGAGGGATTGCTGAGTGGAAGGGGATACAAGGCAGAGAGGGGCAAAGGGAAAAAATTGGGACAACTATAATAGCATAATCAATAAAATATACATAAAAATAAAACTCTTCAACAAATACTAGCAAAAGGAATTCAGAAACATTTAAAAGATATGGGGAGGGGAATATATGGGGACAAAAAGGTAATGAAAAAATACAATAAAGATTAAATTTTAAAAATCATACACCATGATCAACAGGGATTCATTCCTTGGATGCAAGATTGGTTCAATATGCACAAATCAATTAAGTGATAGATCACATAAACAAATGAAAGATAAAAATCACATCATATTAACAGATGCAGAACAACCACTATCAAAATCCAGCATCCATTTATGATAAAACTCTCAGCAAAGTGGGAATGGAGGGAACATACCTCAACACAATAAAGGCCATACATGACAGACCCACAGTTAACATCATCCTCAACAGGGAAAAGCTAAAAGTGTTTCTCTTAGATCAGGAACAAGACAAGGACATCTGCTTTTACCACTTTTTTTCTTTCACCACTTTTATTCAACAGAGTACTGCAAGTCCTAGCCACAGAAATCAGACAAGAAATAAAAGGCATCCAAACTGGAAAGAAAGAAGTAACACTGTCATTATTTACAGATGACATATATAGAGAACCCTAAAGATTCTACAAAAAAAAAAAACTGTTAGAACTGATGGATAAGCTCAGTAAAGTAGTAGGATACAAAATAATATTCAGAAAGAGATAATTAAGAAAAAATATCATTTACAATTGCATCAGAAAAATAAAGCACCTAGGAATAAACTTAATTGAGGAGGTAAATGACTTGTACTCAGAAAATTGTAAGACACTGAAGAAGATACAAATACATGGAAGCAAGAATAGGAGAATTAACATTGTTAAATTATCCATAGTACACAAAGCAATCTACAGAATGTAATGCAATCCCTATCAAAATACCACTAATACTTTTTACAGAACTAGAACAAATGATTATAAATGTACATGGAATCATAAATAGACCCCAAATAGTCACAGCAATCCTGAGAAAGAAAAGCAAAGTTGGAAGTATCATGCTATCTAGTCCCAGACTATACTACAAGCCTATTGTAATCAAAACAGCATGGTATTGGCATTAAAAAAAAAAACCCAGACACATAGATCAATGAAACAGAATAGACAGCCCATAAAAAAACTCCTACACCTTTATGACAAAGGAGGCAAGAATATACACTAGGGTAAAGAAAGTCTTATTCAATAAATAATGTTGGGAAAACTGGATAGATACATGGAAAAACATAAAACTAGACCACCTTTTATACCATATACAAGAATAAACTCAAAATACATTGAACACTTAAATTTAAGACTAGAAACTATAAAACTCCTAGAAGAAAACATAGGCAGTAAACTCTCTGACATTGCTTTTATGGTATTTTTTATTATGATATATCCTCTAGGTCAAGGGAAACAAAAGAAAAAAAACAAACGGGACTACAGCAAACTTAACAGTTTATACACAGCAAAGGAAATTATGAACAAAACACAAGACAACCTACCAAATGGGAGAAGCTATTCACCAACGATACACTCATATGGGGTTAATATCCAAAATTTACAAAGAACTCATACAGCCCTGGCTGGTGTGGTTCAGTGGATTAGTGCTGACCTGCAAATCAGAGGATCACTGGTTCGATTCCCAGTCAAGGCACATGGTTGCAGGCCAGGTCCCCAGTGGGGGACATGCGAGAGGCAACCACACAATGATGTTCTCTCCCTCTCTTTCTCTTTCCCTTCCCCTCTCTCTAAAAATAAATAAATAAGATCTTTAAAAAAAAAAAAAAGAACTCATACAACTTAACACCAAAAAACCAAAGAATCCAATTATAAAATGGGCAGAGGGCCCAAATAGACATTTCCCCAAAGGTGGCATACAGATGGCCAATAGACATATGAAAAAATGCTCAACGTCACTAATAATCAGAGAAAATGAAAATTAAAGCCACAGTGAGCTATCACCTCACACCTGTCAGAATGGCCGTCATCAGTAAATGAACAAACAAGTGTTAACAGGATGGGGAGAAAAGGAAACAGTCACACATTGTCGGTGGGATTACCAATTGGTGCAGCCACTATGGAAAACTGTATAAACATTCCTCAAAAAATGAAAAGTACAACTATTTTATGACCCAGCAATTCTACTTCTGGGTATATCTGAAGAAATACAAAGCACTAATTTGAAAACATGAATGCACCCCTGTGTTCACTGCGTCATTATTTACAATAGCCAAGGTATGGAAGCGACCTAAACGCCCATCAATAGACACCTTGTTAAAGAAGATGTGGTACATATAAACAACAGAATATTACTCAGCCATTAAAAACAACAAAATCTCACCACCTGCAACAGCATGGATGTAACTGGAGGGTAGTATATACACTAAGGAAAGAAAGACAAATACCATATCATTTCACTTACATGTGGAATCTAAAGAACAAAATAAATGAACAAACAAAACAGAAAAAGACTCCTAGATAGAAAGAACAAACTGATGGCTGCCAGGTGGGAGGGGGGTTGGGGAACCGGGTGAAAAATGTGAAGGGATTAAGAAGTACAAATTGGTAGTTACAGAATAGTCAAGGGGATGTAAAGTACAGCACAGAAGAATATAGTCAATGATATTGTAATAACTATCTATGGTGCTAGGTGGTAGGTACTAGACTTATGGGGGTAGGGGAATAACTTTGTAAATTATATGAATGTCTAACCATTAGGCTGTACACCTGAAATTAATATGAAGCAATATTAAATGTCAACTGTAATTGACAAATAGAAAATGAAAACAAACAAAAAATAGTATAGTAAAAACACATAAACCAGGAACATAGTCATTTACTATATCATTACCAAGTATTATGTACTATACATAATTGTATGTTCTGTATTTTTAGGTTTGTTTACACCAGCATCACAACCACATGAACTGAGTTGCACTATGATATACAATGGCTATCTCACCAGGCAATAGGAATTTTTTAGCTCCACTATAATCTTATGGGACCACCATTGAAAATGTGGTGGGTCACTGACTGAAATATGGTGTGTGTATTATTATTATTAATGAATAAACTGAACTAGAGATGTTCGGTGACTTGCACAGGGTCATACAACTTGTAGCTAACCAGTACTATGAAAGCTATATACAGTGAATGTATGGAGAGAATGAAGAGACTGACTCGAAGTTTCAAAGAAGAACTGAATCTCAATGGATACTAAGCAGTTTCTCTGGAATTCTAAACTGATGATTCAAGGTACGCAAATTTCAACGATGTGAAGTAAGAAGAGAAGGAAGTCACTTAGGTTCCCTGGCCTCACAAAATAAGTAGTTTGGACTGTGTTATCTCTAAAGTCCCTTCTAATTCATACAGTCTATGATTTCATGCTGCTAGTGCAGAAAATTAAACAAAGTGGGGCCCTGTTGGTACAGACCTTGTCTCTATGTAATACTAGAAATAACCTCTGGGAAATGTATCATTGTGTCCAAGAAACAAGGGCACAGATAGTGTCAATTATAAATGGAATACAGTTTTAAAGGCTTTGAAGTTAGTTGGGGAAACCAAACCACCATTTTAACATTGTTTCTTTAAGGGAAATAACTTTCTAACTAAATATATCATATAAAGCAATTATTTAAAAGCTGTGCATGCTCTGTTCAAATGTATTCTAAAATGTCAGTTCAGGAAAAAAGAAAGAGATGGGTCCCTTAAAAATTTAGAATCAGGCTTGGAACGAGCTGAGGCTCTTAGCAAAAAGTTAATGAATAACCTTTTATGTCTAATGCCAATTAGCTTTTATAACATTTCTAGTCTTCAAAGGACAGGAAGCAGCAAGGAAATTCAACAGAGAATGTCCATTCAGGCTGGAAAAAAGCAGCATAGGGTAATCCCAGGAAAACAGTGCATATATAAGCAGAATCATTTCCCTTCTTTTTGCTTTAGACTGGAAAAAAGCAGGATGCTAAAAGATGCTAGGAGGTAAGTGAAACCTGAACTAGGGCAGCAGAATAAAAGATAGTCTTTGGTGGGACCCAGTAGTATAAGAGCAACTAAGAGCAGTACTTTCTCTTAGCTTTTCCTTCTTATAAGAAGAAAAGTTAGAATTCTTTTTTTAAGTATATTTTATTAATTATGCTATTACAGTTGTCCCAACTTTTCCCCCTTTATCTCCCCCTCTGTCCTGCACCCCCCAACCCTCCAGCATTCTCCCCTCCTTAGTTCATGTCCATGGGTTGTACATATAAGTTCTTTGAATTCTCTGTTTCCTATATCATTTTTTTACCTCTCCCCATCTATTTTATGCCTAACAAATATGCTTCTTATTCACTGTACCTTTTCCCCCACTATTGCTCCCTTTCCCCTCTCCACTGAAATCTCTCCATGTGATGTCCATTTCTCTGATTCCGTTCCTGTTATAGTTGTTTGCTTAGTTTTTGTTGTTTTTCTTTTCTTTTAGGTTCATTTGTTGATAGTTGTGAGTTTTTTGTCATTGTACTGTTCATATTTTGTATCTTCTTTTTCTTAGGTGAGTCCCTTTAACATTTCATATAATAAGGGCTTGGTGATGATGAACTCCTTTAACTTGACCTTATCTGGGAAGCACTTTATCTGCCCTTCCATTCTAAATGAAAGCTTTGCTGGATAGAGTAATCTTGGATGTAGTTCCTTGCCTTTCATGACTTGGAATACTTCATTCCAGGCCCTTCTTGCCTGCAAGGTTTCTTTTGAGAAATGAGCTGATAGTCTTATGGGAACTCCTTTGTAGGTAACTGTCCTCTTTGCTGCTTTTAAGATTCTCTCCTCATCTTTGATCTTGGGTAATGTAATTATGATGGGCCTTGGTGTGTTCCTCCTTGGGTCCAGCCTCTTCGAGATTCTCTGGGCTTCCTGGACTTCCTGGAAGTCTATTTCCTTTGCTAGATTGGGCAAGTTTTCCTTCATTATTTGTTCAAGTAAGTTTTCAATTACTTGCTGTTGTTCTTCTCCTTCTGGCACCCCTATAATTCAGATATTGGAACATTTCAGGTTGTCCCAGAGGTTCCTAAGTTGCTCTTTATTTTTTTGAATTCTTGTTTTTTCATTCTGTTCTGGTTGGATGTTTATTTCTTCCTTTTGTTCCAGATCATTGCTTTAAGTCCTGGTTTCCTTCCTGTCACTGTTGGTTCCCCTGAATATTTTGATTTATTTCATATTAGATATCTTTCATTTGTTCTTTCATTTTTTGACCAAGCTCAATCAGTTCTGTGAGCATTCTGATTACCAGGATTTTGAACTCTCCATCAGGTAGGTTGGCTATCTCCTCATCGCTTAGCTCTCTTTCTGAGGTTTAGCTCTGTTCTTTCATTTGGGCCATATTTCTTTGTCTCCATACACCTGTTAAGTTGTAAGGGGGTGGGGCCTTAGGTATTTACAAGGGCAGGGCAACCCTCTTGCTGCTCTGTGGAGCTGCCTGTGGGGGAGGGGCCAGAGAGGGGACAGTGCAGCTCTCCTGCTTGTCCCTAGCACACTTTCCAGTGAACTCTCGAACTCTTGTGTGAGACCGGGAGTTTCCCCTACCGGGGCAATGCTGTAGTACACAGTCAGCTCTGAGTCTCAGTTTCCCCGTTCAGCCAGCCCCACCCACGTGGTCCACCACCTTGCCACAGGTTCTTACTGATCTGGTTGTTCTGGTTGACTGTTTTTTTAATTCCTTGGTTGTCAGAGTTCCATGCAGTTTGATTTTCTGGCACTTCTGGTTGTATATTGATTTTTGGTTGGTGGTTATCCTCCTTTTGGTTGTGCGAGGAAGCAAAAGGTTTCTACCTATGCCTCCATCTTGGCCAGAACTCTACAAAGGTTCTTCAAGGTGGATTAATTAAATTGATAATGCACCAGAACCTGTGCACTGGTATAGACTGGGGTTCTCAGCATGGACTGAGATTGAAAAGTTAGAATTCTTGTTAAACCAGAGTAAAGCCAAGGTTAAATCATAACAGTGGGTGTTTTCTTTTGATGAAATACACAAGTGTGCTATGTATTTTATTAAATTATGCTGGGAATTATGTGTTTTATACTGAAGTGCCAGGTTGTATATTTACTATTCGAAAGCAGTTATTTATATTTATAATTTAGGGCACTTTTCTAAATTTTGAAATATATATTTTCAACTGCCTCCTTGATATTGCCACTTATATGCCTCACAGGCAAATCATACTTAATTTATCTGTACTTCTGATTTCAACCTATGCCTTCTTCTACCCCTGCTCCTGGCACAGCTTCCCTCCAATCTAGAAATGGCACCACCATTAACCAAAGTACCCAACCGATAAATCTGGGAGTCACCTTTCACGTCTCCTTCTCTCTGACCTTTCACACATACTCTACCATCACATCATGTTGGCTCTACTTCCCAAATATTATTCTACTCCTTCCGTTTTCTCCATTGGCACCAGCAGGACCTGAGCAAGCATACTGCAAGAGCCTGCTAAGTGATTTTCCTGCTCCCGCTCTGGTGTATGCTGATCCAATTCCTACTCAGCAGCTAGACTGACCTTAAAATGTAAATTAAATTAGATATTGTTGGCAACGTGTAAAATGGGAAAATAACCCTGGCCAGTGTGGCTCAATTGGTTGTCTTTTATATTGTCTTCGGGTCATGATAAAAAAATAATTAAAAGGGAAAAATATTTGCAAATCATATATCTGATAAGGGCTTAATATTCAGAATACATAAGAAACTTCTATAACTCAACAACAACAGCAAAATGACCCAATTAAAATATGAGCAAAGTACTTGAATAGGCAGTTCCCCAAAGAAGATATACAATAAGCATATGAAAAGATGCTCAACATCACTAAACATAAAAGAAATACAAAACAAAACCACAATGAAATATCACTTCACACCCATTACAATAGCCATTATCAGAACAGGAAATAACAAGTTTTAGTGAGGATACAGAGAAATTGGAATCCTCTGGCACTGTTGTTTGGAATGTAAAGTGGTACAACCATTTAGAAAAACAGTGTGAAGATTCATCAAAAAATTAAAAATATAATTACTATATTATCTGGCAATCCCACTTCTGAGTATATATCCAAGAGAATTCAAAGCGGGATCTTGAAGGAATATAGGCACCCATGCTCACAGCAGCATTATTCACAATAGCCAAGAGGTGAAAGCAACCCAAATATTCACTGACAGATGAATGTATAAATATCATTTAGAATGGAAGGGCAAATAACATGCTTCCCAGATAAGGTCAAGTAGTTCATCCTTACCAAGCCCTTATTATATGAAATGTTAAAGGGACTTACCTAATAAATAGAAGAAGACCAAAAACTATGAACAGTAAGATGACAACAAACTCACAACTATCAACAACTGAACCTAAAAAACAAAAACAAACTAAGCAAACAATTAGAACAGAACAGGATCACAGAAATGGAGATAACATGGAGGGTTATCAGCAGGGAGGCGGAGGATTGGGGGGAAAGGTACAGGGAATAATAAGCATAAATGGTAGGTACAAAATAGGCAGGGGGAGGTTAAGAATGGTATAGGAAATGTAGAAGCCAAAGAACTTCCATGTATGACCCACAGACATGAACTACGGGTGGGGAGGAATGTGGGTGGGAGGGAGGTTGCAGGGCAGAGGGGAATAAAGGGGGAGAAATCAGACAACTATAATGGCATAATCAATAAAATATACTTAAAGTAAGAAATAAAGATCTCAATAAAAGTAAAACATGGCAATTATAAAAGCTAGTATTATTGTAACAATGGTTTGCAACTCCAGTTTTCATTTTATATACAGTTTTAAAGCCTAATATGTATTTAAAAAAAATTTTAGTCTAAAAACCAGTAATAATATAATTTTGGTTTATATAGCCACATGTTGTTTTCAAAATCCATTTAATAAGTAATAAGAATTACTTATGTTTGGGGGAACTCAATGTATAAAGATGTAACTTTGCAGTATCAACAACCAAAAGGGGTGGGGGACAGAGCTGTAAATAGCAGAGTTTTTCTTTGACATGGAAATTAAGCTGGTATAAATTCAAATTAGAGTGTTAAAACTTCAGGATGCTAAAAGTAATCACTGTAGTAACCACAGAGAAAAGAGTTTTATACACAAAAGGAAATGAAAAGGAATTTAAACATTTCACTACAAAAAAAAAAATCAATTAGACCAAAGAGAAAACAGTAAAGCACAAAATGAGAGGCAAAAGAGCTAAAAGACATAGAAAACAAATGGAGAAATGACAGAAAGAAGTCACTATTGGTAATTAAGTGTAAATGGATTAAATTCTCCAATCAAAAGACAGAGATTGGCAGAATGAATAAAAACCTGTGATCCAAATAGATGCTGTTACAAAAGACTCACTTTAACTCCAAAGACACAAATAGATTAAAAGTTGAAAGGATGGAAAAAGATATCCCATGCAAATAGTAACCGAAAGAGAGCAGGGCTAACTATACTAAAATCAGACAAAATAGACTTAAACAAATTTACAAGAGACTAACAAGGACATTATATATTAATAAAAGTTTCAATTCAGCAGGAAGATATAACAATTAGAAACATTTACCCATCTAATAACAAACAAGCAAGGTAAATGGAGCAAACACTGACAGGTTTGAAGGGAGAAAAAGTAGACTATCCTACAAAAATAGATGGGAGAGTTCAATATCCCATTCTAATAGGTAGACCAACAACACAGAAGATAAGAAAGCACAGGACATAGCAAAATAGACCCACTAGTTCTAACAGAAATATGTAGAACATTAGACCCAACAATAAGAGCATATACATTCTTCTCAAGTGCACATGGGACATTTTTCCAGGATAGACCATATATTCAATCATAAGTGAAGTCTCAATAGGTTTAAAAGATAGATATTTTGGGTGGAGGTGGGGGAGGAAGGTGGGTTTAGCTGGGGTGCGGTGGAGGGATGGGGAGAAAAGGCAACTGTATTATACAACTGTAATTGAATAACAATAAAAATTAAAAAAAAAAAAAGATAGATATTTTGCCCTCGCTGGTGTGGCTCAGTGGATTGAGTGCTGGCCTGCAAACCAAAGGGTTGCTGGTTCAATTCCCAGTATGGGCACATGCCTGGGTTGTGGGTCAGGTCCCCAGTAGGGGCTGTGTAAGAGGCAACCACACACTGATGTTTCTCTCCCTCTCTTTCTCTTTCCCTTCCCATCTCTCTTAAAAATAAGTAAATAAAATCTTTAAAAAAAAAAAAAGAAAAAGAAACCAGCAGTTTCTTCCATTGCCCAACCCCCATTGATTTTTATAGCCAGAACTTATGAGGCTTTATTTTGTGGCACTGGAACCCTGGGCAGTGTGGTCTGGCCTGGGACTGGGATCACTTGCTCCCAAGGTATCCCTCCCGATTTTTATCCACCACACATGAATGTGGAACTGCCCGTTCTCCCACCGCTGCCTCTCAGGTGCCACACCATGTCCACTCCGTCCTGGCTCCCCATCTCTGCCCCTCCTACCCATCTGTATGAATATGGCTTTTTTAAATCCTTGGTTGTTGGACTTCCATACAGTTCTAATTTCTGGCAGTTCTGGGTGTTTTTTGTTTTGAGGTTAGTTGTGATTCTTGTTGTGGCTGCATGAGGAGGAGAAGCAGTCTATCTATGCCTCCATCTTGAGGAGAAGTCGAAACAACACACTCTTAAATAACCAATAGAACCAAGAAGGCGGCAAGGGGGATTAGAAAATACTTAGATATCAAAGAAAATGAAAACGCAAGATACCAAAATTTATGGGACACAGCAAAAGCAATGCTGAGGTAAATTTATACCTATAAATGCTTGTATAAAAAACCAATGATGATCTCAAGTCAACAACCTAACTTTACAATTTAAGGAACTAGAAAAAGAACAACAAGCTAAATTTAAAGCTAGCAGAAGGAAGGAAATAATAAAGATTAGAACAGAAATAAAATATGGAATATGAAAGTAGAGAAAATCAATAAAACTAAAAAGATAATTCCTTAAAAAGATCAACAAAATTGACAAACTTTTAGGTAGATGAGCTAACATAAAAAGAGAAAGACTCAAAATACTAAAACCAAAAATAAAAGCAGGGATATTACTACTAATTCTACAGAAATAAAAAGGATTATAAGAGAGTGTTATGAAATGACAAATTCCTAGAAATACAAAGCCTACCAAGATTAAATCACAAAGAAATAGAATATATGAATAGATCTATTAACTAATAAGAAAACTGAATCACTAATCAAAACTCTTCTAACGAATGAAAGCCCCAGATCTGATGACTTCACTGGGGTATTCTAAAAAACATTTAAAGAAGAACAATTACCACACTTTCTTAAATTTCTCCAAAAAACTGAAGAGGAGGGAACACTTCCTGACTCATTCTAGCAGGCCAGCAATACCAATATCAAAGCCAGGCAAAACATTACAGGAAAAGAAAAATACAGACCAAAAACCCTTATGAACATTGATGAAAGCATCCTCAACATAATACAGCAAACCAAATTCAGCAGCATGCTAAAAAGATTATATACCATGACCAAGTGGGTTTTATTCCTGGAGTGTAAACATGGTTCAGCATATAAAAATCAATCAATATAATGGACCAAATTAACAGAATAAAGAGGGAAAAAGTGGGATAATTTCATTAATGCAGAAAAGTCATTTAACAAAATTCAACACCTTTTCATGATAAAAAAGAAAAAAGGAAAAAGAAAAAACTAGGAATGGAAGGAAACCACCTCAACATTGTAAGTCAGATTATTACAGACCAATATTTCTGATGAATACAGAGGTAAAAATCCTCAACAAAACATTAGCTAACAAAATTCAACAATACATTACAAGGATCAGATACCACAATCAAGTGGAATTTATTACAGAGATATAAGGATGGTTTAACATCTGCAAATCAATCAGTGTGATAACCACATTAATCAAATGAAGAATAAAAATCATTATGATCATTTCAATAGATGTAAAATAAGCATGTGACAATATTCAACATCCATTCATGATTAAAAAGACTTTCAACAAAGTGGGTATAGAAGGAATATACCCCTACATAATAAAGGCTATATATGACAAGCCCACAGCTAACATTATACTCTATAGAAAAACTAAATGTTTTTCCTCTAAGATCAGGAACAAGGCAAGTATGCCCAATCTCACAATTCTTATTCAGTATAGTACTGGAAATACAAGCCAGAGCAATTAGGTAAGAAAAAGAAATAAAAGGTAACCAGATCAGAAAGGAAGATGTAAAACTGTCTCTATTTGCAGATGACATGGCATTATATATAGAAAACCCTGAAGACTCTACCAAACAACTATTAAAACTAATAAACCAATTTGGTAAGCTTGCAGGATACAAAATGAAAATATATAAATCAGTTTCATATCTATACACTAATAAGTAACTATCAGAAAAAGAAATTAATGAAACAATCCCACTTAGAACTGCATCAAAAAGAAAAAAATCCAAGAAATAAATTCAACCAAAGAGGAGAAAAACCTGTAAAATGAACTTTATGATACTGATAAAAAAAAAAAAAAACTGGAGACAACCCATATAAAGAGAAAGATACCTCATGCTCATGGATTAGAAGGATGAATACTGTTAAAATGTCCATATTATCCAGAGTAATTTACAGATTCAATACCATCCCTATTAAAATTCCAATGGTATTTTTCACAGAACAATCTTAAAACTTACAGGAAACCACAAAAGATTTTGAACAGCCAGAGCAATTTTGAGAAAAAAAAAAAGAACAAAGCTGGAGGCATTAGAGTTCCTGATTAAAAACTACAGAGGTGAGCAAAAAATAGGCTAAATTACCAGCCATCATTACCTAAAAGATAAATTTTAAGATATGAAATAATAACAAGAAGAAGATAAATAACAAAAATAATACAACAATTAATAAATAATAATACAGGAGTAAACTGTGTCTTATGTACTCACAACTATAAACCTACTTTTGCCCACCCCTTCATATATTACAAAGTTCTATGGTAATCAAAACATTAGATAGTATTAGAAGAAAAACAACCACATAGATCAATGGAATTAGAACAGAGTCCAGAAATAAACATATGTATATATGGTCTATTAATTTAAGACAAAGGAGCCAAGAATATACACTGGGGAAAGGACAGTGTCTTCAATAAATTGCGCTGGGAAAACTGGACAGCCACAACCAAAACAATATAACTGGACCACTATTTTATACCATACACAAAAACTAACTCAAAATGGATTGAAGACTGGAATATAAGTCCAGAAACCATACACCTCCTAGAAGAAGGTATAAACTCTTCTGATATTAGTCTTATCAATAGGGGGTAAACTCTTTGATATCAGTCTTATCAATATCTCTTTGGGGATGTCTCCTCAGCAAGGGCA
Source organism: Desmodus rotundus (assembly GCF_022682495.2). Classification (NCBI taxonomy): domain Eukaryota; kingdom Metazoa; phylum Chordata; class Mammalia; order Chiroptera; family Phyllostomidae; genus Desmodus; species Desmodus rotundus. The sequence goes on from NC_071389.1 coordinate 29,897,562, forward strand.
ACAAAACCAAAAACAAACAAATGGAACTTCACCAAAGTAAAGAGGTTCTGCACAATGAAGGAAATCATCAACAGAACAAAAAGACAACCTATCAATTGGGAAAAGATATTTGCAAATGATGTATGTGATGAGGGGTGAATATCCAAAATATAAAGGTATTCATACAACTTGACAACAACAACAAAAAACCCATGATTTAAAATGGGAAGAGGACCTAAGTAGACATTTCTCCAAAGAAGACAGACAGATGGCCAGCACACACATGAGAAGGTGCTCAATGTCACTAATCATCAAAAAAATTCAAATCAAAACCACAAGGAGGTACCATCTCACACCTGTCAGAATGGTTATTACGAAAAAGTCAGTAAATAACAAGTGCGGGTGACGATGTGGAGAAAAGGTAAACCTTCACGCACTGTTGGCGGGATCGTACAGTGGTACATCCATTATGGAAAACAGTATGTGAATTCCTAAGAAACTTAAAAATAGAATTACCATAAACCCAACAATTCCACAACTGGATATTTATCTGAAGGAAGGAAAAACACTTAATTCAAAAAGATATATACACCCTTATGTTCAAAGCAACATTATTCACAATAGCCAAGATATGGAAGCAACTTAGGTGTTCATCAATAGATGAATGGATAAAAAATGTGGTACATATATGTACAATGGAATATTACTCAGCAATAAAAGAGATTTTTTTTTTGCAACAACATGGATGGTCCTAGAGGATATTATGCCATGAAATAAGATATAATATGACAAATACTGTATAATTTCACTCCTGTGGAATCTTAAAAAAAAAACAAAAATGAAAATAAATGAACCAACAAAACAAAAACAGACTCATAAATAATAAACTGATGGTTGCCAGGGGGGACGTGAATAAGGGATGGATGAAAAAGGTGAAGGGGAATAAGGGGTACAAACTTCCAGTTATAAAAAAATAATCTGCCCTGGCTGGTGTGGCTGTGTGCATTGAATGCTGGCCTGCAAACTGAAAGGTCGTCATTTGATTCCAAGTCAGGGCAAAGCCTGGGTTGCAGGCCAGGTCCCCAGTTGGGGGTGTGTGAGAGGCAACAGATCCAAGTATCTCTTGCACATTGATGCTTCTCTCCCTCTCTTTCTTCCTCTTTAAACCTCTCATGAAAAATAAATAAATAAAATCTTTTTAAAAAATCCACAGGAGTGTAGTGTATAGCACAGGGGATACAGTGAATAATAATTTTGCACAATGACAGATGATTAGATACTAGGCTTATTGTGGTGATCACATCATAAGGTATATAAATGTTGAAATCACTACATTATACATCTGAAATTAATACAATATTATATGCCAACTATAATAAAACATAATTAAAATAAAAGTAGGATAGCAAATTTTTTTTAAATCCTAAATTTTGAAAGTAGAAAATCGTAATTCAAACATGGCCAAACTTTTTTTGTTGTTGTTGTTCAAGTACAGTTGTCTGCATTTTCCCCCCACCACTCCCCCCCAACCCCAGCCATCCCTACCTCCCTCCCCTGATTCCACCCACCCTCCTTGGTTTTGTCCATGTGTCCTATATAGTTATTCCTGAAATCCCTTCCCCCCTTACTTCCCATTATCCCCTACCACCTCCCCTCTGGTTACTGTCAGATTGTTCTTAATTTCAGTGTCTTGGGTTATATTTTGCTTGCTTGTTTGTTTTGTTGATTAGGTTCCACTTAAAGATGAGATCACATGGTATTTGTCTTTTGCCACCTGGATTATTTAATTTAGCATAATGCTCTCCAGTTCCATCCATGCTGTCGTAAAGGGTAGGAGCTCCTTCTTTCTTCCTGCTGCGTAGTATTCCATTATGTAAATGGACCGCAGTTTTTTGATCCCTTCATTTACTGATGGGCACTTAGGTTGCTTCTAGCACTTGGCTATTGTAAATTGTACTGCTATGAACATTGGGGTGCATAGGTTCCTACGGATTGGTGTTTCAGGGTTCTTAGGATATAATCCCAGCAGTGGAATTGCTGGGTCAAAAGGCAGTTCCATTTTTAGTTTTTTTAGGAAATTCCATACTGTTTTCCATAGTGGCTGCACAAGTCTGCATTCCCACCAAGAGTGCAATAGGGTTCCATCTTCTCCACATCCTCTCTAACACTTGTTTGATTTGTTTATGATGGCCATTCTGACCAGTTTGAAGTGGTATCTCATTGTGGTTTTAATTTGCATCTCTCTGATGGCTAGTGATGCTGAGCATCTTTTCATATGTCTCTGGGCCCTCTGTATGTCTTCCTTGGAGATGTGTCTGTTCAGGTCTTTTACCCATTTTTTAATTGAGTTGTTTGTCTTCCTGGAATAGGCTTGTGTGAGTTCTTTATATATTTTGGAGATCAAACCCTTGTCCAAGGTATCATTGGCAAATATGTTTCCCCATATGGTTGGTTCTCTTTTCATTTTAATGCTGTTTTCTTTAGCTGTGCAGAAGCTTTTTATTTTGATGAGATCCCATTTGTTTATTCTTTCCTTTATGTCACTTGCTCTAGGGGACATATTGGTGAAAACATTGCTGCATGGAATATCTGAGATTTTCCTGCCTATGTTTTCCTCTAGGACTTTTACAAACATGGCTAAACTTCTATGTAGATACCAGTTTACATGAAATTCCATACTAATTCAAGAAACACTTTTTCTATATAAAACCACATCCAGTTACCACAAAAAAAGGAAAAAGAAAAAAGATATATATATTTCAACTTGTCAGTTTCACTAGTAAATGTACAATTACCGTTACAGGAAAGGTTTCTTCTTTGCATAACTCTACTGTGCATTCAAAATCAGTTCTAAGAAAGGCCTGTAATCTGTTTCATTCTTAGTCAAGTGGTTTATACATGCAGAAAAAAAGAAAAGAAAATCAGATATATATAATATGGAAATAGAAATATGGGCAAGAATAAATCACTTCAATAATTCTTACTTTTCTCCTTTCCAAAAATTCCTTCTTATTACCCTTTTCTCACTCCTCCCTCCCAAAAGAAAAAAGAAGCTAGGATACTTGCCAAACCCCACAAAAACCCTTAGGCCTCTCTCAAGCATGCAAATGCAATTTTCTACCCAGACAACACACTCCCTTTTTATGAACTCCAAAAACAATCCGTGAATGCCCACAGAAGAGAAAAGAAGAAAATTACAATGAAAGAAAACACAAACAGAGAGATGTCGGGGAGGATAGAGCTGGATATGGCAAGTCCATATTTTAAACAGACATAAAAGATAATTAAGGTGAAGGGACTGTAATCAAATAAAATAGTCTGCAGGCTGTCATTTCATACAAATTAGGGAAAACCTAAGTCAGAGAAATATATGAATATTCACTTGAATAAAAATCACTCATTATAGGAGTGGTCCTTCAAGTAAAAGGATCCCTATAAAGACCCAATGTGACTGTCATTCTTTGTTCCATTTTGTAATTAAAAACCAACCAAAAAAAAGTGTATAGACAAAAAAGAGAAAAAATAATTTTATATACGCACCCACCTCTTAAATAGTCAAGGGCAAGAGCAAGTTTCTTCTTGGTATAACCAAATATTATGTCAAAATTAGATATTCAAAGAATGTAAATAAATGACAAGAGACACTTTAGGCAGTCACATGATTCGGAATCCCTCCAGATGCACATTATGATTCAGATTTGAACACTAAACAGAGTAGGCCACAGGGTAGAGAGGGAAGACTCGAAGAAAAACACAATGCAGAAAGGTCATCAAAATGAAAACTGTCTTCTTGCCTCACAATTTAAAGACAAGTTTTATTGAAAAAAAAAAAAGCTTTAAGCCAATTTAGGCTGAAATAATTACAACATTTCACAATCTAACCTCTTAACGATGAATAGAATTCTTCTCCCTGCCTAAGGATCAAATTGGTTGGGCTCTACACTTGTCTGGCACCATGCTGTGGGCTATTTCCTTCAAAATATAACCAATCAAAGTTGTATTCAGGCTTTTGTGAGATCCAAAGCTTTGCTAACTGCGTATCCCAGAGCATCATTATATTTCTCCGAAAGGAACAGACAAAGCCGCATACAGTGATAGCTTCCTTTGGATATAGCTAATGGTCAGTGGCTCTGTGTTTCTCAAAGGTAGACATTGAACCCATTTATAATACACCAAATAGATGTATTTTAAATAATATTTATAGTACTTGTACTATAATATTTATACTGATCATTTTTTCTCCCTTCAATTTGCATCAACACCCCACAAGATCACAGATGCTTAAGAGAGTGACAGAGGAAAACAAACTCCTCAAAATACGTAATCGTGACAGACACAATAATCTATAAGTACTAAATGAAAACTAATACTATTTTATCAGACTTAATGATAAACGTCATTACTGAATATACAATTTAAAATGAATATTTGTGGAGTGACTATATTGTATAAGGCATACATAAACACTATATTAGTGTTAAATTTGATTTATAGGTGAAGGTAATATTGGCACACATGTTACATAATAATATGTATACAAATAAGAGATTGAACATACAGTCTTTGAAAACCTTCCTAACAAAATGCATTAAGGTAACCAAGTTAAATCAAGGACTTAAGCATAAAAGAACATACATACCCATACATATGAGTTAAATCCTGCTTTCAGTTATTTATAACATGTGTATCACCCAGGACACCCATGTGGAAGTACAGAGCTAAGTATTTGTTTATATTGAAAAGTCACCTATATCTTTATAATAAATCTATTTCAAGTTTATCACATCTTTTCCAAAATAATATTTTGTTCATTTTCCCTATAAATCATGTTGAAACACAAATTAATGCTATGATAACTTTTAGACTACCAGAGGAAAGCTGCTATAAAGAAGATACACAAATGGCCAACAAGCTCATGAAAAGATGTTTAACATCGATCACTAAGAAAGTATAAATCAAAACCACAGTGAGATACCACTTCACACCCACTATGATGGTTATAATCCAAAATAAGGGAAATTAACAAGTACTGAGAAGTTTGTGGAGATATAGAGACCCTTGTACATTGTTGGCGGAAATGTGGAAATAAAAAATGACACAGCCGCTGTAAAAAACAATTTGGCAGTTTCTTAAAAAGTTGAACACAGGATTACCATATGACCCAGAAATTCCACTCCTAGGAATTTACCCAAGAAAAATGAAAACATATGTCCACCCAGACACGTGTACACAAATGTTTATAGCAGCATTATTCATAATAGCCAAAAGGTAGAAACGACCCAAAGTCCATCAACTGATGAACAGATAAACTGTGGTATACCCATACAATGAAATACATATTATTCAGTCACAAAAAGGTATAATGCTAGCACCTGAATGAACCATGAAAACATCAACAGAAAGAAGCAGGTCACAAAGGTCAAAAATCATAAGATTCTATTTATATGAAATATCCAAAAAGCAAATCCATAGACAGAAAGCGTATTAGAGGTTCTAGCAGTTTTAGACAACTTAATGGGTACAGGGTTTTCCGAGATAACGAGAAAGTTTTGAAGCAAGAGAAGGGCGGTGGTCACACAACACCGCATGCATCAGACGCCGCCTCCGTACACGCCACAACGGTTAATGGTGTCGTGTGTATTTTATCTCAGTAACGGAAAAAAGAAAAAGCTTCTGTAGTTTTAAAAGTTAGTATTTAAAATGGTATATAAATGTTACATGTTATATGTTCTGAGGAAAAAGAAAGTATAAAGTAAAATAATATCAACTATGGTAAAGGTGATAGTAAAATATAAGATACTATTTAAAACTGACAAGCCACAAAGTAAAAGGTTACGTTTTTTTAAAATTGTTTTATTGTTGTTCAATTACAGTTGTCTGCGTTTACTCCCCCCTAAACCCTCCCCCACCCCCAGCCAAACCCTCCTCCCCCCCTTGCTTCCACCCCATCTTGGTTTTGTCCATGTGCCTTTAAAAGGTTAAGTTTTTAAACAAAGATTGTGGGCATGATAAAAGGTGTCAACATAAAGATAAGCACTAGAACAAAAAGCAGACCTTCCCATATGCCAAAAGAAACCTTAAAAGAATAACAAAGGTACAGAAAAGAGCTCCCCAAAATATAATATGGCAGCAATCAAAACATAAAATAATAACACAATGGCATTGAAACCAAACATGTCAGTCGCATCAGCAAACGGAAATGGGCTTAATTCACTTACAAGCCAATTGAAAAGAGACTTTCAATTGGCTCATAAGAAAATCTAAATCTATGCTATATATTGGAGATATATATAAAACACAGAGAGTTAGAAATACTAAAAATAAAGGAATAAGCAAAGCTATAATCAGCAAGTGAAAACAATAAGAAAGCAATCCTGATATCAGACAAAGTAGAATTAGGCCAAAATCATTATATGAATCAAGAATATTTTATAATGCTAAAAGCCCAAATTAAAAATAAAGAAATAACAGTTCTCTGTATCTATGTATCAGGAAAGATAAAACACACCCATATAAAGCAGAAACACTAGGAGATAAAATTAGAAATTGATAGAAACCACTACTAGTAGAGAGCTTTAACATACCACTCTCAATAAAAGTGTACCTTGTGCACTGTTGGTGGTGATGTTAATTGGTGCAGCTACTATGGGAAACAGTATGGAGGCTCCACAAAAAAATTAAAAAATTGAACTGCTTTATGAACCAGCAATTCCACTTCTGGGTATTTATTCAAAGAAATACAAAACACTATTTTGAAAAGATATATGCACCCCTATGTTCACTGCAGCATTATTTATAATAGCCAAGATATGGAATCAACCTAAGTGCCCCCCAATAGACAATTGGTTAAAGAAGATGTGGTACATATATACAATGGAATATTACCTGGCCATTAAAAACAACGAAATCTTAACCATTTACAACAGCATGGATGTTGTAAATGGTTAAGAGTATTATGCTAAGTGAAATAAATCAGTCAGAGACAAATATATCATTTCATTTATATGTGGAATCTAAAGAATATAAATGAACAAACAAAACAGAAACAGACTCATAGATACAGAGAACAGACTGATGGTTTCCAGAGGGGAGTAAGGGAGGGGACTCGGTGAAAAAGGGGATGGGATTGAGAAGTACAGACTGGTTGTTATAAAATAGTCACGGGGGTGTAAAGTACAGCATTGGAAATATAGTCAATAATACTGTAGAACTATGTGTGGTGCCAGATGGGTACTGGAAACATCATGGGGAACACTTTGTAAAGTGTATGACTGTCTAACCACTGTCCACACACCTGAAACTAATACAAAATAATACTGAATGTGAACTGTAATTTAAAAAATACAAAATTTAAAGAAACCTGTTTTGATTACAAAGTAATAAGAAAAACCTTTGACCTAAAATGACCTATGAAATGAAAAAAGTCTTGTGTTAAATAATTCTTGAGTAAAAGGGGAAATACAAACAGAAATTATAAGATTTCTGAAAAATAATATCAAAAATGCTATGTATCAGAATCCATGGGATCCACTTAAAGCAGTGATAAAAAGGAAAATTCATAGCATTAAACATCTATATTAATTAAAATGATAAATATTAATTAATTAAATTCCAATCTCATAAAGGTAGAAAAAGAACAGAAAGAAACCATAGCAAGTAATAAAAATGAAAGCAGAAATTAATGAGGTAGAGAAGAGAAATTATTTGATGACATTAATAAATTAAAATTCAGGTTCTTTAGCCCTGGTTGGTGTGGCTCAGTGGACTGAGCACCAGCCTGAGAACCAAAGAGTTGCGGGTTTGATTCCCAGTCAGGGCACATGCCTGGGTTTCAGGCCAGGTCCCCAGCAGGGGGTGTGCGAGAGGCAACCACACATTGTTGTTTCTCTCCCTCTCTTTCTCCCTCCCTTCCACTCTGTCTAAATAATAATAAAATCTTTTTAAAAACTCAGGTTATTTAAAAGGAATTCAACAAAATAAACAATGTAAGAGAAAGCTCCACTTACAACAGCACTAAAAAAGACAAAATACTATAGTTTTTTGATCCACTCATTTGCTGATGGGCACTTAGGTTGCTTCCAGTACTTGGCTATTGTAAATTGTGCTGCTATGAACATTGGGGTGCATAGGTTCTTTTGGACACATTTACACAATGGAATTCTACGTAGCAGAGAGAAAGAAGTAGCTTATACCCGTTGCAACAGCATGGATGGAACTGGAGAGCATTATGCTAAGTGAAATAAGACAGGTGGTGAGGGACAAATACCATATGATCTCACCTTTAACTGGAACATAATCAACAAAAGAAAAAAGCAAACAAAATATAACCAGAGGCATTGAAATTAAGAACAATGTAACAATAGCCAGAGGGGAGTGGGGAGGGGATAGTGGGGAGAGGGGTTTACAGGAGCTACTATAAAGGACACATGGACAAAATCAAGGGGGAGGGTAGAGGTGAGGGAGGGAGGTGGGATTGACTGGGATGGGGTGGAGGGATGGGGAAAAAATGCAGACAATTTGAACTGAATAACAATTTTAAAAATTATAGTAAAAAAAGACAAAATACTCAGAATAAACTTAAGAAATGTTCAAGTCTGTATGAAGAAACTCATAAAACTCTGGAAAGAACAAAAATGCGTGTTCAAAGATGTAACTTGTTCTTAGTTAGGATGTCTCAACATCAAGATTTTAATGCTCCCTAAATTAATATAATTTAATGTAACCCAAATAAAAATACCAACAAGCTTTTTTTCCTGGAGCTAGACAAGTGGATATTACAGTTCATGTGGTAAAATAGACACAAAAGAATACCTAAGAGAACTCTGGAAACAGAAAGCTATGAGGAAGAATTACTGCCAGATACAAAATATGTAAAGCCCTTAAAAGGAAAACAATGTTGCGCATGAGCACGCAGAAAGACCAATAGAATAAAACAAATCCAGAAACTGACTCAACTCAGAAGTATATGATAAAGGTGGTATTTCAAATCACAAGAAAGATGGGCTTTTTAATAAATGATGTTGGAACAACTGGATAAAAGATAAAATTAGGTACACACTTCATACCAGATTACACTAAACTTCAAATGGGTCAGAGATCTAAGTGTAAAAGAGTGAAACTATACAAGTACTAGAGGAAAACACAGATAGGTTCCTCTACAACCTGGATGTAGGGACGAGTTTCTTTTCTTCCTTATTTTCATTGTTTACACTATTAAAGATGTCTCCATTTACCCCCCACTTTGCCCACCTCCCTCACACCCCCATTCATCCTTTCCCTCTGGCCGTCACCACACTGTTGTCTGTGTCTATGGGTTGTGCATATACATTCTTTGGCTAATCCCTTCACCTTCCTTCATCCAGTCCCCCATGTCTCCCCTCCCCTCTGTCAGCTGTCAGCCTGTTCTATGTACCCATACTTCTGTTTCTGTTTTATTCCTTAGTTTATTTTTTTTTTCATCAGACTCTACACATAAGTGAGATCAGATGGTATTTGTCTTTCCCTGGCTGGCTCATTTCACTTAGCATAATAATCTCCAGGTCCACCATGCTGCATGTTGCAAAAGGTAAGAGTTCCCTCTTTTTTACAGCTGCGTATACTCCATTACTTAAATGTACCACAGCATTTTTATCCACTCATACGCTGATGGGCACTTTGGCTGTTTCCAGATCTGAACATAGGGGTGCATATATTCTTTCAAATTGGTGTTTCAGGATTCTTAGGATATATTCCCAGAAGTGGGATCGCTGGGTCAAAAGACATCCACTTTTAATTTTTTGAGGAAATTCCATACTGTTTTCCACTGTGGCTGTATCAGTCTACATTCCCACCAACAGTGCACTAGGGTTCCCTTTTCAGATGTGAGGTGATTCTCACTGTAGTTTTAATTTGCATCTCTTTGATGATTAGTTATGTCTTTTAACTACAATTCAAAATCCAGATGAATAAAAGATTGTTAAATTTGACTACATTAAAGTAAAAAAAAAAAAAGTTGCATGTCACAAACCACAATAAAGTCAAAAGACATATGACAACTTGCTAAAGAATTTCTAAAAATCAAGACAGAAAAGACAACAAAATCTGGAAATCCTTTTAAAAATTAAGAGGGATTTGACCCAGCAATTCCGCTGGGTCAAATACCCTAAGAATTCTGAAACACCAATCCAAAAGAACCTATGCACCCCAATGTTCATAGCAGGACAATTTATAATAGCCAAGTTCTGGAAGCAACCTAAGTGCCCATCAGTAAATGAATGGATCAAAAAACTGTGGTCCATTTATATAATGGAATACTATGCAGCAGAGAGAAAGAAGGAGCTTATACCCTTTGCAACAGCATGGATGGAACTGGAGAGCATTATGCTAAGTGAAATAAGCCAGGCGATGAGGGACAAATACCATATGATCTCACCTTTAACTGGAACCTAATCAACAGAAGAAAAAAGCAAACAAAATATAACCAGAGACATTGAAGTTATGAACAATCTAACAATAGCCAGAGGGCGGGGAAGGGACAGTGAGGAGAAGGGTTTTCAGGAGCTACTATAAAGGACACATGGACAAAATCAAGGGGGAGGGTAGAAGCAGGGGAGGGAGGTGGGTTTGGCTGGGGTGGGGTAGAGAGGTGGGAAGAAATCGCAGACAACTGTAATTGAACAACAATAAAATAATTTAAAAGCAAAAAAAAAAATTAAGAGGGGAAAAAACCCTCTAAACTTTGAAGCAAAAAACCCTCCCAAGTCCTCTTAAATATTGAGGAAAAAACTGAGGAAAAGACACAAACTGAAAATTTACAAATAAAGATTAAAAAAAGCATTCAACTTTTAAATGATCCTTAAACATATGAAAAGATGTTCAATTTCACTCATAAGAAAAATGCAAATTAAAAATATTATAACTACCATTTCCCACCAATTAGATTGGCAAAAAAACAAAACATAACAATTCATTCTTCTGGTGAGTCTGTATGGAAATAGGCACTCCTAAATTGCTTCTGGGAATACAAACTGTTTACACCTTTTCAAGAATTTGGCAATATCTAACAAAGCTACATATGCAATTTTATCCTTTGACCCAGCAATCCCACTTACATGAGTTTATTCTGTAACAATACCTACATTATCATGCCCAAGGTTATTTACTGCAGCAAAATACTGGAAGCTATCTAAATACCCGGACACAGGAGATTGGCTGAATAAACTATAGTACTATAATACACACATATATTAAGGTACTATGTAACTTTTAATTAAAAAATCTGCATTAAGTGGTATGGAGTGATTTGCAGGATATACAGGATGGGGGAAAAGTAGATTTACAGTTGTGAGTATGTGAAACGCAAAGTTTACTTTTGTATTATTATTTTTTAATTATCGTATTATTTTCCATACGAACAACTGTAAACCTACTTTTGCCTATCCTGTATTGTTAAGTGAGGAGAGAAAAGCAAATTTCAAAAGAGTATATAAAGTATGCTATTTTTGTGTAAAAAAGAGTTTGGAAATAAAAACACATAAATGTATCTGTCTATTTTTGCAAAAAGAAATAGAGGAAGAATAAATCAGAAACCAGTGAAATTGGTTACCTACAGTGATAGAGAGATAGGGTGGCAGGGATGGAGGAGAGAGTAATACCTCTCTGATTATATCATTTTGACAGTTTTCATTACACAACATGTTAATAATGTTCTACATACTAGAAAAATAAAATTACATCAATAAAGACGATGGGTGGGCACTGAAAAACTGAATGCAAGCAGGAACAAAGGACCCCAACAGTGTTTCAAAGTGATAACATAAGCACATCTCAGAAAGTTCCTTCATGCCACTTTCCGATCCCCATCCTCCCACCTGCTCCAGTGACAACCTCTATTCTGAATTATTTTGCTGTAACTCATCTTTGCCCATTCTAGAACTTCGTATGAGGGGAACTACATTTTACATATTCTCTTGAGTAAAGCTTCTTTTACTTGGCGCAATGTTCTTGGGACCCATCCATGTCATTGTATATATCGGTAGTTCCCTTTATTGTTACGTAGTTGTGCACTGCATGAATATATAGTGTTAGTTATTCTCCTACTGATGTTTCACCCTTCTGATATTTCCAGTTTTGTGCTATGATGAATAAAGCTGCTATTAACCTTCACACACAAAGTAGGGACATGTTTCATTTTCATTGGTAAATATCTACGAGGGAAAGAGTCATAAGGAGGTAGAAATGTAGCCTTACAGGAAACTGTCACTTTTTTCCAAAGTGGTCTGTTCCATTTCCGACAACGATGTATGAGAGGAGAGGTCTAACTGCTCCACGTCTTCACATTTGGTGTAGTCATCTCTGTGCTGCTACTATTACAACTTTGCTGTATGTTTGAACTTCAAAATAAATAAGGTAGCAATTATTTGTATTTACCTTCTGACAGTTCCATCCTAATGGAGAGAAAACAGGTACTGCTGTTCTTCTCATTTTAAATCAACTTACCCAAAGTCACGCAGAAAACTGTTAGTATCATCCACTGATTGGTCTCTCCATTTCATCCACTGAAAAAATTGATAGACTTACAATTCCATTCTACTAGAAGTCAATGCCATTATGTGGTCATCTTTCGCATCCATGTAGATAAGCAAATTGAAAACCTGCTTCTAAATTCTTTCAGTTTCTTATCTCCAGTGGTCTTATCCTACACTTCATTTCAAGCCACACATTCCCTTGGCTGCACTTTAGAGTTTATCTTCCCAACCTCTGAAATCACTAAGCCATACATCCTACTCTCTTCTTTTTATTCATTGATTGATCGATTTTAGAAAGAGAGAAACTTAAATTTGTTGTCCCACTTATTTATGCATTCATAGGTTGATTCTTGTACGTGCCCTGAGGATCAAACCTGCAACCTTGGTGTACTGGGACGATGTTCTAACCAACTAAACTGCCCAGCCAGGGCCCCACTGTTTTCTAACTCCTTTCCTTCTGGAGTGTCCAGTCAATTACCCCATTACAGTTGTTCTTCCATCTCACTAGGATTTCCAGTCATGTAACTAGTCCCTTAATTTTTTCTACCTCTTCTTTACTCATCTCCTAGGTGCCCGGTACACAGTAATCACTTAATAAATAATGGTATATTAAATTATCATTATTATCCAGCTTACATTTTTGGGGTCATTATTTTAATTACTCTCTTGTCAATATCCTAAATCTGTCACTCAACTATCTTCCACAACCTGGCAAAGTGTTAATACTAGAACTATACACCTTCTCTATACTTGCACCCAGACTGAAACACCGTTGAATGAAACAATTAGGTTAATGAATGCTATTGGAAATTCAGGTTCACCAGTTTTATTTGGGCCCACGTCATTTTCAAGATTCTTATTATGCTTTCTTCATCTGTTATTCTACCAATTCTCAAGATACAAGTTGTTCTTTCTTCAAAACTCTACTGGTTGTCTACACTTAGGTGCATCACAGACATTTCAAATTCAATGTACTGCAGACTGGACTCAGCATCTTTCCTGCCCGAAACCTGCCCTCAATCATCCAAATACATTCCTTCCTCTTTTGCACACTCCTTAGCTTGGTGATGATACCACCATAAGGCCAGAACCCTGGTGGTCATCCTTGTCTCTTAACTGCTGCTCCTACAGCAACCCTCCCAATACCTAATCAATCACCAAGTTAACTACTTTCATACATGTCCAGAATCCAACCACTTTTTCCATGAGTTCCACTAGTCCAGACGAACATTATCTTCTAATAGTTATAGTTTTCCAAAACCTACTCTTCCTGCTTCCACTCTTACCGTAACTCTAATTCTGTCTCCAAACTGCGGTTAGCTTTCCAATTGGGTTAAGACTCTTACAAGGCCCTGTTTGATCTGACCTAGCCAAACTTTCTAACTCTATTAAATTTCTTTCAGTCTCAAATTTGTCACTCTCTCACCTCTAGGACTTCACATACACTATTCTCTCTAATTGAGATACTTTCCTTATACCTTTTAATCCGGCTAACTCTTACTCAAACTTCAGGTCTCAAATTTAACATCACTTCCTCTAGGCCCTATCCTAATTCCCAAAATAGTTAATAGTCTGCTGTTATTTATCTTCCACCATATAATGTCCCTGTCCTCAAGGAATTTACAATCTATATGGGGATTGTAATAACAAATGCAATATAGAGTAGTACTTACAATATATGAGAAGTATACAAGAAAGTAGTCTTTTTTTAAGCTGAGAGAGTTGCAGAAAAGGTGACACCTGAATGTAGTTTTAAAGAACGAAGAGAGGGTTAGCAGAATAGTGAAGATACTAATCCCCCACTCCCACCTTAAACACACAGACACACACCACACACATAGGTGAAGATGTGAGAGGACAGTGTCCAAACAGTGGTACCTCGGCACTCGTCGTTAATTCATTCTGGAACTCATGACTAGTGCTAAAACCGACCAGTACTGAACAGTAAAGCATTTTCTCTTGCTGACTCATACAAGTTCTAGCAAATGTGACGAGTCCCAAGCAAGAGCCGAGTGCTGAAACATTTTTTTCTCGTCAAAATGTGATGAGTACAGGGCTTGACGAGTTCTGAAGTCAATGAGTACCTAGGGACGACTGTACAAATGTACGTGGGCAAGGCAGGAGGAAGATCTGATGGAGGGGAAATGAGGAGAGAGGTCAAGGACAAGTAAGTAATTCTGAGCACACAGTAGAAGAGTGTGGGAGAACCTACTCAGTAATTCCCAAAGGTGGTCTGCAGACCACCTGCTCCAGAATCACCAGGCATTTGTTAAACTATGCCCGTTTCTAGGCCTCCTATCAGATCTAATCAGCCAGAACCTCTAGAGCTGGGGGCTAACACATAACCTTCCTTACCAGTAGCCCAAGACACCTTATGCACATCAATGTTTGCGAACTGCAGGTAATAATTTTTTAAGAGAGAAACTGACCTTTGTCCTGAAAGGGTCCCTGAACAGTTTCATTTTTATGTAAATATAAAAAAGCAGGAAGATTTATTTAGTGATTAGAGGTTAGTAAAATACTCTGAGCATCAAGAATAGATACCACACTCTAGATTCCTCCATCCCTGGCTATCGTAGAGGAATAATTGGCTTAAACAAAGACTTTCTGGAAGGATGCAATATGAGGCCTTTTGCATTTGGATGGTAGAAGAAAACACTGCTTCATTCTTGGAGGATTCTGATAAAGAGACATTGATTGTGTCTCTGCAAGAAGAGAACACCCAAGCTCAGTTAGGCACAACAACTCTGTGACAGCGGGGCCTCATAAAAGAATGGACTGTGTTATGTGCCTGAAGGGAGTGGGAACAAAAAGTATACAAAGAGGGACACTCTGGGCCAATTGGAGCACTGAGAGAGTAAATTTGTCCACGGAATCATCCTTATTTGAAAGGACCTTACCGGCCTTTGCTTGGGCAGGGCCTGTGAAATTTTGCTGTGCGGGGACTACAGCACCAGACAATGGAGGTGTTTGACATCTGTACCACCTGGCAACAGAGAACAACACTAATGGCAGGCGGAGAGGCACCAAGAGTCCCCTCTGCTTAGAAATGGGAATCAGACACACCTGTTTAAGATGAACAAATGCTTTGAAGCTTCCAGCCTATACAGGGAAAAGAAAAAATGCCTGTATTTCAGACTTTACATGAGAAAGGGTCATATTGACCTCTCTGTTAAATACAGAATATAGGGACTTGGTTGGTTTTAATTTAAATCAGAGAAATAAGATATGGACTGCATTTTCACATGTGAGTTTTGTGAGGCAGATCATACCAGTTCCATGAAATGTTTAGCACAGAGTCTGGCTCACTGCAGTTAATACATGGTAGTCACCGTGGCTGTTACTATTTTAGAGGGAGAGAGAAACAAAGGTACAACAGTCACAAGGTTTTTAGTCTGAATAGTAGGAGAATGATCACAAACAAGGAAATTGGGGGAAAGATCTGAGTTTATGGAAAATATTTGGCTGTACACATGCTGTTTGAGTAGAAAAGAGGCATCCAAATAGAGGTGTTTGTTTGCTTAAAATGCACTTCCAACCATGTCTGTTGGTTGGAATCTTATCCTTCCTCTAGCACGTTTCACCTTCCCACTCCCCTTCTGCCCCCTCCCCCTCTGCAATTATTCTCATCTTCTTGGATCCTTTAGCACATTTCTACTATTACTCTTATTACATTGTTTTATACCATAATTATTATTCTACATGTATGTCTTTTTAAAAATGTTTTATTGTTTATACTATTACAGTTGTCCCAATTTCCCTCCTTCCCTTTCCCCCGTGGGTATTTATCTGAAGAAAACAAAAACACTAATTTGAAAAGATATATGCATCCTTATGTCCACTGAAGCATTATTTACAATTACCAAGATATGAAATCAGTCTAAGTGTCCATTGACAGACAAATGGATAAAGAAGATGTGGTATATACATATACAATGGAATATTACTCAACCATAAAAAAGAATAAAATCTTACCATTTACAGTAATATGGATGGACCTGGAAGGTATTATGCTGAGTAAGTCAGAGAAAGACAAATACCATATGATTACTCGTATGTGGAATCTAAAAAACAAAATAAACGCACAAACAAAACAGAAACACACTCATAGATACGAAGAAAGAACTGATGGGTACCAGTTGAAAGGGGAGTTAGAGGGCTGGACGAAGAAGGTAAAAGGGATCAAGAAGTACAAATTGCCTGTTTAAAAATAGTCACAGGTACATATAAAGTACAGCATAGGAAATACAGTCAATAGTATTGTTAATAACTATGTGTGGTATCAGATGGGTATTAGGCTTATCAGGTGATCACTTTGTAAGGTATATGACCGTCTCGTCACTATGTTGTACACATGAAACTAATATAATACTGAATATCAACTGCAATTAAAAATATTTTTTAAATATATTTATTGATTATGCTATTACAGTTGTCCCATTCCCACCCCCACTCCACTCCATCCTGCCCACCCCCTCCCTCCCACATCCCCCCCCTATAGTTCATGTCCATGGGTCATACTTATAAGTTCTTTGGCTTCTACATTTCCTACACTATTTTTACCCTCCCCCTGTCTATTTTCCACCTATCATCTATGCTACTTATTCTCTGTACCTTTCCCCCCTCTCCCCCTCCCACTCCCCTATTGACAACCCTCCATGTGATCTCCATCTCTATGGTTCTGTTCCTGTTCTAGTTGTTTGCCTAGTTTGCTCTTGTTTTTGTTTTAGGTGTGGTCGTTAATAACTGTGAGTTTGCTGTCATTTTTACTGTTCCTATTTTTGATCTTCTTTTTCTTAGGTAACTCCCTTTAACATTTCATATAATAAGGGTTTGGTGATGATGAACTTCTTTAACTTGACCTTATCTGAGAAGCACTTTATCTTCCCTTCCATTCTAAATGATAGCTTTGCTGGATACAGTAATCTTGGATGTAGGTCCTTGCGTTTAATCTTGGGTAATGTACTTATGATGTGCCTTGGTGTGTTCCTCCTTGGGTCCAGCTTCTTTGGGACTCTCTGAGCTTCCTGGACTTCCTGGAAGTCTATTTCCTTTGCCAGATGAGGGAAGTTCTCCTTCATTATTTGTTCCATAAGTTTTCAATTTTTTGTTCTTCCTCTTCTCCTTCTGGCACCCCTATAATTCGGATGTTGGAACATTTCAAGGTGTCCTGGAGGTTCCTAAGCCTCTCCTCATTTTTCCAAGTTCTTGTTTCTTCATTCTTTTCTGGTTGGATGTTTGTTTCTTCCTTCTGGTCCACACCATTGATTTGAGTCCCAGTTTCCTTCTCATCACTATTGGTTCCCTGTACATTTTCCTTTGTTTCTCTTAGCATAGGCTTCATTTTTTCATCTGTTTTTCGAACAGATTCAACCAAGTCTGTGAGCATCTTGATAACCAGTGTTTTGAACTGTGCATCCGATAGGTTGGCTATCTCTTCCTCGTTTAGTTGTATTTTTTCTGGAGCTTTGAAGTGTTCTGTCATTTGGGCCATTTTTTTTTTTTTTGTCTTGGCGTGTCTGTTACTTTAAGGGGCAGAGTCTTAGGTGTTCACCGGGGGCGGGGTAATGCTGGTCGCTGCGCTGTGATGCTGTACGTGGGGGAGGGGCTGAGTGGGAGCAATGGCGCCCACCTCACTCTCCTCCGGATTTCAATCTTTCACTCCAATACCCAAAATCAAACTGGGCCCCTCTGGTGCTGGTTCCCAAGTAAGTGGGGCTGTGCACACTCTAGGCCCCTGTGGGTCTCTCCAACAACCTCTCCTGTGAGGCTGGGAGTCTCTCCTGCTGCTGCCCCAATGCCCACGGGCGTTTTCAATCAGAGGTTTGAGGCTTTATTCCCACCCCCCCCCCCCCCCCCCGTGCTGGAGCCCTGGGTTGCGCGGTCTGCTTTGCTCCCCGCTGTTCGTCTGGTTTATCTGTGGGCGAATGTGGGGCCGCGGGGTGCTACCCGCTGCTCTGCCTGCCCTGTTCGCCGCCACTCTGAGTCGGGCCCTCTGGGTTTATCTGTGCAAATGTGGGGCCGCAGGGTCTGCTAGTGCTCGGACTGCCTGCGCCATTTGTCCCACACTATGCCAGTCTCAGTCCCGCCACAGCCACTCGAGTCCTCTCCACCCCCGTGCCCGTCTCCACCCCTCCTACCAGTCTGGATGAATGTTTATTTTCTATTTCCTTGGTGTTGGTCCCCCTTGCTGTTCGATTCTCTGTCAGTTCTGGTTGTGCAAGGAGGCGCAGTGTGTCTACCTACGCCACCATCTTGGTTCTCCAGTTTCCTAAAAATAAATTTTTAAAAATACTGTGTTGCATACTTGAAAGTTGCTGAGTAGAGTTGCTGAGTAGTAATGTTCTTACTGTAACAACAAAATGGCGAAGGATGTGTTAACTGATCTTATTGTGTGAAACACTTCACAGTATATGCGTATCAAATAATCACATTGTGCACCTTAAACGTGTACAATGCCACATGTCAATCATCTCAACAAAGTGGAAGAAAAAACAACAAAGTTGGAAACTCACACTTCCAATTTTAAAAGTTACTACAGAGTAACAGTAATCAAGGCAGTGTGGTACTGGCATAAGAATAAACATGCAGATCAATACAGTAGAATTAAGAGTCCAGAAATAAACCCACCTGTGGTCAATTTAATTTTCAACAAGAGTACCAGGACCACTGAATGGGGAAAGAATGCTGGCACAACTAGATAGCCACATGCACAAGAATGAAACTGTAGACCTTTCTAATGCCATACACAAATACAACTCCAAGTGGAACCTAGACATAAATATAAAACCTAAAACTATAAAGCTCTTAGAAGAATACATAGAAGGTAAATCTTAATGACACCGGGTTAGAAATGCTTTCTTAGACATGCTTTCAAAAAACAACCAACAAAAGAAAAAAGAGATAAACTGTACTTCATCAAAATTAAAAACTTTGACTTTTCAAAGGATACTACCAATAAAGTGAAAAGACAACCCACAAAGTGGAGTATGTTAGCACATCATGCATCAAATAAGGGACTAGTATCTCAAATAAAGAACTCTTACAACTCAACAATAAAAAGACAAATAACCCGACTTGAAAATGGACAAAGGATCTGAATAGTCATTCCTCTAAAGATATGCAAATGAACAATTAGCACATGAAAAGATGCTCAACATCATTAGTCATCAAGGAACTGAAAATCAAAACCAACTACAATGAAACACCACTTCGTCCTCACTAGGATGGCAATAATGAAAAAAACTGATAGTAACAAGTGTTGACAAGGATAAAGAAAAATGACAAATCTCATACATTGCTGGCTGGATTGTAAAATGGTGCAGCTACTTTGGAAAATAGTTTGGCAGTTCCTCCGAAAGTTAAACAGTTATCACATGACCCAACAAATCTATTCCCCAAAGAAATAGAAACCTATGTCCACACAAAAGCTTGTATGTAAATATTTATGGCAGCATTAATCGTGATCAAAAGGAAAGAACTGAGAAGTCCAACAACTAATAAATGAAGAAACAAAATGAGGTATAACCCTATAATGGAATATTATTCAGCCATAAAAAGGAATGGATTAATGATACATGCTACAATGCAGATGAACCTTAAAGAAGCCAGTCTCAAACGACTAAATATATGATCCCATTCATATAAAATGTCCAGAATAGGCACAGAGACAGAAATTAATGTTTCCTTGAGTACTAGAGGCGATGGGAGGGTTAAGGAGTGGAATTAAAGGGCACGGGGTTTCTTTTTAAGATGATGAAAATGTTCTAAAATTGACTAGGGTGATAGCTGCCATATCTGTGAATAAAAAAACCATTTACTTGTACACTTTAAATGGGTGAGTGGTCTGCGGTGTTAATTATATCTTACTCAAAGTGTTAAGAGAAAGGAAGGGAAGGGAAGGGAGAGGGGGGAGAGGAAAGGAAAGACTGGGTGAGAACCCTGAGTTCCAAAATACGAAGTCTCTTCAGGGACACTGCTGACACTCATCTTCAAGGCCTCATCAGGCAACCTTGGGCTCAAAGCAGAGGGAAGGTAGCTTCCTTACTAAAGCCTCCCAGCAATGCTAAGTTGTTTTGATGGTTTGCTAAATGACATATTTATCACATGGCTATAAAACTGCAGTAAATTAAATTCAAACTCCTCCATTTTTCAGTTCTAGTCTCTAAGTAGAAAACTCACTACTAAATAAAGTTCTAAATAAAACTACACTAAAATACTAGAAATAAAAACATGAGATTTTGGTTGAATGACTTCTTTTGTTGCTAGTTATCCTGATGATATATTTAATAATATTTGCGAGGGACAACAGAAGTGGTGAAAATCTACAAAACTCTGCAGTTAGCACCCTGATAATGTATCAAAGAAACTTTCATAAAGCAGATTCAACAATGTTTTATTTGATCTTTAAAGCCTACATAATGGACCTGATTTTAATGTTGCATCCTGTGCTACCTTAGCAACATATGGTATTAATGAAATAAAGTGGATTCACCAACACAAAGAAAAGTAACATCAGGGAGGAGATGACATTTAGCAACCAGGTTATCACTGGGGCATGACTTGGAACTCCCGTGTTCAACGTTGATGGTAAATGAACAAGGACAGCGGCCAAGGCCTAAAAAGGCCATAGTAACTAGGATCACGACAGTCTCCCCAGTTGGTACGAGATTCTGGCCAAGAATCTAGAATGAAGATTAGAGGATGACCAGTTGTGACCCGGAGACTAGCTGTAGCGGCAGAGGTTGGAATTCGCCCACTGATCTTACTCTTGTAAATCACCCAGAAAAGGAGACAAAACAACGCTGGAGGAGCTGCTCCCACAGGGGGTGAATTTGCTGTGTGAAACGAATCCAGGCAGCACAAGGAGAACAGTGATCAGACCTTCCCTTAAGGATCAAGGCATTCATGCCTCTAAATGCCCGGAGAGCTGGCTCCTAGCAGCTCACAACTGTCTTCCGCCACAGGCTGCCTTCAACGAAAGTACCGTGGGTTGAGTTCTCTGAAAGCAGACACTGAGATGGACGTTGGGATGCAAGATACTTATTCAGAAATCAACATTTGTGAAGGAAAGCAGCAGACGCAGGACTGAAAAGAGGAAAAGTCAAACCGCAATACAGGCTTGACAACCAGGTATAGCTCTCCTAAAGCAACTATCGCCTGTCAGAGTTCCATGTTAGACTGAAATAGTTGGACCTTTACACCCCCACCTTGCTCAGCCGTTTGCAAGCTGCCCCTAGATAGGGGTGTCCAACTTGCGGCCCACAGGCTGCGTGTGGCTCTGGCTGTCTATGAATGTGGCCCAACACAAAATCATAAGTTTCCTTAAAACATTATAAGATTTTTTTGAGATTACATGTCACAATGTATTTAATGTGTGGTCCAAGACAACTCTTCTTCCAGTGTGGCCCAGAGATGCCAAAAGGTTGGACCCCCTGCTAGAAGACTGTGACCTCAGGTGAAGCAGCTGACAGCTGGAAGCTGTCTGCTGAAAGCACTTGCTGCAGCTGGGAAGGGGAAATGTGAGTTCATCTTCAACTCTTACCAGAGAAAGAAACTGCCTCTCCCAAGGTTATGCTGTTCCCCCTCAGGTCAGCCCACATCTTATTCCTGACAAATGTGAAGTGTCACCCTAGCTCCAGAGTTCTAAAGAGGATTGACTGAAGTTTCTGTCACACCTGCATCAGTTCAATCTCTCTGCCCTCCCAATCTTCCTTCCCTCACTCCATTACATGTGTTGTTTCCCAATAAACCTTTTGCAAGCAAATCTCAGAGTCTATTTCCCAGGAAACATAACCTAAAAATCCCAATTCCGTAGGAAGATGAAATAAAAAAAGTAGCTATGACCTACTCTGTTCAGTAATCTCATAGGATATTATTTTATTTCAGCTAGAGGAAGTCATTAAAATTCAGCTGTCTATGGCACAATGATGTCAAGCCATCATCCCACTGAAACAAACAAACAAAAAGCAACTTATACAGCAGCATTTAGATAAGTAGCAGGATGAATATATCAGAGGTACCAAAACTGAAATATTTAACTAGTAGAAGCAGCAAATAGTAGATCTGTGTTAACCTTTAAGGAAATAACGTAACTGTTCAATCCAAGACCTGGAAATGGGTAAAATAAGAAAGGTTAATGAATCACTTTCACCCATGTTCTATACATCAAGGCTCAAAGGCAATAGAGGAATTAATTGCAGAATTTTTATCAAATAAAGGAGATTCTTTTGCATAAATTGATGGTTCCTGAACTTATTTTGAGTCATGGATCCCTCTGAGTATCAAATAACAGTTATGGACTGTCTTATCCAAGAAATGTCCATATGTTTGTGTAAAATCTGAAAATAATTTCAGGAGTTCATGGATCCCTGAAAGCCACTTACTGTTGCCAGGTTAAGAACCCTGGATCTAAATCAGGTTTGTATCTCTCTAACCCATGTTAACTTAAAGGCGAAAAAGATGCTAACCAAAAAATGCAGATGAATATAGTACATTGTCTTTAACTTACTTTAGCTACATAATTATATAGAAATACGTAAATAGGTTCTCACCCACCACAAAACAATTCAAACAATAGAGATTGTACTAAATTTCTTCTTGGTTACTACCCATTTCCCCTTTCTCTTCCCAGAGATGGAAATCTGTCATAGCTTTTCAATGCTTTTTCAAAAACTATGTACCTATTAAAATGTAGAGAATTATTTTGAATAAACTATATTAAGAACTAGCATTTTAAAACAACAAAGGATAGATATTAGAGATTTCCCTATTACCAGCAAACCGTAGGGCTGCTGCGATTAATGACTTTTTCATATAACTTTCCCCAAATCCATTCTTTCCATTTAATTCAATTTGACCCACAAGTTCCAAATCTGGTTTGGAACAAACTAGTGTATAATTAAATCAATAAATCAATTCAACCAACATTTATCAAGCACATTTCTATGTAAATCACTGTGCTTAAGTGCTATGGAGCAGTGACTGGTTCCCAAACATTTAAACCTGGAGACAATGTTAAAAATACAGTTTCCTACTGTAACTGCAAAAAGATTAAAAATGCAGATTCCTGAGCCCCATTCCAATCATAGTTAACTAGAATTTCCAAGAGTAGAACCCCAGGATATGGAGTTTACCAAAGCTCTTCAAGTAACTTGAATAAAGTGTAAACAGCCAGTGCTGGGAATCACTATTATGAAAGTCACAGAAAAGGAAAAGAAAATGTTTTCAATTCAATTCCACGAAGACCTCTTAGAAGTCCATTATGAAACCTACTAGCTATTATGCTGGATGCTGAATATATTGCAGGATACAGTCCTTGGCCTGGCAGCCTTTGCAGACTGGAAGGGGAGATAGTACCGGCAAGGAACAACTGTAACACAAGCTGAAAGTGGAAAGTGCTGTCTGTCTCCCCTTACTAGAATGTATGCTCCACGAAAGCAGGAACTTCGCTTAATTCACTGCCACATCTTCAGTGGCTAGACCAGACCCTAGCACATAATAGGTGCTAAATAAATAATTGTGGAATAATGTATAGGGCTAAAGTGGAAAGAAGGTTTTTAATTTCAACTAAGTAGCTAAGGAAATGGCACTTTTAACAATAGATGTGTAGACTGTTAAGAGGCAGGAAAGGAGAAAAGAAAGAGAACTGATATTCATAGTACCCCTACAATGTGTAAGAAATTCCAAGTTGATTTTGAATATATAATCTCATTTAATTATTATATAAACATTTGAGATGGTATTTCTCCATTTTACAGATGGAGAAACTAAGGCACAGAACAGTTAAGTAACTTGTCATCCCAAGTTACACAGCTAGAAAGTGACAGAACTGGAATTTGAACCTAGATCTCCAAAAATAAGGCTTAGGAATTTAGGCCTCATTCCCAAGAAACAGAACGCTTTTGAAGGTTTTGTTTTCATTTTGGGATATTTGCTTTCTAATACCAGCTTTATTGTGATATAATTCATATCTCATAAAATTCACCCTTTGAGAGTGTACAATTCAGTGGCACTTAGTATATTTACTGATTTGTGCAACATAACTACTAATTTTAAAACATTTCATCATCCCAAAAGGAAACCTCATACCCATTAGCAATTACCCCAGCTTACATAAACCACTAATCTACTTTCTGTTTCTAGGATTTGCCTATTCTAGACATTTCACATAAATGGAATCACATAATATGTAGCCTTTAAAAAAAAACTTTTTATTGTGGCAAAATATACGTAAGATTTACCGTTTAACCCTTTTTAAGCGTACAGTTCTACACCATTCAGTATATCCACAGTGTTGTGCAACCATCTCCACTACCCATTTCCAGACCTCTTCAATCAACGCCCCATATAAACCCTGGGTACCTATTGAATAATAACTCCATTCCCCTCTCCTCAGCCCGTGGTAACCTCTTTTTAACTTTCTCTATGAGTTTGTCTATTCTAGGTAGCTCATATAAATGGGAGTAATATAATTTTTGCCCTTTTGTGTCTGGTTTATTTTACTTAACATAACGCCTTTAAGGTTCATCCATGTTGAAGCGTCCATCAGTTCCTTCATACTTAAGGTTGAATAACATTCCATTGTACATATATACCAAATTTTGTTTATCCATCGACGGACACTTGGGTTGCTTCCACCTGTTGGCTGTTGTGACTAATGCTGCTACAAACATGGATGTATACATAAGTATCTGTTTGAGTTCCTGCTTTCAGTTGTTTTAGTTATATGCTGAGAAATGAAATTTCTGGATCATATGGTAATTTTATGTTTCATCTTCTGAGAAACTGCCATACCCTTTCCACAGCAGCAGCACCATTTCCTGTTTCTACTAGTGACGCACTAGGGTTCTAATTTCTCCATACCCTCAATAACAATTGTTCTTTTCTTTTTTTTCTTTTTTTTTAGTTTTAAACAATTATTGGTTTATAAAGAAATTTAGAGGAAAAAAATAAAAGTCTTTTGCATTTACTCAGACATTTA
This sequence comes from Desmodus rotundus, assembly GCF_022682495.2. Classification (NCBI taxonomy): domain Eukaryota; kingdom Metazoa; phylum Chordata; class Mammalia; order Chiroptera; family Phyllostomidae; genus Desmodus; species Desmodus rotundus. The sequence continues at coordinate 29,923,029 of NC_071389.1, forward strand.
CCATTTTTGGCATCATTTCTCTTCCATCTAAATGACTTCTAGCATTTTTTAAGTATATATTACTGATTATAATATTACAGTTGTCCCATTGATTTCCTCCTCTTTATTCCCCTCCACCCAGTACCCCCATGCCCTCCAGCACTCCCCCCCTTCATAAGTTCTCCATTATTTTTTCAAATAAGTTTTCAATCTCTTGCTCTTCCTCATCTCCTTCTGGCACCCCTATGATTTGGATATTGGAATGTTTAAAGTTGTCCCAGAGGTTCCTAAGATTCTCATTTTTTTGAATTCTTATTTCTTCATTCTGTTCCAGTTGAATGTTTATTTCTTCCTTTCATTCCAAATCATTAATTTGAGCCCTGGTTTCTTTCCCTTCACTGTTGGTTCCCTGTATATTTTTATTTATTTCACTTTGTATAGAGGCAAAGCATATCTAATACACCTCCATGTTGGCCAGAAGAACACTATTTTCTGTTTTGTTTTGTTTTTATAACAGCCATCCTGCTTAATGGGTATGAAGTGGTGTCACATGGTGGTTTTCAGTTTCATTTCCCTAATGATAAGTGATGTTATGCACCTTTGCATTTATTTATTTATTTATTTGCATTAGCATATTTTCTTTGTACAAGTATCAAATCCTTTGTTCATTTTTAAATCACATTGTTTTTTGTTATCGAGCTGTAACAGTTCTTTATATATTCTGGACATTAATCTCTTATCGGACATGTTGATTTTGAGTGACTAATAAGGTACCCATTTATAATTATCTAGAAGGCAAATACACATGCCGATCTTGGAGAAACAGGTATCCAGACTTAACAATCATATTATTTGCATGGTGACATTTATAAAGTATTTTACATATATTAGTTTATTTAGAATCTCACAAAAATCCCGACATCTTTACAGATAAGAAATTAAGGCAGATCTCCTGATTCCAAATCCCAATAAAAGGTTATTTGGAAGTGTATCTGAGATTCAAAGGGAAAAAGAGGGCCAAGCTGACAGAGTCCTGGACCCCACCCCAACTCCCAAAACAGCTCATATTTTTCAGTTGCAAAAAACTAGAATACCATTTAGATTACATTTGAAAATGAACAGAGTTGCTTTAAACAAAATTTAAGCCACTATATTATATGATGCTAACTGATGTTCACAAAACAGTAATTGAAATAAAGGAAATAGAAATAAATAGAAATAAAGGAAATTGCTAAATAAGAGAGCTTAGGCAAGAAGGTATAGCCTACTTTTGTGGGGTAAGAGAATAAAGAAGGAAGATAGAAAGAAAACCAGAATGGTAAGGTAAAACAAAAATCTAGGAAGAAGCATTTCAAGAGGAAAGTGCAATAGACTACAGAAAATTCTATACAAAGGATGTGAAGGAAGAAGACTGGAAAATGGATACTGTGTTCAGCAATTATGAGGTCACAGTGACCTTTAAGAGATCGATTTTAATACAGCACAAGTGAAAGCACAAGTCAGACTGAAAAGGCTTCAGAGGTGGGGAGAAGGTTGAAGAAGGTAACACATATGTAACAATTTTGATATAATAATAGAAAATATTTACATAGGACTTAATAAGTGCTAGGCACTGCCCTAAATACTTTATATTAATTTATCCTCAAAACTGAGACATAGTGAGGAGCCAGAATTCTAAGACTACCTGCTGTACAGTCCCTGCGTGTAGTGATTATATTATACTACATTATCTCAAAGATAATATAAATGGTACATATATGCAAATATACATGACAGTACAGAGTACAATAATATAATATGGAGTAAGAGAAAAGATTAAGAAGATTATTTTTCACCATAGGGAACTATAAATGGAGAAGGATTTTTTTAAAGCAATTTTTTAAAAGATTTTATTTATTTGCCCTGGCTGGTGTAGCGCAGTGAATTGAGCATGGGCTATGAACCAAAGGGTCGCTGGTTCGATTCCCAGTCAGGGCACATGCCTGTGTTGTGGGCTGGGTCCCCGGTGCGGGGCACGAGAGGCAACCACACATTGATGTTTCTCTCCCTCTCTTTCTCTTTCCTTTCCCTTCTCTCTAAAAATAAATAAATAAAATCTTTGTTTAAAAAAATTATTTATTTTATTTTTACACAGAGGGGAAGGGGAGAAAGGGAGGGAGAGAGACATCAGTATGCAGTTGCCTCTTGTGCGCCCCCTACTGGGGACCTGGCCTGCAACCCAGGCATGTGCCCTGACTGGGAATTGAACTGGTGACCCTTTGGTTCACAGGCCAGATGCTGAGTCCACTGAGCCACACCAGCCAGGGCAGAAGGATTTTTACATTGCTAACATCAATGTATGTTAGTGATGCTTGCCGGTCATGTCAGTTTAGCAAGTGTTGATACATCTAAGCAAAATAAAAACAGGCGGGACTCCCAGTAAAAATGGCAACATGGGTAAACACAGCTCACCTCCCAGCACAACCACATTAAAATTATAACTAAACTACAGAACAACCATCATTCAGAACCATCAGCAACTGAGCTGAAAGGATGTTCTACAACTACATATCAAAGAAACTACATCGAGACTGATAGGAGCAGCAGGGACATGAAACAGGCTGGTCCCACACCCATGTGTGGTAGATAAAAATTGGGAGGAATATCTCAGGAGTGAGGGGTACCAGCCCCACACCAGGCATCCCAGCCCCAGGGTTACAGTGCCAGGAAGATAAGTCTCCATACCTTCTGACTATAAAAACCAGCAGGGATTGAAACTGTAGAAGACAGAAACTGCTAGAATCCCAGGCAGTTCCTCTTAGAGGGCCCATGCACAAATTTACCTGGACTCACTCTCTCTGAGCTCCACTGCCAGAGCAGCAGATTAAAAGACATCAGAGACAAACAAGGAGGAACTGAATTGTCCAGCATCGGGGCAAGAGCCAGGGGCAGCTTTCTCCCAAACAGCAGGGCTAGCAGAGGCCATTTTTCCTTTTCTGACTCCTTCCCCCACAAAGCTGGCAGTTGCCATATCTGATTCTCCACCAACCTGGCTCACATGATTTGCCCCACCCTGGTGATTCTCTGAGGCCTTCCCCACCCAACTTTAAGGCCCACCCAAGCTGTTTCCCATAGATTTTCCACATGAATGGTTTGTCTTGCCCTATACTTCAGATTTTCCTAAATCCTCTCAAACAAGCAGCATCTGGCTTCAGCAAGCCCTGTACCTTTGCTATTTGCCCCAAGCCCAGAAATAGCAGCCGGCCTTGGTTCACAGCTTGGCCTCTCCAGGGCACCTCCAAGCCCAGCACAAGCAGCATCCATCTGCAGATTGCTTTGTAGCTTATGCTGTGTGATCTCAGGACACAGACAGTGGCTGCCGTAGATGTGCCCACAACAAATCAAGGCTCAACTACAAGATGAAGGTCTATGCAGCCCACACTGTGGGTGCACCTTGCGTACCCAGCTTGGGTAATAGGGGAGGCTGTGCCACTGGACCCTACAGGACACCTGCTACATTAGGCCACTCTATCAAGCCTGGGAGATATAGCAGCTCTACCTAACACATAGAAACAAACACAGGGAGGCTGCCAAAATGAGGAGGCAAAGAAACATGGCACAAATGAAAGAACAGATCAAAATGCCAGAAAAAGAACTAAACAAAATGGAGACAAGCAATCAACTAGATGCACAGATCTAAACACTGGTTATAAGGATGCTCAGTGAACTGAATGAGAACCTCATCAGCATAAAAAAGGACCAATCAGAAATAAAGGATACACTAACTGAAATGAAGAATAATTTACAGGGAATCAACAGTAGAGTACATGAAGCTGAGAATCAAATCAGTGATTTGGAATATAAGGAACAAAAAACACCCAATCAGAACAGCAAAAAGAAAAAAGAATACAAAAAATGAGGATACAGTAAGGAGCCCCTGGGACAACTTCAAGCACACTAACATTTCCATAATGGGGGTGCTGGAAAGAGAAGAGAGCAAGAAATTGGAAACCCATTTGAAAAAATGACACAAAATTTCCCTAACCTGGTGAAGGAAATACACATACAAGTCCAGAAAGTGCAGAGTCCGAAACAAAATGAACTAAAGAGGCCCACAACAAGACACATTATATTTAAAATGCCAAGTGTTAAAGATAAAAAGACAATCTTAAAAGCAACAAGACAGCCCTGGCTAGTGTGGCTCATGGATTGAGTGCCGGCCTGTGAACCAAAGGGTGGTGGGTTCGATTCCTGGTCAGGGCACATGCCTGAGTTGCAGGCCAGGTTCCCAGTAGGTGGGGTGAGGGAGGCAACCACACAGTGACGTTTCTCTCCCTCTCTCTAAAAATAAATAAATAAAATCTTTAAAAAAAAAAGGGCAACAAGAGAAAAGCAGTTAGTTACCTACAAGGGCATTCCCATAAGCCTGTCAGCTGATTTCTGAACAGAATTTTGCAGGCTAGAAGGGAATGGCAAGAAATATTCAAAGTGATGAAAAGCAAGGACCTACAACCGAGATTACTTTACCCAACAAAGTTATCATTTAGAATCAAAGGACAGATAAAAAGCTTCCCTGACAAGAAAAAGCTAAAGGAGTTCTTCACTACCAAATTGGTATTACATGAAATATTAAAGGGTCTTCTTTAAGAAGATCAAAAATATGAACAATAAAAGGGTAATAAATACATAGCTATCAACAATTGAATCTAAAATACAAAATAAACAAGCAGAGAAGAAACAGAATCATAGATACAGAGAACATTTTGATGGTTGCCAGATGGGAGAGAGCTTGGGGAACCGCGTGAATAAAGTGAAGAGATTAAGTACAAATGGGTAGTTACAGAATAGCCTTTACATGGGGATGTAAAGTACAGCATAGCCAATAGAATAGCCAAAGAACATACATGCATGACCCATAGCCATGGACAACAGGGTGGGGATTGCCTGAGGGGGGGGGGGGGCTGGGTGGAGAGGGACAAAAGGGGAAAAATTGGACAACTGTAATAGCATAAACAATGAAAGGAAACAAACAGAATGGTTAGGCTTTTCCTGAATGTACTAATACTGTAGGCTTTCATTCAGTAAAATTATGAATGATTAGGGAAAAAAATATGTAATCTCCAAGGCTCTCAAAGACAAAATAACATTTTCCTATTGCTTACCGACCATAAGATAATGACTGAATAGACAAAAATCTACTTGCTCGTTATCTCTACCATATATTTGTATCTAAAAGAAGCAACAATTTTTTAAAGAATTATAAAGATAACAAGCTATTCTACAAACAGAAATCTGTAAAAATTTATTCTGAGGAAAAAGGATTAATATATGATATTATATTTGTCATCTTCCTGCCTGCTGATATTACTCTTTTGAATCAACGAACATCTAGTATTACAGGAATGTCAATACAAAAGGAACTTCGTGAAGGGTTAATCTCACTTGTCAGTAGTAGTGTTTTCACTCTTCTTAATATTAGACATAATTTTAATATTTATCCTTGGAATTACATTAAAATTGAGCAATAGATCCAGATGTCGCCATTTCTCTAGTTAATCACTTCCTACTCTTTGCCTCCACTGTAACTATGTCTGTTATTACAAAACATGGTGTGAAACACTATCTTATATTTGTATCCTAAAGTATGTACTTCTTAAATATAGATTTTATGTTCTAATTTGCACAGAACATTAAAGATATTAAATTTAAGTTTCACAAATGAATGAATGAGTGAACAAACATGAAGAAAATATGTTGGCGCCACATTTATACAAGTGTCTTTTGATGGTGATGATGATAAGGAATCGATATACCTTTGCATAAAACCCTTCCAAAACACAGACATTATTTAGGTGGTAAAAGAATAATTTTCCTGAGATCCATTAATAAACATAAGATAAATAAGAGAACAGATTGAAGCAGAAAAGCAAATTGGCATGACAGGATCAAGAGCATTTGTGTAATAAATATTACATAATATTTTGTAATTCTGATTTAATTAACTTGGGGTAAGTCCTAGGCACTGTCTTTTTAAAAATCTCCCCAGGTGACTTTAATGTGAAACCAAGACTGGAACCCACTATTCTTTCCTTTAAAATCAAATTTTTGAAGTATAACTTATATTCAGTAAAATTTACCAATTTTATGTGTACAATTCAGTAAGTTTTGACAAGTGAAGAGTCATGAAACCACTACCATAACCATGCTATAGAACATTTCCATCATCCAAAATAGTTTAATGTCCAATCTGAGTTCCAGGGTAGGAAAATACAGCATATTTTGGAATGAATTCCACCCAAAACAGGTAAATACTTACTTACTGAGCCTTACACTATACAACTGACTAAATGTTCAATGAATGTATCAAGAACCAGTTAATAATAAGCTTCAAGGGTATTTTTTAATGTATATAATGTTTTAAAAATCAGAAACATCCAGAAATTACAAAATGCCTTTATATCTCTTAGGCTCCAGTTGCATATAAATCAATGAAGATACTATAAAATATTTAAAAAGTTATATAACAATTTTTTTTAGTTTTTTTTAATCCTCACCTGAGGATATATTTATTGATGAGAGAGAGTGAGTGAGAGAGAGAATGAGAGAGAAGCACCAATGTGAGAGAGAAACATCCATCAGTTGCCTCTCGTCCACACCCCAACTGGGGATCTAACCAGCAACCTATGTACCCTGATAGAAAATTGAACCCACAACCTTTTGGCATATGGGACAACACTCCAACCAACTGAGCCACCTGGTGAGGGCTAAAAATGTTATATAACAATTTACTCATTGATTCAATAAACATTTATTGAACATAAACTTAGGGTATATTACAATACACATTAAGGGGGAGATCAATTTTTCTCAATACTGAGAACCCAGAATTAACCAGTTAGCTGTATATAATTAGTAAAAGTAGCAGGATAATTTAGTATATGATAATATTGTTGGGAACCACCCTGCCTGGTTTCAGAAGCTGTAACCCACCCCCACCATGGCTAAAGCTGAGTAAAGAGACCTGGGACCATAAGCCACTAAGGAGACAAAGCTTATCTTCCTGGCAGGGGCGCCACCTCAGCCCCCTTTTACTTCACCCTGTTTGGCCCTGGGCAAATGACTGGTTAGCCAATGATGGGTAAGATTCCTCAAGGGAGGGACAACCTAAGACAGGCACAGTCATGAAGGTGCCCTCAGGGAAGGACTTTTGGGGTTATAGAAAAAGGGCATGATGGGCCCTCGCCCCTTGGCTTTGACATACCCTGAGTCCTCATTCTGTCTGCAAGAAGTCTCCTAATCTCTTGGTTGCCTTACTTCCCCTGACTGACTTAAGCCTGAAACAATGCTGGAGGGTGGTGCAGACCTGGGCAGGAATGGGCAGTTCCCCAGAGTGATCAGGGCTAAGAAAGAATGCATAAAGTCCTGTGAAACCTGCTTTGCTAAGAATGTCCTCAATTTTCTGATAAGGGTCCAAACATAAAATGAGTTTGTTTTCCAAAGTTTTATGGCCCTTTAGCTAACTGACCCTGACTCAGAATAAGCCCTCATAGTTCTTTGAATGTTAGCTATTGTTTGATCATTACTGCCTGACAATGATAAATGAGGACCTTCCTTGATGTTACACTCCCAGAAAAGCAATAAAAGCCTGTCCAGGCAAAGGTCGGGGTGCTCTCTCACTCAGAGAGTGGCCATGCCGTCCCTTTTTCTCCACAGGACTTCTGCAGTCCCTGTGAATTTGTTCGTTGCATCCACAACACTGCGGACACTACTGGTCGGAGTCCACATCATAATGTAACGATAACATTAATATTAAAATGAGTTGATTTTCTTGACATAACACCTTGATGACAGACTAGAAGTGGCCAAGAAGCATGCTGCCTGTATTAGGAAAGAGCCTATAAATAAACCACAAGGTAGAAAATTCACAAGGAAGTAATCTGGGATGGCCCTGGCTGGTGTGGCTCAATGGATTGAATGCCGGCCTGTGAACCATAGAGTTGCCGGTTCAATTCCCACTCAGGGCATAAGCCTGGGTTCCAGGTCAGATCCCCCGTTGGGGGCACATGAGAAGCAGCCACACATTGATGTTTCTCTCCCTGTTTTCTCCTTCCCTTCCCCTCTCTCTAAAAATAAATAAAACCTTTAAAAAAAAACCTCATATAAAAAAATAAAATAATGGGCTGGACTGGACTGTAGTGTAGTCTATATCAAATATCAAACTCTAATTCTAAACCATATAAGTTGGGGTTTAGAAGCTGGGTAAGACATGGTGCATATGTTTTCCGGGTTACCTATCTCTAAAGATGAGTTATAAATGTATGCATGAAAAAAAAAATTCTGCAGTAATCTGTTCATCCATGTATGAGGGCTGGATTGCACAGTCATCATTTTTTATAGATAATATAAACCAGAACGACAGATTTAACCTTTAAATAACCACGTATTTGTCAAAAGTTCCACATGTATTACAAATGTTAAATAATCATGCAAACTGAATCAATTACACTGAAAAATGCTTACCTAATTAAATAAATGTGGTGATTTCTAAATTTAAGCTACATCCAATGTAAAAAAGATTAAAATTCACAAGAAACTCTCTTATGCAACAAAAAGCAAGTATGAGACGCTGTTATGAGTTGAATTGTGTCCCCCTCAAAAATGGCATGCAGATTATGACCTTATTTGGAAATAGGGTCATAGCACCTGTAATTAGTTAAAATGAGGTTATACTGGAGTAGGGCAGGCCCCTAATCCATATGACTGATGTCCTTATAAAATGGCCATGTGAAGACAGACACACAGGAAGAACGCCATATGACAAAGAAGGCAAAGATTGGAGTTATGCAGCCGCATGCCAAGGAATGCCAACGACTGCTGGCTAACCACCAGACCCTGCGAAGAAGCGAGGAAGGATTCCCTACATAGGTTTCAGAAGGAGCAAGGCCCTGCACAAACCTTGATTTCAGACTTCTGGCCTCCAGACTAAATTTGCCACCCAGAATGTGGCACTTGGTTACAGCAGCCATGGAAAACGAAAGAGATACAGCATTGCCAGTATCTCTTTTGAACATTAGTTTACCAACATATTAATGTCTTCAGTTTTAAAAATTATTTTCTAAAGTCTAATACAGTAAATGAATTTTTTGGATATATTTTAACATATGTGTGTCTATTCATATAATCATCACCATAGTAGGATACTAACAGTAAATGTCTTGATTTTTAATAGCCATTGCATTAACAGAAGAAAAGAAATTGTTTCACACAGGCATGAATTTCCATCCCTTGCACTTCAAAATTTAGACTTTGTACTCACACTTCAGTAACATATTTTAAAATTCCCAAAGTAGAGACAACCTCTAAAATAAAATCTACTACCTTTAGTTAATTAATTATCTTTAAAATCTAAACCTCTGTCCTTGAGAAAGTCCCCTTCAGTAAGAATTCACCTAAAGCTTTCATTTGAAGAAACTGATAAATTATCATTCTTCCCACAAAACAGATGATCAACATAAAAGATACACAAATGCTGTAACACTCATACGACTTAATGCTATCAGTGTATTACATGCGTAAGATTGGAGTTTTCTCCATATCTTCTGATACCACATTCATACTAAAAAACCAGGCTTCTCTTTCTTTTTCTTAGTTATATTACACTGAGATGTCCACTCTTAATATTCACTATTCAACAAACATTGGTTGAAGATTGCATGTGATGTGGTTGGTGGGGAGGGAGAGGTAGAGAGCTCATTGCTAAAAAAAAAAAAAAGGCAGGGGTGATTTTAAAACTTGGTAAATTTCTACCCAAAACATTGTTACTACTTACCCCTTAAAGATATGCCACTGCCTCCTGTGTTGGAGAACGTTATATATAAATTAAGCATTTTTTTCCCCACGTGAAGTTTTATAATGATTTTATATCTTAGTCTAAGTAAAACACATGCTATAAAGCTTTTTATGTGAAGATATCTTTTGTTTCCCCAAATAATATAGATCAAAACAAATTATATATAAAATCAAACAACTATAATACTTGTTACTGCTATTTTCACAAAAATTGTACTACAGAAAAAATTCACACTTATTGATAATACATAGTGCTCATATTTATAAACTTACTTCTGGATGTTTAAACTATGGATAACTTCCTGAAATGGACCTTTTTATTATAATGGACTTTGTAACTACACTTTTCCCATGCATGGTAGTGAAGATGATCCAACGACAATTACATGATTGTTAGAAAATGGGGGGGCGGGCAGGATTGAGGGTGGAGTGGATGGGGTGGGGGAAGCGGCGGTGGGAAAATGAAGACAACTATACTTGAAAAATATTTTAAAGAAGAAAATGTGTGGACTAAAAATAGTCTAGGGTTTTGTTGAAGTCAACTATTAGAAAGTATGAAAGTTTCTGGGTAAGTATTTATATAATTACGATATAGCAGCAGAGAAAGCCCCTGCCTGGCTTCACTTCATTTTTTAAAATCTATAAATAAATAAATATAGTATCTCTGCATCTAGAGAAAAACTGTTAGTGCTCCTTTTCCCTCAATCAATTCAGAGTTCCTTCAAAAGGCACAAATTTCCTTTTAAATTTTATCAAACAAAAAGATGTTAATTTCAAATATGATGGATAGCAAAAAAAAGGGTCCACCTTTAAAAATTATTTAAAAATTGTACTTATCCCATTCTTATACCATCTGCAGACTCCTGAATAAGTATTTTCCCAAGGTTTATACCATTGCTATTTATTTCCATGGGCTTCTTAAACAGGTTAAAAATGCAGATGCTTAAAGCATCTGAACTCTGTTACCTTCATAATACTGAGAAATCAGACTCTAAGTCTATTTGCACAGCTTCAAACCTACAGATGTCCCTGAAAAGACTAATTTACAATTTCCCCCTTGTAAAAGGAACAATACTTCTGATTCAACACTGTTGTGTAAAAGAAATGTATCCTTGGAGCTTTTACCAACCTACAGTTCTACCATTTGTTTACATCAAGCTGGGAAAGTTTTAGTTCTGATTCAAAATCTGATGTTTTCTACAGAGTACTTGCCTTCCAGCCGTTCCATGATTTCCCACTACCACCAGATTCCATGGGAAAAGTAATCAGAAGTTACTGAATTTAATATACTTACTTTTTGTACAAGTTTTTCTTGTTGTCTCATTTGTTTTCCTTCAAAAATGTTTGTGTTGTGACATTTTCTTCATTTTAAAAATGTATTTATTTATTTATTTTTATTTTAAGGTCTTTTTGTTTTCTTCATTTAGATCCTCTTAGGAATCTTTTCTTTAAAAGAATGTTGTTTTAGAAATACCCTATCTCCCCTTCCTTCCTAAAGCATCAGGCTTCACTAACTTCCCAATTCTGAGGTTATAACTACGGCTTGGAAACAGTAAGGTATGATGTAGAATGCTTAATTAGCACCACGTAGTAATTAAATTGAGTTTGAAGTGAAGTTATAAACTGAAGAACATAACTATCCTGCCTTCTAAATTACTTCTTCACTCATCTTTTGGCAATACTTTTACAAAAACCTTTCTTCTAGATTAAGTCACATACTCACATTTTAAGTTTATGAGGGATGAGTCTCTAATTTTACATATTAAAAGGTGGTTCCTGCCAGATACAGAACTCACAATGAAACGGAATGGCATATCCTTTTCTTTCACACTCATTAGCATGAATTAAGGACAGAAGAATACAGATTACACAGTTCATGGTTCTCAAATAGCATCACATACCTAGATGTGATTAATTCATCCTCCTACCTACCTTCGTCTACGAAATCCAAAGTGAGAATCTTTTCTCCAGTCCCGAAACCATCATACAGGAGCTCATCAACCCCAGTAAGCATGCTATCATTCATGAAAGAAAAATATCTGACTTAAACATGACCTGGATCACCTACAAAATCTAATTGCATCTGGAACTTGACATTATAGTCACTTGCAAAATGTGTACCTCTTTAAAACTTTCCCTCTCCATTTGCCCCCTCAGGTTTGAAAATTCTTTCAAATCCATCTCTTACTATAAAATGACCACTTAAATTGACATGTTTCAATTTAAAATATTGTAAACTAGAATCTTAAAAATTAACTGATCTAAGCTTATACGAAGAAGTTTACAGGCTAATAAATTTCTATATTCATTTTCATGTTTTCAGTATGTCTGTTAAAGCTGTACATCTTAATTATCTGAGTATTCAATCCATTCTTTCAAAAATACACACAAATACACAAAGGACTAGCCTTTTTCAAATAAAACTTCCTCAATCCACTGTCACTGTATTCTGACATGAGATGAATTTAGGTAAATTTACATTTCCTATTTGCAAAACAAACTGTGATAGACTTTTGTTTTAAAAAGAAACACAGGATTCAGTGATTCTCAATAACCAGAAATAGATTACTTTATATGGAACAAATGTACTACTCTTCAAAAGAAAAAAAAATGTTAGTTTTACCTGGGTAGAAGAGAGCTAGATGTTTGGAGTGTGTGTGTGTGTGTTCCTGTGCTTAATTCTAAAATCGACCTCTGTCCAACTCCTTTCGAAAATCAATATTTTTCAATAAATATGAGCATATAATGTATAATAAAGTGCATAGAGATAATGTGCACTTCCAAAATGCTATACTAACCCAACAGAAAAAACATCAGTGCTTTAGTTTTCCACACTGCAAGTCAATGTTAAACAATGTCATTTCTTTGCTATTTCTCCCTACCATTCTACAAATCGGAACTACTGTATTTGTATATTTAATAAGCGTAACAAACTGACTAGAAGCTCTGGGAGAGTAAAAGAAAAAGAAATCATTTTTCATTTTCCCACAAACAAAAAAGATAAAACAAAAAGCAAATACGAAGACTTGTTAAATAAGAAGCACTTGAAAAACCCAACATGACCAGCTTTTTATTTACCCCAGTGTGACAAGGAAGAGAGACCCCACCCCCACTCCAGATTGTGTAGCTTTTTTTTTTTTCCTTGGGTGAGGGTGTGGAGAAGCGAAGCTGTCACATTTCCATCTTCCGTTATTGTTAAGTCCGCTGCCTAGATCCCAAGTATAACTGGTTCAGAAGGAAAAAAATACTAAATCAGAAAATTTAAATTGCCTGAAATTAATTCTGTTGATTTTTTCCAATTTTAAAATTATATGGAGCTTCAATGTGCTAAGACTACACATTGCCTTTGACAGCCTGTCCCTTAAACATTCCCTATTAAGACGGCTTGCTCCGGATTCACTAACAATTCTCTCCTCTCTAAACTTCAGAAAAACGCATTCCAGAAATCAGTACATCCAAAAAACATTCCTCCCAATCCTTTTTGTCTTAGATGTGAGTGCAGAATAAAGAGTAAAAAAAGAGCCCTATTCGCTCTTAAAACAAAGTGAAACGGGGGTAGAGAGCCAGTGTGGGGAAAGAGCAGCAGTGGACCTGAAAGAAATGTTGAGAAAAGTTTTTATGTGGGTAGAGTGTCCTTGAGCAAGGGAACAGGAGTTTGACAGAAAGAGGTCTTGCCCCAGGGCTGGGGCAGAGAGAGAAGGCACCTGCAGAGGAAGCCAGGGACCAGAGAAGAGCCGGGTGAGCACCTACCGACTTGCAGCACGTTCTCCACGGAGCCGCTGTCCAGCAGACGGATGCCCCGGCGGAACGGCAGACCCTCGCCGGCTGCTCCCGCCCCAGCGCCCAGCCCGGGAGACGCCCCCGCGGCCGCAGCCCCGGGGGCGGAGCCGGCCTGAGCCGGGGCCCCTGGGGGAAGCGGCAGCCCCTCCTCGGCCGGCGAAGCCCCAGCGGAGCAGCCAGCCGCGCCGGCGCCCGGGCCGCCCCGGTACTGGAAGCTGGAGTACATGCAGATCTCCCGCTCATTCCGCGGGAAGGACCAGTAGACGATGCGGCGCTGCACGGGTTCCGGGATCCGCTCGAAGCGCTCCTCCACCCGCTCGTACGCCCACTTTTCTGCCACCGTCTTGGCGGCGCAGTCCAGCAGGGACTCGGGCTGCAGGTGGGGGCGGGCCCCAGAGGGCAGGCAGCTACCGCCGACGCCCCCCACCCCGCCGCCGGCCGCCCCAGGCGAACCGCGAGGGTGGTGAGCCAGCGGGCTGGGCCAGGAGCAGAGGCGCTTGGCCGGAGAGACTGGTGGCGGCGAGAGCAGCTCCTCTCGCTCACCTTCTTCCGCCATTGCTGGGGACTGACTGATTGACTGTGGCGGCGGCGGCCGCGGCTGCACCGATTGCGGCGGAGACCCCGGCCACGGCCACGCGCCCCGCGCAAGCGCCCAGCTGCGGCACCGGGGCGGGGGTGGGGAGGCGGGGCGAGCAAACCTGCGGGCCGGCCGGGCGAAGTGGGTGCCTGAGCCGGCCCGGTGCGCGCGCCGCGAAGGCCGACCGGGGCGGCCAGAGCACTAGCGTGAGGCCGCGCGCACTGTCCGTGCCGCCGCGAGCACGAGAAGGGACGAGGACGAGCGCTGGGCGGCAGCGCGCGCCAGGCGCAGACAGCCCCGAACACGCGCTGAGCGCTCCCGCGCCGCCGACGGCCACCTAGGGGAGAGGAGCCCCGGGCACCCTCAGCAGTTCGCATGCCTCCAGCCCGCCTGCCTCCAGCCCACCTGCCTCCCGGCCAGAGGAGGTGTACTGTGTGGCCAAGTGAAATGGCCGGGCCGCGAACCATCCAAAGAACAGCCTCCGTGAAGTTCTAAGCTTGCGGGCGCAGGGAAAAAGAAAACTCAAAATCAGGCTAGTGCGTAGGATCTGGCAGAAAAATACTAGCACTAGACCAGGAGAAAATCAGCAAGTTCAAGTGGTGAAAATTCTTCTCGCACCACAACGATGTAGAATACAGTCGGCGGTCCCCTCCAGAGTCAGGCAAAGTCGCACCAGCTCCTGACTGGACGGTCAGTGGGGCGCCAAGATCTCACCGCCGCAGCGGCTGCGCTCCCCTGGGGATCGGGGAGGGGGGGGGCGGTTACCGTTTGCATTGTAGGAAACAAAAACACTTTGTGTGGTTTTTGATAGAATTGTCTGATCCCCTGTCCCTAATCTAAAGTAGTTTTCATATTTTTCCTTATTTGGCTCAGTCTTCTACACCTTCAATTTATTTGTAACAAATTGTACACATAGTTTTATACATTTGTGTATAATGTCAGACTGCTCAACTGACTGTAAACTCTAATCAGAGTGAGGATCTCATTTTCTACTTCAGTCTGTTTTCTTCACTATAATTTATCCTCTGTCCCTCAGGTATTTTACTTGGAATTACATTGAATTTATAGATTAATTTGGGAGCAACTAATATCTTTATAATTGAGTCTTCATAAATATAGTATATCTCTTCCTTTATATGGGTCTTCTTTACCAATCTTGTTCAAATATCTACAAATTTTGTTATTTATTTTGTGACCCTAGTGATTGCTAGACCTTTTCCAAAATACTGTTAAACAAGAAATAATCCCACCTCTGGTAGCTTAATGTCTAGTTAGTGAGATAAATGATGAAACATTAAAAGTTAAATAACAGTAAAAGACTAGAATAATAAAAAAGCAATAGCTTCAGAGGATTGTCAAGTGACTTGAAGAAGCAGTAATTACTTCGGGAATTAGAAGAATGGTCACTTTGAGTAGAAATCATGAGAGGAAAAACTCTACTGTAGAGTCTTACTACATCTGGGTCTTGGAGAATTAAATAGGATTTGAGTAGGCCCAAGGCTTAGGGAGGAAATTTTAATTGGGTTGAACAACTTCAGCAAAAACCCAAAAGGTGAAATTCCAAATCATTTTCATGGCACTGTTAAAATAAATCTGAGTATAAAAAGACTGGTAAGTAAAAATTAGAAGGTCTTTTAAAGCCAAGTTATGGGTAATCTGAAATGCCAGGTTACGGGATTTGAAGCTGAATATACACTCAGGGCAATGGGGAGCTAACACAGTGAAAATTGTTAGATGTCTACATAGCATTTTAACATTGAATATGATCTGGTTTTTTTCACATCTTTGCCCAAATTAGTCTGTGCTTTGTACTTAGTACATAATAAACCCTCTATAAATGTTTCATGAATGAATAAATGAATGATCTGTCTGTGATATGGAGAACCTTTTGAAGGGGAGAGATGAGATATGGAAACCTCTTAGGTACCTATTCCAATACTCTGGTCATGCATTTTTAGTGACCTCAATTCAGATGACAGTAGGAAAACAAAAACTTCCCTGAATAAAGTGCTTCTGCCCTATTGTTATTAAAAACTGACATAATGAATATCATCTATCCTGTACTTAGAGTAGCAGGGTGATTTTTTTTTTTCATTGACCATAAAGTTACACTTTGTATTTTCTGATATATTTGCCATTTTTAAACAAATACAAATAAATAAACTCTTTGTGGGGCATTTTAAGTTAAATATAGTGAAAGATACTAGGTTGTTTAAAACAGTCTGAGCATTAAGAATGGAAAAATCATATGTAGGCCTGAGCTGGGATTCGAAATTGATACAGAGGAAGTTGCAGGAAGACAGGGAAGCAAGGACATCTAATAACAATGATACTTAAAATTGACACAGTGCTTTATAATTTTCAGCTAGGAAACAGATGATTGCTGAAGAAGATTCACTGAATTGTGCTGACCAAGAATACTAATATCATATGGACCCTAAATTCTGCTTAGTAACCCTATTATTCCTAATTGACTAGCACCTTTATCCTCGCTTTGCCTATGAAGAAAGGCTCAGAAAAGTTGTGGCTTAGTCTAGGTTGCTAGAATAGGAGTACCAGCAGCAGAACTCCAATCCGCGTTGTTGAATTCTAAGTCCAGTGAAATGTCCTTTCAATACTGTAGTTGTCTCATCCAGGAGTTAAAGGATTTTGTAAGGATAGGATCGAAGTGACCATATATTCTCTCTCCTGGACAGGGACTCAACTTTGGCCAGAAATGGGCTATCGGACTATGTCATTTAGAAGGGAATTGGCAGTTAAATTTCTCAGTGAAGCATTAGAACCATTTCATTGGCTATAATCAAATAGTAAAACTTAAAAAAAAAAAAAAAAGAGGGAGGCCTGGCTGGTGTGGCTCAGTGGATTGAGTGCCAGACTGCAAACAAAAGGGCTGCTGGTTCAATTCCCCCAGTCAGGGCACATGCCTGGGTTGCAGACCAGGTCCCCACCAGCTGGGGGCATGTGTTTCTCTCTCTTTTTTTCCTCCCTTCCCCTCTCTCTTAATATAAATAAGTAAATAAAATCTTTTTTAAAAAAGGGAGGAAAAAAGTGATAAAAACAAGAGGAAAGTAGAGAAAAAGAAGAAAGATGAGAGGGAAAAGCAGCGGTGACCTGTGGTAAGAAACCATAATACACTGAAACTATCAGCAACTAAAATAATAATGAGGCCCAAAGTAAGCCTTGTTAACACGTGGCTTGTGTGGAGTAAATACTGAGGGTAGTGTTATTTAGAGCTATGTGAGGCCACTGTTGACATCTGCCAGCTCTTTTCAAGGTTAGCCTAAACATCGGTTCAGATTAAAATAATACTGGTTTGTTGATGTTAGCATAATTGTTCTAATGCTTTAGATACTAAAGTCAACATACAATGTGGAACTTTTGGTCTTGTTTGGGAAACAGACATTAAACAAATAAATATATAAATACAGATGGTAATGACATGGCATATAAGACTTCAGGGAATATGTAAAATGTGGTTGGGAATAGCAAGTACTCTAGGTTATAATGGGGGGATTGGTATTTTTAAATTTTTTTTATTGTTGTTCAATGACAGTTGTTCCAGTTTTTCCCCTGTTGCTCTCCCCTGTCCTGCCCCCCTCCTTTACTGTATTTTTTCCATTACCATTTATCCCCCTTATACCTTCTTCCCCCTCCTCCTCCCCCCCTGCATTCACCACACTGTTGTCCACTTCCTTGAGTTCTTGTTATTGTTTTTCCTTGATATGTCCACCCCCAACCCTCCCCTCCTAGAGGCAAGTACATGCTCTAGGTTAGTTGGAACACAAAGATTATGGTGTAAAGACTGTAAAGGAGACTTGAGAGACATTGTGAAAAGTTTTACTTTTTTTATTATCACTGAGGACATTAATTTCATTGTTTTTAGAGACAGCAGAAGGGAAAGAGGAAGGGAGAAAGAGAAAAACATCAATTGGTTGGTTGCCTCCTGTATGCATCACCACGGATCAGACTGCAACCTAGGTATGTGCCCTAATCAGGAATTGAACCTGCAACCCTTCAGTTATGGGAGGATACTCCCAACTGAGCCACACCAGCCAGAGCTGTGAAAAAGCTTTAAAATGCTAACTTAAAGAATCTGAATTCTCTCAGGTTGGCAGAAGTAAATTGATAAAGGTGTTTTAAGCAGAGGAATAACATGATACTCGACCACCAACTTACACCATACACAAAAATAAACTCAGGATGAATAAAAGACTTAAATATAAGTTATGATACCATAAAAACCTTACAGGAGAACATAGGCAGGAAAATCTCAGATATTCCACACAGCAATATTTTCACCAATATGTCCCCTAGGGCAAGGGACATAAAGGAAAGAATAAACAAATGGGATCTCATCAAAATAAAAAGCTTCTGCACAGCTGAAGAAAACATCACCAAAATCAAAAGAGAACCAACTGTATGGGAAAATATCTTTCCCGATTATATCTCAGACAAGGGTTTGATCTCCAAAATATATTTAAAAACTCACAGGGCTCCACTCGAGGAAAACAAACAATCCAGTTAAAAACTGGGCAAAGGACCTGAACAGACACTTCTCCAGGGAGGACACACACAGACATATGAAAGGATGCTCAGCATCACTAGCCATCAGAGAGATGCAAATTAAAACCACAATGAGATACCACTTCACACCAGTCAGAATGGCCATCATAACCAAATCAACAAACAACAAGTGCTGGCAGGGTTGTGGAGAAAAGGGAACCCTAGTACACTGTGGGTGGGAATGCAGACTGGTGCAGCCACCGTGGAAAACAGCATGGAATTTCCTAAAAAACTAAAAATGGAACTGCCATTTGACCCAGCAATTCCACTGCTGGGAATATACCCTAAGAATCCTGAAACACTAACTCAAAAGAACCCATGCACCCCAATGTTCATAGCAGCACAATTTACAATAGCCAAGTGCTGGAAGCAACCTAAGTGCCCATCATTAAATGAGTGGATCAAAAAACTGTGGTCCATTTACACAATGGAATACTATGCAGCAGAGAGAAAGAAGGAGCTCCTACCCTTTGCGACAGCATGGATGGAACTGGAGAGCATTATGGTAAGTGAAGTAAGCCAGGTGGTGAGGGACAAATACCATATGATCTCACCTTTAACTGGAACATAATCAACAAACCAAACAAGCAAGCAAAATATAACCAGAGGCATGGAAATAAAGAACAATCTGACAGTGACCAGAGGGGAGTGGGGAGGGAGATAATGAGGAAAAGAAGGGAAAGGGTTGTCAAGGAACATGTATAAAGGACCCATACAGAAAGCCAAAAAGGGTGAGGATTGAGGGTGGTAGGTGAGGATGGGTGGGGCAGGGGAAAGTGGTGGTGGGAAAATGGAGACAATTGTATTCGAACAACAATAAAAAAAATGATTAAAAAGGAAGAAGAAGAACATGATAAAAGGCAGTGTTTTAAGAAGGTTAATCAGACAGAAATATGTAGGACAATGGGGAGGAGAGTAAGAGCCTGGAGGCAGAGGATGAGTTAAGAGGCTGTGGAGACGTGTGAGAAGGAAGTGGTAGAGTCCTCTGGAGGGTGTAGCGTGCCTAGACATAGGGGCAAATAGGGACTGAAATCTAACCTGCACCCCATTTGCCCAGCCCTGCACCTAAAGAATTGCATTTGGGTGCCTTTTTCTAATTCTCACCAAGGGACCATATGGGCAGTGTCTCCAGGCCTGTATTACTCTGATCTCTTTCCTCTGGTGAGGGAATTGACCCATTTCAAAGAGGCTGTGGGTGTCTAAAGATATTTCTTTTACAGCATTGCAATGTCAAGGGTGAACACACAAAAACCAGAATCAATGACCAGGAAGCATTCATGACAGTTTACAACAGCTCTTTTCATGTCAGGAAAATGTCCAGCCAACCTTAAAAACAAATCTTTAAAATTATATTTGTGAAACATCCTCAGCCCCTCTGGAATGGAAAAAAAATCACCGATAAGATGGGGGTGAGGGGTAGAGTGAGACCTGGAGAGGAAGATTTAGGTATCGTCTAGCAAGCAAACTATAGGCAACCCAGAATCATTTATTTAGTAATGGAATTTATTCTGGTTTCCATTTCAAAATGTAGAAAATGGATATGCCTTCTAAAATGGAGCTAGCTGCTAATGCTAACTTTGTTTGGGTGTATATTAAATACTGAATGAAATGGGGGTAGGGAAAGATATTTGGAAAATAAAAAGGAAAACCATTATTAAAACAATATTCAGTTTTTTGGACCTATTACCCAACTCTGCCATAGTTCTTGTAGTAGAAAACAGCCATAAAATTAGAGGAATTTAGCTCCAGGGGTAAGCCCCAACTTGACTAATCAATTGAAATAATCCCATACACCATTCTAAAGTGATTTATTCCGGGATAGGCAGATGTAAATCTGTGTAGGGCATTTCCCTGATTTTAGGGATCCGTTCAGTAATGGGCATAATCCATTAGGCCAATAAGCCTTGTGACTTGCTAGCAACATCCAGGAAAGAAATGTTCTCACTCTTTTTAAGAGAGCTCATAAAAGCAATTCTCTTAGGGCTCTGATACAGAAAAAGTGATTGTTGGCAGCATATTGCGAATACATGGGTAAAAGGCTTGAGTTGAGGCTGACACACCAGAAGACATATGGAAAAATAGGAAATAGATTCTGGCGGCATCATTGAACAGATGAATCAAACCTACTTGAAGCCTTTTATGCCTGTCTACATCCAATTACATAAGCCAGTAAATCCCCTTTATTATTTTCTCATTACTTTATTAAGGTATAATTTACATGCATTAAAATGCACAAGTCTTAAGCGTACAGCTTAATGACTCTTTTTACATATGTACATACCCATGAGGCACCACACACATCAAAATATAGAACATTTGTGTCATTCCAGAAAGTTTTCTTGTATCCCTTGCTTGTCAATATCCATCCGCCCCTCCCCCCCACCCCGAGATGCACATTATTCATTTCAATGGAATCATATAGTGTGAATTTTTTTATGCCTGGCTTTTTTCACTAAGCATGTTTTTAAGAGTCATCTATGTTATTTATGTGTATCAGCCATTTGTTTTGTTTTAATCCTGAGTAGTATTCCATTATATAAATATAGCACATGTTGTTTACCCAGTCTCCCTCTGATGGACATTTGGAATGGGTGTTAGTCGAGAAGGATTAGATGTGCAAGAGATGTATTAGAGGTTATGCTTGGTAGGGAACACGGAGCAGGAACTAGGAGCCAGGGAAGACTGTGAGAGCCATCAATGCAGATGAAGGAAAGAAGGTTGAATTGGAAGAGTCTTTAGACTGCAGTGCAGTTCTAAGAAAGTAAGACAAAACCAAAATCGCCCTTCGGAGGAGTCCTGCGTCTCCCAGGAACAGGCCTAGCTCAGCACTCCTTCTGTCCTTAGTCAGAGGAGCAGCCTGTGGAAACTGTGGCCTCCAGGTGGATGCAGGGATGGATTTTAGAGCAAGAGCATTTTTATGGATGCCACGGTCCACACTTGTACCTCACAGATTTACTTCTCCATGCAATATCAGGGAGCAGATCCTCCATAGTTCTCTTTCTGAGGGGAAACTCAGAAGAGGAAGGTTGGTGGGGTGAACTACAGCCCCCATTGCTACACTTGGTGTTGGGGCCACAACTAGTGTTCATCTTCTCCTCCTCCATTTATGCATTGTGAATCCCCCTCACCCTCAGCTTTCACTCGGCAGGTCTCAGAGCTTGCTACGTGGTATGACCCAAACCCTCAGTCTTTAGGGTTCTGAGCCCTTAGCATTCAGTCTTTTTCAGGCTAGGATTGTTTCACAGTTACAGTGGGGCAAGAGAGTGCCTGGAAGCACTCAAGTAGATCTCTTGGGTTCTACACGTATTCCTCCCTGACCCCACCGTGTAAAAGGGACCCTACCTCCTTCTGCTAAAGTGTCAGTGACTCCTGCCAGCCTAGTGACTCCTCTTCTCAGCTGCTAGTCTCTGGGCACCCAGAGTCTCCGGTGCCCTGGGAGCACCTGCAATCTGTGGTATATTGGACCAGGACCTTTAAGCAGAACCAGTGTTGTGGAGACAGGAAGCACAGAATTCTCCAGATGGTCATTGGGAATGATAAGTGGTGCCACTCCTCCTTCTGTTCCTTGGGTTTGGGACCTGTGTCTCCTTCCTGGTAGGGACACAGCATCATATAGAGGTCCCTAATTTTGAGCACATTCTGTGTGCCACACAGTATACTAAGAATTCACTATATTATATTATCTCATTTATCAACCTTATTAACCCTTGGGGTTCAACCACATTTCAGCTATTCAGATGAGGAAACTAAGGCTTGAAGAGGTTGTTAACCTGCCCAAGATCACACAAAGTTAAATTCAAAACCACTCCATACCTCAGCCCTTTTTCATGATCTACTGTCTCCAAAACAGGTTGTGAAAAATAGTTTTGATATCTCAAAGAGAATAAAGGACTTTTATTTAATTTCCCTGCTTTGCAGCAACACTTAACACAACCTCAACCACACTGTGATTGAAAATCCCACTGCATTTTGAGCAGTGGTGGATCCGTGGCTCTTGTTTAGAAGCCAATCCGAGAGGCCTCTAGGATGAGTGTCGACATCATTAAAGAAGTGCCACGGGGGCCCCGGCTGGGTGGCTGAGTTAGCTGGAGTGTCGCCCCATTTACCAAAAGACTGTGGGTTAGATTGCCAGTCAGGGCACATCCCTCGGTTGCAGGTTCGACCCCTGGTTAGAGTGCATATGGGAAGTGACCAGTTGATGTTTCTCTTTCACATCAATGTCTGTCTGTCTGTCTCTGTCTCTGCCTCTCTCTCTCTCCCCTTTCCTCTCTCTCTAAAGATCAATGAAAATCTCCTCGGGTGAGGATTTTTTAAAAAAGAAGTACTACATTAAGTTTTCACCTGTTCACTTCAACTTCAGTTTTCACAGGCTTTCATGGCATTGTTTCCTCAGAGCCTCCACAGTCTGTGTTACAGTGAGAGCTCTGTTTGCTGACAAGGTAGCCTGAGAATCTGTCCAGCAGGTGAGAAGACAATGCAGGTCCAGGAGAGATCCCAGGAGTGAAAAAGATAGGGAGGAGGGATCGTATCAAAAGCAAAGAACCCAGAGTCCTTCATCCAGGAACAAACAAGGATTCTGACTTCTCGCTGCCTCTTGCCTCTACCCTTCTGCATGATATGATTAGAGCCAAATAATTTAGATCTCAGATTTCTAATTTCTTCATTCTTTCTTCTGCTCATTCAGTCAAAAACTTTTATAGAGTCCATAGCTGTGTTCCTGCTTTGGACTTACCAGTGTAACTCTATCCCCAAATCTTTTGCCTTTAAGTTGGTTGATCCGCAAAAAGGATCTTGCTTGCAATGCGAGAACAGAAGGAACTGTTACTATAGCTGCTACAGTCAGTCTTTCTTCTTAAAAAATGGTAACGGTGGTGGACTCTTTGGAATTAGTGGCATTTCTTTTATATTCATATGTTAAAGTCTACGCAGACATGTGATCAGGACCTCTTAACCATAGTGTCTGCTTTAAAGTGATCTCTGCTTTTTAACTTGGTTAATTCTCTGACCTACTTCCCGTAGTGGCTTTTCCAAATCTTCATGAAACTCTGCTTAAAGCTCTCAACTATCATTTTCTTTCTTTTTTAGGATTTTATTTATTTATTTTTAGAGAGAGGAGAGTGGAGGGAGAGTAACATCAATGTGTGACAACCTATCATTTTCATAAGATGAGCTATTATTGTGTCTACTGCATATATCTACGTGTATCCATGTATTATTCTACTAAAAACAACAGGCCATTGGGCAGGTCTCCATCTGTCCTCCTTTCCATCTCTAGAGATCACAGCATTCTGCCTTCCTTTCATTCTGCTTCCTACCAAGGTCAAGCTCTCTGCCCATGCCATCAATACCACCATCTTTGGGTCCTTTAAGATCTTCCTGCCACAATTATTCCCTATTTTCAGGTGTTCTCTCAATTTCTTTCTCTTCCCTGGGTCTTTTCACTCTGCCTTCCAAATATGTGCAAAATCTCTTATCCTGCGGGGAAAGGACTTTCCACTTGACCCCTCAGTTATCCCTAAGTTCTGTTATATTTCACGCTCTCTTTTCATTAGTCACACATTTTGAATAAAAGTGATACACTTAAAGGTCTCTACCTCCTCACCTGTATCTCACAGATGCCCTGGAGCCCAGGCATTAAGGAAAACTGGCAGCACTGATTGTATCTGAAACTAGGGATAAGGGAGAGTGACTAAAATGAGGAGGACCGGATAAAAGCTGTTTGAGAAGTGATTACTTCCCTAGATCTCCCAAATCCCATACGGCTGAATAACTATCCCTCCCTTGTCACAACAGAGATCTGGAGGCTGATTTTTTGGAGAGCATATGAAGACCTGTGGATTGGGGGAATGCCAGGCAGTTAAGGGCTTGGGTACCTGCAGAAACAGGATGTTCAAATGACCACATGTATACTAAATGCTGAGACTCCGCTAGCCCATCTTCCACACTACTCCCAGAACACTGGCAGTCACTGGACCTCTACTCCTCAGGCGGGAGATCCAACTCTTCTCTGGGAAACTCTTCTCTTCTCTGACTCTCCCAAGACAAAGACCTAAAGACACTAACAACAGGAATTTCCCCCACAAATGACGTGTTCAAGTCTGTCCATAGGGAGACTCAAAGTCAACAAAGCCCCATTTCATGCTCAAGCTTCCCATCGACTCTTCAACTTGTAATCAGGAACAGGCAACAAAGAATGATCTCACATCTCTGAAAAAGCCTCTGACGTGAAAGGCATAGATCAAAACAATCAAACAGCAAACACAAACAAAGAACTGAGAAAAATAAAACCTCTCACGTAGAAGAAATTCTTCAAGAAGAAGAGAAAATAACACATTCAAAAAACAAAAATAGGAGGTTATTCATAAATGAGACAATCAAAGGAGAATTCAGTGGAGGAAAAACCTCTTGTAGTAAAGGGAGTCACAAGGCACAAACTTCCAGTTACAAAACAGCTAAGTCACGGGACATACCGTGCAGCATGGCGGCGACTGTGAGCGCTGCTGGACTGACGCATGAAAGCTGCTGAGAAAGAAAATCTGAAAAGTTCTCATCACAGGGAACAAAACTATGTGACCATGTGTAGTGATGAAGGCTACCTGGACTTATTGTGATGATCATTTTGCAATATATACAAATGTCAAATCATTGTGTTGTACCACTGAAAATGGTGTGATGATGTATGTGAATAAAAAAAAAAGAGAGGGAGGTGAGTGGAGGTGGAAGAGGGCACGGGGGGATAAATGGTAATAGAAAAAATACAACAAACTTAAAATAAATTCTAAAAATAGAAAATAAAAAGAGAAAAACATCTTAGAAATTAAATACATAAAAGCAAAAATCCAAATATTAATAGACAAATTGGAATAAACCTCAAAAATAGTGCAAAATGAGTTAAAGATAGAAAATAAGAAAGAAAAGATGAAAATATTACATAACCAGTCCAAAAGCGGTAACATCAGAATAATAGGCATAACAGGAAAGGGAGGGGATCTTTAATAACATAACTCAGGAAAATTTCCCAGAATGAGACACGTGAGTTCTAGATTTAACAGTGGTATGGCAAGAAGTTTGAAGTGACTGAAGCATGAGGAGTTTAGGACTACCTGGTAAAAAAGGAGGGGCTTAAATTTTATCTTGTAGGCACTTAGGAGCCAGCAGTTATTTCTATGTAGGAAATGAACAGATTAGATTGTATCCTAAGGGGATGGGGGCAGAGGTTGCAGTAGGATGAATAATAGTGTGGAGAGGAAACAGAACAATGGCAATGACAATGGTCCCGAAGCTATTTGAAATGGTAGAGAAAAGACTGTCAAAGCAGATTTGAAAGCTATTTAGAATATAAACTAGGCAGGCTTAGCACAATAAGGAAAATTTGATGGAAAATAAAGAAAGTAGAAAATGGCTCCCAGGTTTCTAATTTGGCTTACATAGTAAAAGTTAAAGTCAATAACCGAAATAAAAAATCAGGAGCACAAGATTTAAAGGAAAGGATAACTAGTTCATTGGGGCCATGAGGCTTGAGGTGCACGTGAGACATCCAGGTGTAGGCGGACTGAAACCGAAAAGACTACCTTAGGACACGGGAGACCTCGGTTAGGGTCAGGGCAAAGTTGGGGTCTTGTGGAAGAAATGCGATCACCCAGACCAAGTATATAGAGTGCAGGGGGCAGACAGGGATGAACTAGAATGAAACCAAGTGATCACCAACCATTAAGGGGTAAACGCACAGGGAAAAACAAGCAAAGGAGAATGGAGTTGTACAAGAAGCAGAGAATAGGATTGTACGAGCAAAATGAAGAATGAAAGTTAAGACGAAAGGCAAAACAAACAAAAAAATGGAACAGGTGAAATAGGATAGGGACAGAAACAATTTTGTATTTGACCATTGATAGATTCAGGTTCAGTATTATGGTGGGTCCTATACCAAACTTTAGTTTCTTAAGGATTGAATGGGAAGGGAAGAAATGACATGTAAACATAAAAAACTGTAATACAAGGTGTATTTGTCTAGTATTAGAAGATAAACATATATTCTTCTATGCTTCTGGTCACAGTCTGCTGTCTCCATGGTAGCTGACTTCCTTCAGACTGCTGGCCTCCCCCAAGCTACCCAGACAACAGTGCCCGGGTCTCAAACTCCAGTAGTGTCCCCTTTGCCCATTCAATAGACCACATTCTGCCTTCTAGGACCAGCAGCTCAGCAGAACACGTAGACACTCCAGAAGGGGTTGGAGAGAGCGGGGCTAAATTACAGTGAGCACAGGCTTTCCCCACACCTGCACCCACCACTGCAACTACTCTCCAGGGCTTGTCATTCAGTCTGGCCCCCAGCACCAGACTTTTTCCTTCAGCACGTTTTTCTCTTAGAAGCTCTCTGAACTCTCCTTCCAGTCCTGTCCTGCAGACCAGATATGCGTATGCCAGAACTCAAACATGAGCCAAGTTCAGGTTCTTTTCCCGGAAGACTTCTGGACTTGAAGCAAACCACAGAATGTGACTGAAAACATGTTTCAGTGTCCTCAAATATCCCATGGCAGACAGAGAATGGAGATAAATGGGAAATATGGAGAAAAATGATAATAACTAACATAAAATGAGAGCACTTACTAGGCATCAAGCACTGTGATAAATTCTTTATATGTATTTTACAGGTGAGAAAACTGACTTAGAAGTTAAATAACTTGCCCAAAGTAATATTGCTGGTAAATGGCAGATATTATTTGAACCATGCAGTTAGTCCAGGACTCTTTCTAGGTTAAGGACAAAGAATTAAGCACTGAACAACAACAACAAAAAACCCAGCATAAGTACATTGTCTCTGTTCCAAATGTCATTTCTGAATAGGAAGTTCGGTTTAATAGAAGGTCTAAAAAGTAAATAAAGGAAACGTGAAGGAACATAAGAAACAAATACATAAAGCAAGGTATCCAAAATAGAAATAAACATCAGTTATGATGACAGATGCCAACAATCTAAAATCTCACATTAAAGGACTGAGACACAGGAATTCCGTTTCAAGCTGCTAATATGGGCACGAGAATTCAACTTTCTATCAGTCAGGGTCCAGCAAGGAGACAGAAACCACACCAGTAGTTAGGACGAGGAAAATTTAATATAAAGAATGGTTAACTAGTAAAAAGTTAACTAATAAAAGGGTAAAAGAGGACTTAAGAGGTATTCTGGTCAAAGGTACAAAAACAGTTACTATCTCTAAGGCTAAGGAAGAAAGGGCAAGGAAAGAACAAAGACCTAAGAAGGGTCCCGCTCCTAAGCCAAGACTCAGACCTTTCTGGAGGTGGTCCACCAGAGCTGGTTCCTAGGAATGGCCCAAGAGATGGCGGAGAGACTTGTTAAATTGTGAAGCAGGCTGCATCTAGTCTGTAGGACTACCCCACAGGCGGTGGATAAACTTGGGGTAGGGTACAGGGTGGTTACAACTGGCCAGTAGAAGCAGCCTGCTGGGTGGAAGAGAAATATGCTGAGGGATGCAGGTCACCGCTGGCCCATGAGGACGGCTGAGGTGACTAGTGGGCCTCTGTCATGTTGTCAAAAAAACAGCTGACTGGATCAAGAAAATGAAGTAACTTTATCCTATGGCCTTGCAATGTCCCTCCAGAACTCTCTATTGATAAAGGCTAATATCAAGCCAACTGACCAAGTAAAAATGTTTACAGGGTCCAGTATCGAAAATGGAACAAAGAAGAGACATTTAGATCTAGGAAGCAATAAGTGAATAACGTGTATAGTTCATCCCTTTCGCATTCATATGCACCCTTCTCTGCACAAACTTCCATAAAACAATAAGACAACTCTATGTTTCCACCTAATGAACACAGCTATTCTTTGTAAAAGTGAAATTCTCACCCTGTGTAAAAGGGGAGAAACATAGTTTAAAAGGTCATTACATCCATCATTGGCTGTATCAATTACTCCTCCAATTCTGTCACAGTCTCCCTGGATATTCTGCTACCCAAACACACAATTGTAAAGTCGACCTATAGCAACTTGTATAGAAAAGTAATGAGGAGAGAGGAGAATAAAATAGTTAAATATACAACTAAATATATACATAATAATTGAAGAGGAAGGAGGCAAATCTACTACAGTCCTCACTTTGGTAATTGGCCATGGCACCGTAGTTGACATCTATGGCTTCCTTCTTCCACTAACCACACCAAGCATTCTGGTCTTTTATGAAACAGGATGCCCTGAACCTTCATGCTGGAAGGGTCCTCAATAGTTCTGCCTTTTCTGATTGCTGTGGTTTTCCATAACCTTTGCTTGGTTGTGGAAGTATTCAGGGTAGCCCAGGGAATCCCCTGGTTTCAGAATCATTCTTGCTCCCCTGTATAGCAACAACTTGATGTGCCCTGGTGATCAGTACGTGACCATCCAGTAGAGTAACTCTTCTACCTGCCTGCTGGTTCAGTGACATAAGAAGCCCAAATAGCCAAATAGAGTTGCATATTCTAATTCAATGGAACCATTACTATATTCCCCATTAGAAACAAAGATCTCCAAACCTGTAGACCTCAAAGTAGCTGAAAAAGGAAGCAAAAATCCTGTGAGTGGGTTATTAGGTACTAATTGTGAGAAAAGCCACTCCCAATTCTACCCCTTGATTTCCAGATTCTGATTATGGAGCAGATAGCACCATACAATGGCCTCTGAGCCAAAGCATAAACTGCCCGCTGTAAGGCAGAACTCCACCCTTTCATGGTGTTTCTCCTAACCCGATAATCCAATCATTCTCCAGGATCCATCCAACTTCTTCAGAGGCCAAACAGTTATGTTAAATGTAGATGTGACAGGTATCAGTATCCCAGCATGCTTCAGGTCTTTGGTGGTCGCACTAATATCTGCAATTCCTACAGGGATGCAGTATTGCTATTTTGGTAGAGATGGTTAGCCTTTCTGGCTTTCATAAACATGTTTATTCCAATTACACATTCAGGAACTCGGGAAATAAGCATAGGATGTGTCTGTGAATCAACTGTCCCCACCTTAACTTAGGCTAAGACTCCCTTATCCCCTAGCAACAATAACCCCCACTGGAAGACACAGTGTCATTTTAGATCCCCAGTAAGTAGCACCAGTTCAGAGGCAGTGTGTCTTACCTGAAAGGTAATGCCTGAAAGGTCTGGATATTCCTTTTTTCCCAGGGCACAGCCACTTTAGCAGACAAGTGAAGGTACCTTGGAGCAAGGCCTGGAGGGAGATTTATGATGTGCTCACGGAGCAGTGCTGCAGAATCACTCCTCAAGGGAAAGAAGCCTCCCATTCAATCAGACTCCACAGTTGTGAACTGGCTTAAGTCTGGAAATTGAGCAAGAGGTGTTACCTTTGGAAAATTCTTATTTATTTATTTATTTATGTATCTGGGAGAGGGGGAGGGAGGGAGAAAGAGAGGAAGAGAAATATTGATGTGAGAGAGAAACATCGATCCATTGCCTCTCGTATGCACCCCAACCCAGGGACTGAACCCACAGCCCAGGCATGTGCCCTGACCAGTAATCGAGAACCAGCGACCTTTCACATCACGGGACAACGCCCAGCCAACTGAGCCTCACCGATCAGGGCAAGGCACGACTTTCTACTGTGGCAACTCAATCAGGTTTTTGGCCAACAGACACAGACCAGGCTGTTCATCTATTTGACTGCATGGGACATCAAGATCTATTTGCCACAACCAAAGGTCCCTATGGGCCAAAGCATCCTTATTACTGCTAAAACCCTGCTGCCCTCTACAGTAAACACACACACCTTGTCTCTCATGGTTAAGTGCTGCCACTTGACCTTGGCTACTTGGGACCCATTATCGCATGGCCATGTGTTTCCCACGAAGGAAAGCAACCACAGACCTCTCTGATGTAACTTTCAATGCCTTAATATACCTTTCTCACCAATGTATTTCTCAACAACTTAGTGACAGGAGTGCCTTTCAGGCCTCCTCAGGAATTTTAGTCGGGGACGAGTGTGCAGTCTGCACATGATACACCCACTCCAACCCCCCCATCTCCTTAAGTCTTTGGATTCCTGCCTTTACTTCATGCCAGTGAAGCTCTGGTATCTTATCCTCATTAAACACAGGCCACCAATGAGTCAAAATTTTAGTCAACCAACCCATTAAGCTGTCAGAGACACTTCCATTTACACAAATTAACACAGTAAATCTAGAATCTCTAGTAAGCAACTCCATATCAGTAAATTCTCCCTCATCTAGTTATATTTTGCCTCAGAATCTACTCTGACACATATTTCTGCTGATAATATATATATTAGCTAACCTTGTAATAGCTCACTGAATGTAGTAGCTACTCCTTTCTGGGTCATACCGTATACTAGACTCTCTAGTGACACTGAGAGACCACTTTGTACTACCTCCCTGTTTCTGGTAACGATAGCAGCCCAGACTGACATTTGACCCTGCCTCTAGTTCTAGAGGCAACCAAGAATGACTGTGATGGGTCTTACGGATGGACACCCCCTTGCAAGGTGTCTGTCCGCAGTCAGGTTATTGCCAGGCTTTCAAGCAAAACAAGGCTAGTTTCCACAGAGTCCTGCCTTTGGGGGTGGCGGGTGTGTTTATGGCATTGATTGTGGTGATGGGTTCATGGATGCATACTTATCTCCAAACTCATCAAGTTGTACGTATTAAATACTTTTTAATTTTTTATGTCGACACTTTTTGTATGTCGATCACTTTTTGAACTCAGTAAAGTGGCTTTAGCCCTGGCTGGTGTGCCTCAGTAGACAGAGCCCCAGCCTGGAAACTGAGCAAAAGTAGATTGAGCTGCAGCCTGCGAACCACAATGTCAAGGATCCGATTCCCAGTCAGGGCACATGCCTGGGTTGCAGACCAGGTTCCCCAGTTGGGGACAGGTGAGAGGCAACAAATTGATGTTTTTCTCCCTTTCTTTCTCCCTCCCTTCCCCTCTCTCTAAAAATAAATAAATAAAGTCGTTTTGAAAACATTGTTTTAAAAAAAAAACAAGAATGTCGGATCGTTGAAGGAACTGAAAAAAGACTCTGCGGCTGAGCAAAATGCATTGAACGCGATGTTGGCTTCCAGCACGCACTCAAGAAATGAGTTGCAAAATTTATATAATGTTATTAACCAATGTTCAAAAAAACTAAGTTTTTAAAAGATTTTAAAAGATTGGATGACACCAACCAACTGAGCCACACTGGCCAGGGCCATTCCCTGTGTTTTAATAAGCATTTTCCCCCTGGGGATTCCAAAGCAGGCGGTTCACAAAACACACTTTGAGGGTTGTGATAAACAGCGGCTTTTATTATCTCCTACTCGTCTGTCTCCCACAGACTTTGCATTCCTTTCAGGTCATTTCCTAGCACTGGACGTAAACTATGCACATGGTAAGTATTTGAGGAATGAGTAAAGGGCAATAAAAAATGGAGACAGGGCCATGTAGTAACAATGGGATACCTAAAAGCTATTCACCTTGTAAAGCATAAATAAAATGTTCTATACTACAAATAGTGACTTTCAAACTTTTTGGACCATGTCCCACAGTAAGAGATACATTTTACGTCATGACCAGGGATACCTATATACACATACGTGTATAACTATGAAAACACATACACATACCAATACTTACCCTTACTGCAAGTAAAGCATTCTGGTATTTTCTAGTCCATCCTCTTTCCAAGAAATATGTTGTTATAATGACCCATTAATGGATCTTGTGCAGTTTAAAGAACAATGAGTAAGCGCTATTCTTGCCGCTACCCCTTGCCTCACCCTGTCCCCCCAGCCCTCCAGCTATGGCCTGGCTTTGCTGAATTTGCCACAGGTACCCAGGAGTTCTGGGACCTCTAATTCTCAAGTCTTGTACATGCTGCTTCCTCTGACTCAAAAGGCCCTTTTTCCCTTTCTTACTTGAGTAATTCCCATTTATTCTGTTCTGTCTGTGGCCTGGAAAACCTTCCCTCTTCTGAGTTGAGACGACATAGTCTTCCTATCTCTCTCACTTTGTATGAGAGATACATAGAACATAGTCTATTTATCCCATGTGCCTTAGCAGACTGTGACTACCTAGAAGTCAAGGGTTGAACAAACTGAGAATTCAAAACATGCTTGTCAAACACGGGAATAAAATCTAACGTGCTGTCACGTGCTGTTTCGAGAGCAGACCAGATGCTGAAGGGACAGAGGGGAGGCATGATCTTAGTGATATAATTATGTTGTTAAAGACGTGAAACTTCGTAAACAACCAGAAAAAAAATGCACATTTTCAGATTCCTCCTACTTCCACGACTCACACTAGTCACTATTAAATCAGGTTTTAGTTCACATGCAGTGCAGGTTTTTGCTGTGTGGTTTTTGTACAAAGCCTAAATATTTAAGGGTTTTTAACATAGATATTAATAGAAATATTGATAAAGGCTTTGGTGGGGGAATCAAATCGATTGGATCAAACTCAAAGATGCAACCTCAAAGGGGTCCGCGTGGTGGCCGTAAATGGGATGGACACGTAGCCCTTAAGTGGCTCTGCTCCTCAGCTCTCCCAAAGGCGTGTTGACAAATGTCCACATGCAAAGTGAGTAACTGAAAGTTCAAGATCTTGTCTTTTCTTCCCTCCTAAGGTTCCCTCTGTGAGTGAATTTACTGATATTGTATTTCTAGTACAGTGTTAACAAAATCCAAAGGCACCAAAGATATTTGTGGTGCCTTTATAAATTGTTTAGTCTTTGTGAAGACTTCAAATATTTTTGTCATTTCCTAGTCTCCTTCACTTTAAGCATTCCCACTTACAGAGACTCTTAACACTTTCTCTCCTCTCTCTGTCCCTGGAGTGTTTCTTGTGTGTTGTATTCTTCCTCTTCTCCTGTGTAATCAAAAACCAAGAGGATCTTTGAAATGCAGCTCTCTGACAGCTGACGGAGGTGAGGGACTAACCTGCGTCCTACTTTGCAAAGGAGGATGCCAGAGAGTGGGGCTCGGCCCTCGACCCCCGAGAGCAGGGGTGGGTGTTCGGCACAGATGGCGGCGATGCAGGGATCAGAGAGGAAAATGAAGAAGCATGATTACTTATGAAGTGTGTGTTTGTCGTGCAGCCTTATTCTCTTCTTCCAGGGTACTGACACTAGGTAAAATTGGTCAACCCAGATTTAATTCTTACAGTTTTCATTTTATCTATTAAGAACTGAAAAGTGCTCCGTGCTAGACCACTGGTAAGCTGCATATTCATATGCACTTATGAAACAGCCTTGTTTCCATCCTGAGAGCTTGTGGTCTACCCCTGAGCTTCCGACTCATTCGTGTTTAATACAGAACAGAACTAAGAGAACTGTCATAATATTTATAGGGAATACTAATGTTGCAAATATACAACATTTACAATACTATGCCTATTGAGGCCTTTAATATTTTGAGATATTTTTAAACATCCAGATTCCCTTGTCAGTTATGAGTTACATAAACATAAGTAGAAATTAAAGAAAGTAAAATTACTCTCAGTCTCACTACTATAATAAATCAAAACTCTTTTTATTTTCTTTTTTTCCCTTCAAGTCCTTGCCTGTATTTCTATTAGGTATTTAACCTGCAAATAACTAAATAATAAAGGAATCGCTGAAAAGCCTCGCTTCAGATGAGGCTTGACCCAACGGTGCAAATTAAATCACCAAGTAAGTACCAGGTCCTTCCATGTACTCGATCCTTTCTCAGTGTGTTGCTTTATCTTCAGGCTCCCCAGGGTGACCGTAGGGAGTTCCGGGCTCTCTCTCCATGTGGTGACAAAACAGCTGCAGAAGTTCTAGATCCCACATCCTCATACTTCATCAGGCCCTACCAAAATGGCCTTTGATTTGGTTGCCACCCTTCCCTGAACCAACCACCATGGCCATGGAGATGAAGTTCAGCTTGACCTAAATTATCAGGATCCACACAAGTGGCTGAGCACTGGTGGGAAGGGGTTTCCTTCACAACAAAACATACGTCTCTTAGGAAAAGAACAGATGCTAAACAGCATAAACAACATATATCTGTTACCATGTGCAAATTTTATTTGTTTTAACATTATAATCATGTTCTGGATGTTATTTTATATTGTTTTTTAAGCATAATATTCGATAGAATTATATTTCATTGTGTTTGACTAATAGTAAGCATATTTTCAATGCTGTTAAATTTATGTCACTGTTAGTGATTCTGTCATCATCTAGACTTGAATGTGAAATATCGTTGATGCTAATGAAAAATCTAGTGACAAGTCATTCACATAATATCAGCATGTCAAATGAGTCATCCGTGATGCTGGTGAATCATAACAATGACCAAAATGGATCTTTGGTGTGGCCAAAAGTTTAAGGCCAAGATATTCTGAATATTTATGGGCCGACTGACTCCTTTATTCAGCAAGAGCTCATATGTGCCAGTGCGCGCCTGTAGTGGAGACATAAAGATGAATCACACCTGGTCCCTGACCTCAAGGAATGCACGATTTTTGTCAGCCTTTCCCCAAACCTCATTCTGGGTTTTGTAATCTTGTTTTCTACGTATTTTACTTTAACATAGCAACATTCAGTAACAACCTGAAGCTCATCTCTGATAAGTTTTTCCCTGGGGCAGGCTGAACACTACTTCAACATTCCTCAGACGAGTGTCAGGTCACAGGACTGCAGTGTCTGACTACACAACAGACCTTCGCTTATCTGTGTACGTGCTTCCAGAATTCAGTCATCAGGACGTCAGAATTCCTAGGCAGATACAGGAAGATTCGGCTAAACGGAGTCAGGTAGCTGGATGTCAGCTCTTCCCCGATTAACGCGTTGTTAAGTGGAATTCCAGTCTATCATCAACTTAATGTTTTAATTATAACGTGATTTAAATATCATCCTAATATTTCCTGAGAGAATATAAAATAAAAAGTAAGTGACGATTGGCCTTTCACAGAAACATTAAATGTGTTCAGATCTATAAAACAGTAGTAAATCTCGCTTTCAGAAGAATTCCTAATAATATATGCAGATAGACATCCCCCATTAGGATGTTTAGCTTCATTCCGGCCCTCTCCCCTCTGGCAGGGGGCTGTACTAACTCTCTATGTAAAAGAGCGCAGGGAAAAGGAAAACCAGTAACTTACAGAGGAGAAATCTGGTAAACATGACCTTCACCGAGTGATGAACGCTGACATTATCAGTAACGTCACATTTACCTTGAGGAGGGCACTTCACCTCTGATATTCTTTCCGAAAGCTCGTGAACCCAGTCTAATCACGAGAAAAACATCAGACAAACCCGGACGGGGGGGGGGGGGGGGGGGGACGTTCTACAGGATACCTAGGCGGTACTTTTCAAGGACGTCAAGGTCATCAGGGACAAGGGCAGACTAAGGAACTACCCAGACAGAGAGACTGAGAAGACACAGCAACTAAATGCAATGTAGTGCCCTCCAATGGGTCCCAGGACAGAAAGAGGACATTACTGGAAAACCTGGTGGAAACTCAAAGTTTTGCATTTAGTTACCTATAAGGTACCAATGTTAGTTTCTTAGTTTTGACAAATATACCGAATCAATGTAAGATGTTACCAGTAGGGGAAACTGAGTGAGGGGTATACAGGAACTCTTTGTACTCTGTTTGCAACTTTCCTGTAAATCTAAAAGTATTCCAAAGTAAAAGTTTATTTTTTTTAAAAAAAGGATGATGTTGGCATAATTAAATGTAGATAGAGTGATAGGATTATAGATATTGCCAAGAAATAGACTTACAGTGTATAAAAATATGATACAAAAGAAGATATCATAAATTATGGGTAATGTACAGATTAGTCAACAAATGAAATTGGGTTAAGGAATTAACCCAATTGTTCAGCAATTTGAAATGAAATCCAATCTGAGCCTTCAACCATTCATTCATTTATAAACAATCTTTTAATATTTATTGAGCACCACCTACATGCTAGGCAGTCTGTTCGCTATCAACGCTGCCCCTCTTCTCAAGCTGCTTACAATGTAGTGGGAAATGAGACATGGAATAAGTAATTAGAAATGTGATTATTATAAAGGAAAAATACAGAGTGCTTGAAAAGGTTTCCTAATTTAGCCTATGGAATTAAGGAAGTCTTTTCTGAGGAAGTGACATTTAGCCTGAGATCCGAGAAACAACAGAAATTAGCAGCTTACAAGGTGATGAAGAGTATTCTAGGCAGAGAGAACAACCCAAGTAAAGACCTGTGATGTATGAGATGACCTAAGGAGAAAGGTTATGGTGGCGAGAAAAGACACAAACTGAGAAAATGGTCTTCAGGCACCCTACCAGAGAGGATGCCGTGGAGGGAGAGCCAGCCCTGAGACAGAGCAGAAGCTCAGAGATGACCAAGGAACTCCAAAGGAGAATGGCAACATGGAGGCCGAGAACAGAAACTGTGAGATGCTGCTGAAGGCTGAGGTGTCCCTTGGATAGGGCACCGTGAGGTTATTGGTAATCTTAATTAGAGCACTGGAATGATAGGAATGAAAGCCAAATTAAGTGGTTTGAAAGGGCAGAGGCTAGGTGTTCTGATTTGAAGATGGCAGAATGATCACTTACAGCAGTCTCCTGAAAATACAGGACATGCCTTTCACCCAGACTTTGAAAAATGCATTGGTGAGGGAGCACTGGAGTCATTGAAAAGCTTTACAGTGGCCACTCTCTGCAAGTCAGAAACGCTGCCATTGAAATGGGCTCCCTGCAACCAAAGTGTGAAAAGAATGGCAGAGGCCAAGGGGAGCACTTCACTGTCCAGATAAGGTAGGTATCTCTCTGTCTCTCTCTGTCTCTCTCTGTCTGTGTGTGTGTGTGTGTGGTGGGGAGGGTACGTGTGTCTGTGTGTGCAAGTGCAAAGACAACCAGAGCTGTGCACTTCTAGTCTGTGTCAACTCTCTCTGTTATAATCTAGACTGCAGAGACTGTGCCCGCATCACCTAGCCTGCTTCCATAGACAGCTGCCTCACTCTTGACGACATCTTGCAGCCTGTACCCAACAGAGAGTTATGAACAAGAAGCTGCTTAGCAAACAACCTAGATGCTTGTGTAAGACACATGCATGCCAGAGGGTGGGAAATAAACATCCTAAAAATTAAGGAGACTGTTACTTTGATGAATTTTCCAGCGGTCCAGTGGTCTGAGGCATGGAAAGATACGATTCTCAAAATAAAATGGAGAGTAGCCTCTTTTCAAGTTATTGCAAATTCCAAATCAACTTATTAAGTAGAAGTTTACTGTGTTTAGGATTACGTAAATGTAGGGCAATAACTATATATAAAGGTGAATAAAGATTGAACAGCAATGTGCATGAAAAGATACCTAAAATCTCTTCCTTTGCTTAGAGAAAATGCTTGTCAATTGTATCGGAATTAACAGCAGGGAATCGGTGATGAAATAGCAGAACGAAAGTTAGCACCATTTAGCTTCTCTTTTCACCTACCCCAGACTTTCTGAAGTGGGAAGGAAGGCCTGAGGGTCATTAAATTCTCTGTGGGAGGAGGATGAATGTGTTAGTCTCAAGCCTTCCATAATAGATGGGCGTCTAGTCTAGCCTTAGAAATCCACCCACAGGGTGATCGCTGCACTGCCTCCCTTGGCAGTTCTTAAGTGATCTTAGAATTTTAATATTTATTAAGTCCAAACCTCATCAACTTATTTCCAAAGCCCAGACAATGGCAGGCAAGATCTGCTGTAACTGATTCGTCACCTGTCCTTGCCTTGCCAGGCACTCATCCTCCTTGCCAGGCATGTCACAATGTCAAACGACTCCCTTTCTCTCCTAATTGCCAGACTTTTTTCTACTTAGTCTAACATCACCCCTGCCCTTCCCTCTTCCCATTCAGGCCCTGCCTCTCCTTTTCTTGGTGCTGGACCCTCAGTCCACTTTATACCCTGTTCTTGGAGCTCTCCCAATTCCACCTGCTGGATTTTGCAACTTTTCAGTTACTCCTATGACTCTTTCTGAGCAGTAATGCTTTAGGCATAGGATTCATACTATCTAATTGGGTGTTACTATAGCTGGCTATGGGAAATTGATGCCTATTTTGTAATATTTATGAGAAATAGTTTAGCTTTAAATTTTTCATCCAGTGATGCTCACATTCCTTATTTAGTCATTTTTACACCATACAGCCATGTATTTTTCTGAAGTTAAGTAGATTGGGTAACACCTTCCTGACAAAGAAGTCCAAACTTCCCTTGGAATGGTCTGGCCGACATTTTCTTGAAGAGTCATGAGAAAAAACAATTCAGTTTTAAATGTTCCTGCCCTGAACATCCATCGTACAGGTACCTAGTAAGCATACACTGTGTTCCAAATGCTGAGCCTTGAGGCTGACTCAGCCTCAGCCCGACTGCCTGGAGCTCACCGCACCCCCAGGGGCTGCCGGGCATCTCCACTGGTGATCACGGTCAGATGTATGACTGCTGTCGTGGGGCACAATGGAAATACAGTTCGGTCACAAACATTTTCTTTTTCTTTTAATCCTCATCCAAGGACATGCCCATTGACTTTAGAGAGGAGGGAGAGGGGAAGAAATAGAGGGAGAGAAACACCCATCGGCTGCCTCCCGCACATGCCTAGATAGGGGATGAACCTACAACCCTTCAGTTTACGGGATGATGCTCCAACCAACTGAGCCACGCCGGCCAGGGCACGGACATCTTCTCAAGCAACTTCAGGCTGACTAGGGGGCACTGTGCTGAGCGGGGGGCTACAAAGATGAATCATATACAGTCTCTACCCTCAGGAGCT
Organism: Desmodus rotundus; assembly: GCF_022682495.2. NCBI lineage: Eukaryota > Metazoa > Chordata > Mammalia > Chiroptera > Phyllostomidae > Desmodus > Desmodus rotundus. Next base: position 29,962,504 of record NC_071389.1, read on the forward strand.
CACATCCTAGTGGGGAGGAGTGTAATGTTTAGGCGCGGGTCAGCAGCATCCCATGCCAAGAAGTCAAGTAAGGTAAGGACTTAAATTGTCTACATGGAAATAGAATTAAAAGCCCAGAAGCAGACCTACACCTAAATGGAAACTTGATGTATAGCAAGGGAGCCTTACAAATCAGTAGGGGAAATCATAGATTATTGAATATATAATTTGGGGGGCATTTAGTTACCCATATGGGGAAAAAATAGATCTGTACCTCTCATCACTTACAAAAACCAACCCCAGGTAGATCAAAGACTTGATATGCTAATAAATAAATAAATCTCTCCATGTGATCTCCATCTCTATGGTTCTGTTCCTATTCTAGTTGTTTGCCTAGTTTGCTCTTGTTTTTGTTTTAGGTATGGTCGTTAATAACTGTCTATAGGGGAGCGGGAAGGGGAGAGAGTGGGAAAAGGTACAGAGAATAAGTAGCATAAATGATAGGTGGAAAATAGACAGGGGGAGGGTAAGAATAGTGTAGGAAATGTAGAAGCCAAAGAACTTATAAGTATGACCCATGGACATGAACTATAGGGGGGGAATGTGGGAGGGAGGGGGTGGGCAGGATGGAGTGGAGTGAGGGGGGGGAAATGGGACAACTGTAATAGCATAATCAATAAATATATTTTAAAAATATAAATAAATAAATAAAATTTTAAAATAAATAAATCTCTTAGAAGACAATATAGGAGAATATTTTTGACCTCAGAATAGTGTAGGAGTTCTTAAACAAGACTCCAGAAGTTCTAAACATAAAATAAAAGACTAGCAAATCTGAAAATGCAAATGCAAATCAAATTAGTTAAAATGTAAAAGTCTAGCAATAAAAAGTTTTGGAGAAGATGGGGAGAAATTGGAACTTTCATACATTGCTACAGAGAGTAAAACCTCCTAGAACCACCTAAGAAAGCAATTTGACAACATCTAATAAAAATAAAAATGCACATATCCTGTGGCCAAGCAAGTATACTCTTAGATAGATATGCAAAATAAAATTGCATATATATGAGGTCTGTCCAGAAAAAGTCCAACCATTGTTAAGTGCAATATCAATGTAACCTGGCAGCCAAGGAGAGTGGACTGGAATGCACATACGTGAACAATGACGTCTTCACTGTACTGGTCAGGGGGGCAGTAGACACCACTGAGTGAACCTGTGCACTGTGTGGCCATTGCATTCAAAATGACTGAGCAAGTAGAGCAACTAATCTGCAACAAATTTTGCATTAAGCTTGAACATTCCTCTGGGGAAACTATTTGGATGACTCAGAAGGCCACAATCATGGGTAACTCATTTTTGGCAGCTTCATTGTGACAATGTGCCTGCTTATGTATCACATCTTGTACAGAGCTTTTTTGGCACCAAATCACCCAGGTGACTCAGCCCCCATACAGCCCTGATTTGGCACTCTGTGACTTCTGGCTTGTCCCAAAACTAAAATCATCTTTGAAAGGGAAGAGATTTCAGACCATTGATGAGATTCAGGAGAATACAATGGGGCAGCTGATGGCGATTGGGAGAACTGTGTGAGGTCCTAAGGTGCCTATCTTGAAGGGGACTAAGGCGTCATTGTCCTGTGTACAATGTTTCTTGTATCTTCTTTAATAAATGTCTCTATTTTTCATAGTAATTGGCTGGATACTTTCTGGACAGACCTCGTATGTACATACACGTGTATAAGGAGAAATGAATAAAAGAAGCAAAGACTATCCCTTAAAGCATTACTCATGACGGTAGGAAACTGGAAACAATTTAAATGTTCATCATCAGGAGACTAGATAAAAAACTACGGTATATTAATTAAATGTGTCACAGATGTTAAAATTGAACTATATTTTAATCTCATTCCAAATCGAGATGCAAAATCACCATGCAGGACTTGAAATGAGATTTTTTAAAACCAGTCCCTCGCTCTTTAGTTCACACCACATTGAGGGTATAAAGAACTGGGAGCTGGAGATGGAAAAGAGGAGAGGCAGGGACGCCTTGCTGGAACGCTGGGTCCTGTCTCTCTGAGTTGGTCAGGGCCAAGGACAAGTGAACCACACGCACGAGAGAAAGTTGCTTTGGGATCATTGTAGAGCCTGTCCAAGAGGGACCCCTAGAGGAGTAAAGGAACTCTGATGCCTAGGGCTGACAAGGCAGGAGTCACTAGCGACCAATTGGAAAAGATGTTTTCACCCACATCAGCTAAGTGCCAGTGAGGGATGTCCATTATGGCAGGGGAGTCTCCAAAGAACCTACAAAAGCACCCCATGACATAGAGGGTCAAATCCAAATGCCTGTGGACTGCGTTTTGTAACTTAAAGAGCCCAGAAGACTTTTTACTACCTAAGAGTAATCAGAAAAGTTATGGGCCTACCCAAAATTTTATCCAGAAGCAGGGGAAGAACTAACTCTGAAGAATAAGTTCAAGGGGTAAGTGGAAAAACAAAAATAATGAATAATATTGCTTTAAAATGACCTCCAAAATGTTGTGCTTTTTCAAAGTATTGGTTTGGAATACTACAAAGCAGGTAAAAAGCCTAAACTAGAAGAATGTATATCATCAACACATAAATCTTGAAACTAGAATGTTGAATAAAAACAGCAAGTTGGAGGAGGATAAGTGTAATAGGATACCACTCACACAAAATTTGAACATGTGTAAAATACGCCACATACCACTTTGGTATACAGTCGGGCCTCCTTACTACCCACAGGGGATACAGTCCCAGGCCCCAGGTGGATGCCTGAAGCCTCGGACAGTGATGAAACCGCGGATATACTCTGTTTTCCCAAACCTACATACTTAGGATAAAATTTAATTTATAAATTAGGCACAGTAAGAGATTAACAACAATAATAATCGGGTAGAACAACTGTAACAGTATACTGGAATAAACGTTATGTGAATGTGGTGTCTCTCTCTCGCTCTCAGAATACCTCCCTGTACTGTCTGCACCCTTCCTGCTGCTGTGAGATGACCAGACGCCTACCCAATGAGACGCATTTGCAGTTGGAAGTGTGACAGCAAAACTAGCACAAATTTCCTTCTCCTTCTTCACAATTTAATGACTAGAAGACTCGACTCGCTCTTACCATAGATCTTAGCAACCTCAGCATATGGTTTTTTTTCTTTCCTTATTAAGCCACGAACTTTGACTCTTCCCTTAAAGGAAGCACACGACGGCCTCTTTTTGGCGTATCCGAATTGCCTGCATCGCTACTCTCGAGTTTTGGGACCATCGTTAATAAAATAAGGTGACTTGAACAGAAGCACTGCGGTACAGGCCCAGCGACCTGACGACCCAGGCGGCTGCTAGTGACCAACATGGTCCCCGTCCTGGAGGATCAGAGCTGGGCACCCTGAGATGTTGCTGCGCTACTCACAACAGTGGCGCACCATTTAAAACTTATGAATTGTTTATTTCTGGAATTTTCCACTTAATATTTTCAGACTGTGGTTGACCACAGGTACCTGAAACCATGGGAAGTGAAACCGTGAATACGGAGGGACCACTGCCCTCATGTAGGACAGTAAGGTTACAAAAATATCCATGGGAATATTAAATACTAAACTCACACCAGGGGGTAAGTATGAAAAATGAGCAGGAAATCGGAGGAAGAACAGGGTGCAAGAGGACTTCATGTATTGTAATAATTCATTTCGTAAGCTGGGTAGTGAGTACCTGGGAGTTCGTTGTTTTACTCTCTGTTTTCTTTTGCATGTAGCAGTATTTCATAATTTTTAAAAGTTGGGGAGAAAGGGCCTTTTGGAACGGATGACTAAACTGGGGTAGCTTGCCTTAGTAAGCAGTTTTGGTGGGTGGTGGGAGCAAAGGCAAAATGTAGTGGTGAGAAGTGAAGGGAGCTACCATCTGAGGGGAGGATAGTGTATTTTCACCGGGGGCACATCAGCCTCGCGGTTGCCATCAAAGGGCCGAAAGTAGAGCTCCTTGCCCCTGGTTAAGGAGTAGTTAGATTTATACAGTCCTAAAATTACATTCAGTCCTTTGAAGGCAACTGCAAGGCTGATGTGGCCCCAGGTAAAAATGAGTTTGACGCCCCTGTCTTAGGGGAACCTGAACTAAGACAGAGGGCCTTCCTCGTGGAGCTTCACAAAGCCTTCCCTCAAGCCCCAGGCCCAAGTCGTGCTCCCTCCTCTCCACTCCCTTTGCTCCGGCTCCTTCTTGGCTTCGCCACACTATCCTGGAGCCTTTCCAGTTGCAGGTCCGGCTGGCCCACTTTGAACAGCTCGAAGTCGATACCCTGTTCTTTGCCTTCTTACACCGCACCAGAGCTGCTCGTCGAACGTCTGCAGGATGGGCTGAGTTGCTGAAAGTCCTTCTTACATTTTAATTGATTGATCCTCACCACCTCCCAGGAAACCGTGTACAGGCATACCCTGGAGTTATTGCAGGTTAGGTTCCCGACGACCTCAATAAAGCAAGTCTCGCAATAAAGCAAGTCGTAATCTTTTTGCTGGTAGAGGGCCTGGCTTTCAATTTGGAAAAACTGAAACATCTGTGAAGTTCAATAAAGCACAGCACAACGAAATGAGGGACGCCCGCGTTACCCTTAGGCCAAGAACTGTTTCCAGGTGCTAGAATCAAGATGCAATGGTGGTAACAAAATTAGAATAAATTCTTCCTCAGTTTGGAGCAGACGTCAGCTGGGGAAAAAAATCCAACAATTTATTAGATTTACATATTAATTCTGACAGTTTTCCTTTTTTAAAAAACCTGATTATTTGGATGATTTGATTTATGTTGTATAGATGAACAGAGGTAATTGTTTATTAATTTCTGCTTATTAATAATGAAAATGCATTGCTTGAAAGGAACACATGCAGGCTAGCCACAACCAGAGCTATCCAAAGAGAAATGTGTCTTACTGATTTCAGCAAGGTGCCCTTATGGGACTGCATGGATTTTGAAGCCAGCCTGCCTCTGTTCCAATCTGGGCTCCACCACGTAACAGCCAGGTGACCGGAAACAATTTACCCAACCCCTCTATTTCTACTTACCTTAATTATAAGTTGGAGATAATAATAGTACCTATCTCATAAGGTTGCTGTTATTGAGACCGAATGGGGATGATTATGTTGCTGTTGTTTTGGGCTCATCCCTGCAGGCTTCTCGCTGCCATCTTCTTCCTCCTGCCCTGCCAGGGAGCATCTTACCGCCTCCCTTTCATCCCTGCACTCCCCTCCTTCTCCCCATAGCCAGCCACTTTGGCAACCCCCTCCCTCCTCCCTCACTACTGGAGTCCAGCCCAATCCCTCTCTCCATCAAGTGACTGTGCCCTGCTCCCCCGCCTCTCACACCTCGGTGTCCCGGCACCATCTCTCTCCCCCAGTAGAGGGTTTAGGTGTATAGGAGAGGTCTATCAGCAGATTGCAGAATGGAGCTTAAGAGGGTACAGTGGAATGACTGAGGATCAAGGCAAGGAAGGAGGGTGGTCAGGTGAGGGGATGTACAGATGGGCGGGAGGAAGGTAAGAAAGGCAGGGTGACCCAGTGAGTGGGATTCATCCTGAGTGTCCTGTGGAGGAAGAAGCGTTACCCCTGACCCGTTCTCTCTCCAGGGCAGTGCTTTTCTCATCTTACCCTGGGACCTCGGGTGACTCCCTCACTCCCAGTGTCTGGAAGGAGTAATTGAACCGGGATCATCTGTCTCTCACACAGATTAAGAGGGCAGGTCTGGCGCATCCAAAGAGAAGGTCTTAGGAGAGGAGCTCAGCTCCTCTAGTTCCCAGCCTGCCCGGGTCTGCAGCACCATCTTGGCTGTATCTGGGAAGTGGGAGATAAGAATGCTCTGTTTCTTATCTATAAAATAGTGGCTCTCTGGCTGTAGACTTAATTTAGATTATAATCTCCCGGAACCGTGTCTGGCGGTGCTGCACAGAAACAAAGGAAAAACCGCGGTGTGACAGGAATAGGTTCAGTTCGCAGCTCACCAGCCACGTGATTCTGAGCAAGTCGCTCAGCCTCTGAGTCTGTCTCCTCGCGGGGTAGAGTACCCATCGCATAGGTCGTAGGGAGGATTAGATGAGATGGTGTGCGGAAGGTCCAGAACACCGCGAGAGCGGAGACTGCCGATTGGTTCGCCATTTGTAGTCCAACGCTTGGCACAGAGCATTCCCTCAATAAATATTTGCGGTAACTAAATGAATAAGTAGGCACTTGACAAAATGTAGCCAGTATCCCTTAGTCTGTGCTGACTCTGGCTGATGGTATGATACTCTGCCCTGACATGGTCCAGGAAAAAATCTCTGCTTCTCATCCAAGAATAGTGGCACACCAGTCTCATGTGTCTGGGAAACTGCATCAGAAAAGGGGCTTGGCCCTGGCTGGGTGGCTGAGCTGGCTGGAGCACCGTCCTCTGTACAAAAAAAAGTTGCAGGTTTAATCCCCAGTTGGGGGGTATACGGGAGGCAATCAATCAATGTTTCTTTCTCAATCAAGGTCTCTCTCTCTCTCTCTCTCAATTCTCCAAAAATCAATAATAAAAAATACCTATCCTTGTGTGAGGATTTTAAAAAAGATGGGGGAGGCTTGTATGAAATGAAAGTCTCAACAATATTGATTGTCCCCGTTGAGGAATTGAGTACAGTGCTTCTCAAACCTCAATGTGCCTCCAAATCACCTAGGGACCTTGTTAAAAAGTAGGTTCTATGCACCCTCTCCCATGCCACCAAACGGTGCTCACACTCTCCTGGCTGATGCTCTCCAGAGTCAGCAGTGCCAACAAGAGAGGCGATCACTAGGCTCTTATTAGGCCGCGCTCCGAAGTCATCGCCCAGTCTCTGGCGGTGACAAAGAAGCGTGGTTACATGGAAGGATTCGAAATCACGGATGCTCACAAAGCTGGGAATGTCGTGGCGAACCGCATGGCGTGGAGTGATCAGCCCCAGGTTTGACGTGCAGCTTGAAGATGTAGAAAAAGGGCCGAATAATCTGCTCCTGTCCTAGCAGTTTGGTTTCATTATAATGGCAACTGCAGCTAGCATCATGGGCCACAAAGGAGCAAGAAGCAAATACAAAGGAGGGAAAAATACATATATGAAAATAAAATGCTTCCATGGGGACAAAAAAGCAGGTTCTGATTCAGGGAGGCCTGACAAGCTCCCTGTGATTGCTGACTGCTGGCTTATGACCTCATTTTGAGAAGCAGGGGTGTAACACAAGGGTCAACAAACTTCTTTTGTAAAGGGCCAGACGGTAAGTATTGTAGACTTTACGGACTCAATGATGTCTGCTGCGGCTGCTCAACTCCGCCAGTCTAGAACAAGAGCGGTCACAGGCAACACAAGCAAATGGGTGTGGCTGTGTTCCAATAATACTGTATTTACCAAAACCAGGGGCAGACTAGATTTGGCCTCTGGGCTGTAGTTTGCCTATGTATGGTCTAATATATTTAAAGTCAGTACATAATTTTTGTAATGGACATCAGTGAGCTTGTCTCCTGAGCTTCCAATACCTCCTTCAGATAGGGGGGCTTCCCCTCCCTGCAGATCCACCTCCCACTACCCACAGTGGTTCCAGAGCAGAGCACCCACTGCCGGGTTCCCACGATGGGCTCTGACTCCGGACTCTAAGCGACTGGTTCTGGATGGTGGTACAACACCAGTGGGCATCATTCACGTTCTGTTCTATGGAACATTGTACTCCAGGGATGCCCTTTGCATAAAAAATAAGGGGAATGGCATCCTTTGCATCGCACACTTTTGACTGAAGTGGGCTATTCATACTCTTTCCTTAAGATTCTGAAATTGAGCCCTGGCTGGTGCAGCTCAGTGGACTGAGTGCCGGCCTGTGAGCCAAAGGGTTGTTGGTTCGATTCCTAGTCAGGATTCGATTCTAGTAGTCAGGGTTGCAGGTCTCCAGTAGGGGGCGAGAGAGGCAACCACACATTGATGTTTCTCTCCCTCCCTTCCCCTCTCTGAAAATAAATAAATACAATACTTTTTTTAAAAGATTCTGAAATTGAGTCTAGGAAATTTCTGATTCAGTCTGCCCGTCTGTTCTCTCAAACTGAGGATATGTTAGTGAACACGAAGCCCCCCCCCCTTTTTTTAACCCTGTCAATTGGGATGCCGAGAAAAGTAGTAGTGAGAAAAGAATGAAGCAGATATTCAGAGAGAAACAATGGTGAGGAGTGGAGAGAGGGCTTGCCGGCTTGTCTCTAGCTCTGCAATCCTTGGCTCCAGGCCATTCCTGAGGTCCAGCTGCATCTCTGCCCTTGGTTTCTATGAAAGAATCTGTATTCTTATATAAATTCATTTTCTTTTGATTAACTGTAGTAGAGTTCTGTTGCGTGCAAACCACAGTCCTAATGGTATTAGCAAACAACAAAAGAATACCTTAGCAGAATTCAATTTGGGTAGGATATTTTTTAAAAACCAGTGTACAGATTGTTGCAGGAGCACATATTTTTGTTTCAAACTAGATCTTCCAGACTATGGAGTATGTGCTATTTCATAAATATTAAAGTACATCTGTGTTCTAATGATCTACATAGTCATAAATCATTTTGTCAGCTGTATAATAACTTCTCAACCCCTGCTTTGGTTAGAGTCAGTGGCAAAGAAAAGAAAACTACTCCTTTGGACAGAAAAGGATTTATTGTAAGGCATTAAATGGCTTACAATGTCGTTACACGGGCTGAAAAAACAGACTCTGGGCTGATCTTCCAGGAGCAACTCTCCGACCCACACTGCACAGCTGGGCTGCGAAGGAGGCCTCTGCTCCTCCCAAGCCCAGGAGTCCGCCTGCCTGCTGAATCAGGATGTGAGCACCAGCAGCCACTAGCTCTGGGACTGTGCCACCCTTCCACATCAGGAAGCTACCTGCCAAATTAGGGAGACATTACCTACGCTTCCAGGTCTAAACCAAACTGCTTCCCTCTGGACCAGCAAGTTAGATGCTTCAAACTCTCCCCCTCTTTTCCCCTCTCAACTCAGTTCACTTTCAGGTCCTGGAGGAACGCATTTGATTGAAGGAGCCTAAGTCTCATTCAGAATCCTAGCAGCAAAGGAGTCTGGAAAATGTAGTTTCAAATGTTATGGTCTCTGTATCCAGGAAGACACACCATAGTGAGACTTGAACAGATGTTGAGTGAATCCACAGCATCAGCCTCAGCCCTAATTGGTCACGCAGTTGTAAAACAAAAATTACATTTTTGTGAAGAAAATGTAAACATGAGCAAACAAACAATAACACAATAGGTCACTGCATTTGTCAAAATAATACCATGTAATTTAGACTTTTCTTTTTCTCTTTTTTTTTTTTTTTTTTTGCCAGATAGTGTTAGTTATGTATTCATTTCAACTTAGGCAACTGGAACAGCTTTTAACATCTGAATGATTATGATGAATAAAAAGATTTGCTCACTCATTCATTTCCTCAACAAACACTTTTTGAACACTTGGTGTCAGGCATTGCTTCTGTGCTGCAGCTACAACAGGGAACAATGGGTGTTACATCCCACCAGCCCTTGAAAAATTGTTTAGCTGAGTGATTTCAGTAGGAAGATTAATTATACTTGCTCTTTCACCACACATTGCCAAAGATGAGTTGGCTTAAAAGTAAAGCAAGCAAGGCAAAAACTCTTAAAGGTCTTCAAATCACAGTGAAATTTTGATCAAGACAGGTTTTTGTTTTAAAATCTTATATGTGGATTTTTAAAGTTGACTTACATGCCATTCCATGCTTTAAACAAATGTTTGTCCTTTGAGGTTAAAAAAGCCAAATATTTAAAGATCATCAACCATTTCAACTACTTTGGTTTTGCCTCTGTCGCCAGAAGCCCCCGAACCCTCTCGGCCTCACAGAGGACACAGGACATTTTCACAGGGAATCTCTTTCCATCACCCCTGTCTCTCAACCCCACCCCGTCTCCTGTATCTTTAACTTCTCCCTCTGTAACAGAGACTGCTAGCTGGTCGCCCAACTCATTTCCTCTTCTTCCTGGGCACACAGCAAGGCTAAATTTCCCAGCGTCGCTGGGTATGACCGTGTGACTGATGTTACCTGCACTGAATTGATGTATGCTACTTCTGGGCCAGGCCCATAAACATGTCCTATGAACATCCTCCACGCTCTTTCCCTTCTATGGCTTGATGCAGGCAAGCTTGGAATCACAGAAGCCATCCTGAAGATGGCTACAAGGTGGAAGAAGCCTAGGTCCTGAATCACCATTTGAAGGAATGCTTCCAATTTTAAGTTATCAAGACTTGTATCGTGTTTGAACCTTTATGCATGATTGGGATGATTTCTATGGCAACTAATGTTATCTTAACGAATACATCTGTTCCTGAATTTTTTCCATTGGCACTTGCACGTAGGCTAGGCTCCTCAAATGGGAAACTCTCCCTCAATATCCCCTTCCAGCTCCTACCCTATCTCTGAACAGCCAAATGTTGTTAGAAATTGTCTTCTCTTATTTTCTCTGGTCCCTCCATTCTACTCACTCTTTGATCTTCTCTAACCTGGCTTCCACCCCCATCACGTCACAAAAATTTCTCTCACCAAGGCCACTGATAACCTCCACATTGCCGAGTCCAATGGACCCGTTTCAGTGTCCATTAGATGGAATACCTGACTCAGCTGGTCCCTCCTGCCCCCCGAAACATTTTCTCTCACTCTCTGTAGCACCGCTCCCTCCTGGCTGACCCTCCGAATCTGCATCTGTTTCTTCTCTTTCTCCATGGTTGGCTCATTTTCTTTGTCCTGAACTCTAGATATTTTTATTGCACTTCTCACTCAGACTTCTTTCGTTACACCATTCCATCCACACCCATACCTTTAATAACTAACAAGAACTCAAATTTATGTCTCCGATGTAGACCTTCCTTGTGAGCTCTGAACACGCTGTCTGCTTGCTGTATTCTCTTCACTCATTTCATGACACCGAAGACAGAACCGAGAGTCCAGGACCAGAGAAATGAGAACGATTGCTGGTGTGTGCCCTGGCCAGGTAGTTCAGTCGGTTAGAGCATCTTCCCAATACACCAAGGTTGTGGGTTCGATTTCTGGTCAGAGCACATACACGAATCAATCGATCAACACATACATACATAAATGGAACAACAAATCAATATCTCTCTCTCAACTCAATAAATTTTTAAAAATTTACATTCCACATATAAGTGAGGTCATGTGGTACTTTTCTTTCACTGACTAGTGTAACAGCATAAACAATAAAAAATATAATTTTAAAAAAATTTTTAAACAGAAGTAACAAGTTGGACCAAGAGTGGAGGGAGGAATTGAAGAAGGCGCTAACAGACCCAGGAGCGCGTGGCCGGGGTGAATCAGTCTCCTTTAAAGGACCCAAGGAGCAGAGACACAGTAAGAGATGCTTCGCTTCATCCTTCGTCTATAGTGCGCCTCCTCTAAATCGGAGAACTGTTTCACCCAGTAGGTCCAACTTGCAAAATTCCAAGAAATATTTAAATAATAGGGAATGTGTTTTAAGTCAACATTTGGGGAGAATTTCAAACCTATGAAACTTGTTTTTGTTGGGTTAGGAACATAAACTAGTATTTTGTATAATTTTATTTGGTCAAGGTTATTATATTCTGTATGTATGTTTTAATTTTTTTCATTCAGAATATCAATTACAATATCACTAACTTAAATTATTTTTAAATAGAAAGATGGAGCTCTGGCCGGTGTGGCTCAGTGGATTGAGTGGCAGCCTGTGAACCAAAGGGCCACTGATTTGGTTCTCAGTCAGGGCACATGCCTGGGTTGCAGGCCAGGTCCCCAATAGGGGGTGCATGAGAGGCAACCACACATTGATGTTTCTCTCCCTCTCTTTCTCTCTCCTTTCCCCTCTCTCTAAAAATAAATAAATAAATAAATAAAATATTTTTTAAAAAGAAATTGTTAAATATAAAAATGGAGCCTACAAGCTGCTGGATATTAAGAATAAAGTACTATTTCCCAGCTAGTAAAAGTAGGCAAAACTTGGCAATTATTAAAAAATGGTGTCAACATAGCAAATTAGATATAATTCAGCTGTCACCCTGAGTCCTCCAGCCTGTGGGGGTTGGTTACTTTTTTTTTTAAGGGAGGGAGGGAAAGAAAGGTAGAAGGAGAGGAAGAGAAACACTGATGTGAGAGAGAAACATCGATTGGTTGCCTCTTGGTATGTACCCAATCAGGGGCCAAACCTACAACCCAGGCAGGTGCCCTGACTGGGAATCGAACTAGTGACCCTTCACTTTGCAGGACAATGCCCAACCAACTGAGCCAAACAGGTCAGAGCTAGTTACTCTTTAATATCCAAATAAAAATTACTCAAGCCACTGTCCCACAGAATGCAGAAGTTTGTATGTCCCTTGGGAAGGACTCATGTTCATATCCCCGATTCCCCTGTTCTCCAGCTCACAACGCCTTCTTTATTTTCCTCAGGGTTCTTCCTTGGACCTGGTCTTCCCATCTTTTCATGTCTTCTCCTCACTGCAAGTTGCCCAGGCCTATTCCCCCAGGCTGCCCAAACCCCCAATTCCTCACTTCTTACTTTCTTTGGCAGATCAATTCTGCCCTCTTCATCTTACACTCCCCTTCCCCTCTGCCTGTTCCTCATGCCTTCCAAAAAGGTCGGGAAGCAACACAACATTTATATTTTTTGTAGGACGGGCAAGGTTTTGTACAATTGAAAAAAGAAAATGAACCATGATTTTTTTCCGAAGAGATTTTTTTCCCACTACAAAGAGAAAATCATTCCTTGATCATCAACAGCTGCCTCTCCTCTGTGCCTCAGCGTATACTGTTTCCTCTGTCTGGAGCAACCAGCGCACTACCCGCTACCCGCCTCACGGCCCACACACGTCCCATACACCTTCACTATCCCCTGCACCTGGTACATGTTTGCTGACTGAATAAACAGATTAATCATGTTTTCTCAACCTGTGAATACAAACAGCATTCGTTTCTGGAAAAAATCTTCAGGAAAAATAGTGTGAAACTGACCCAGACCTAACCTAACAGCCTCATATTCTGAGCTACCATTACATTCAGTTTCTGCTTCTGCTGCTTTATTTCTAGAATTTTTATTGGTTCCTCTAAGTTGAAGGCTAGCCAAGATTGGAACATTTCCAGGACAGAGCCTGTTGCTTGTCAGAACCCCAGCTACCTCACTGTGACTTAGGAACAGGGACATGCTCTGGTCCAGCCCCATGAGACTAAGGGGACATTTGTTGGGGGCCTTTCTGGTATGTTGTCTTTTGGTCAACAGTTGTGGCTTTTTATTTCTGCCTCTGTAAGTGGAATATCTACAACAGTGGCTGTTAGCTAACAACACTATTCTTCTGGTTTCTTAAAAATTCTTCTCTGGAATGTTTGGAAAAGGGCTGCTTCATCTCTATTATAACAACTCCTTAGTCTCTATCACCAAACCAGACTAGTCTCAGAGCTCCACAGGTACCCATTCCACTGGCTCCTGGAAAGGTCCACGGGGATGTCGCCCAGGCACATCCAGTCCTGTCCGTCCCTCGACTGTGCTCACATCAGAGGCTGCCTTCTACTGTCTTTCCCTGACAGGAACTAACGTACCAGCCGAAGCCTCTGGGTCCTGAGGCAGGGACTGCATCCGGATTTTTCCGTGTCTTCCACAGCACCTGGCACAAAAACTCACACTTGGTTAACACCGATTAGTCAGGAGGTTGAGTTTGGGCGACCTTACTCAGATCAGTTACGGGTCTGTTTCAGCAAAGCCTGGGAGCAGGTGTTGTCAGGGGTGAACTGCTTTGGTGTCTGGCGAGGCAATGTTCTGGATTTTTAAAGCGAAGTCAATATATGAAAGATAAAATTAACTCCTCGAGTTCCCCGATTGCCTTCGGACACGATGTGATTGATTACCATTCCCACCCCAAGGAGCAGGGAGGAAGAGCAAAGCAAAGTCCTTGCTGTCAGGGCATAGGAAAGTCAGAGGTGCCCCAGGCCTGAGAGCCGGGTTTCTCTGCGGAGTTCTGGAGCTCCTTGAGCGCACCGCCACTCCCTGCTCTTCCCACGCCAGAGAAAAGTCAATTAGTATCGCGAAGCCCTTGCTGAATGCTGGTTGCTTGACGTATGTCTATGTCTCTGTTATGGGCTGAATTGTATGCCCCCCAAATTCACATGCTGAAGTCCTCACCCCCAGTACTCCAGAATGAGACCGTATTTGGAGATAAGACCTTTAAAGAGGTAATGAAGGTGACATGAAGTCCTACGGTAGTCCTTAATCCAATATTCCTGGAGTCCTTACACCAAGATCTTAGGACACAGACACACACAGAGGAAAGACCATGGGAAGACATTGGCGGGAGGCGGCCTTCATCCAGCAAGGCGAGAGGCCTTAAAAGAAACCAATCCTGCGGAAACTTTGATCTCAGACTTCCAGAAGATCTCCAGAATTGTGAGAAAATAAATGTCTGTTGTTTAAGCCACCTAGTCTGAGGTACTTTGTATGGCAGCCCGAGTAACCTAATATGGTTCCTTTTAATCGTCCCACCAGCCAGAAAATAAGTTCATTGGCTCCATCTCATGGATAAGGAAACTGAGGCTTAAAGCAGTGGCTTTCCCGATCCTGCAGCACATAAGGGACTGGGTAGGGAACGGGGCCCTGGTTTGCTGCTCAGTATAGAGAGACTCTTTGGCAACCAGTGTCCTTCGTTCTGGGGCTCAGGGCCTATTGGAGATTTGCAGTAATGTGGTGTGCTCCTGCTGACCTCCCCTCTTTCCCCGACCTTTGTGAGTTCTCTCTCTCTCTCCCTCTCTCTCAGCACCCCTAGACACCCCAGGCATTGTCAGTGACTCCCAGCGCAACTAGCCCCTTGGTTTCATTCAAATCGTTTAGAAATATTTGAATGCCCTTACGTGGATACTGTTCCTTGAAACGCTTGTATTTGCTGGCCTGTCTTACCCCAACACCCCTAACTAGAGTTAGTGGAGGTGGGGGGGTCTCTTCACTACTTCCCTCATCCAGAAAGCTAGGCAGGGGCAG
Source organism: Desmodus rotundus (assembly GCF_022682495.2). Taxonomy (NCBI): domain Eukaryota; kingdom Metazoa; phylum Chordata; class Mammalia; order Chiroptera; family Phyllostomidae; genus Desmodus; species Desmodus rotundus. The sequence goes on from NC_071389.1 coordinate 29,977,519, forward strand.
GACAATTGCCCAAGCGGAGCATTGTACCAGTCTGACTTCACAGTGGTTCCCATGCATCGTTTTATTTAACTCTCACAACAAAACTAGGAGCTAAGCATTATTTTCTACTTTTAAGAATCCACCCAAAAAAAAAAAAAAAAAAAGCCCTGGGTGGTGTGGCTCAGTGGATTGAGCGCCAGCTACCCTGAGAACCAAAGGGTAGCTGGTTCAATTCCCAGTCAGGGCACATGCCTGGGCTGCAGGCCAGGTTCCCTGTATGGGGTCCTCCAGAGGCAACCACACATTGATGTTTCTCTCCCTCTTTTTCTTCTTCCCTTCCCCTCTCTCTGAAAATAAATAAATAAATAAAATCTTTAGAAAAGAGAATCCACAAAAAATGCTTTAATCTCTTTTAAATCAAAAAAAAAAAACTTTTAAGTCAAACAAGATATGAGGTTTTCAAATTTTTATTTATTTATTTTTAGAGAGAGGGGAAGGGAGAAAGCGAGGGAGAGAAGCATGGATGGGAGAGAGAAACATCGATTGGTTACCTCTTGCACGCGTCCAGACCGAGGACCAAACACTCAACCCAGGGATATGGCCTGACAGGGAATCGAACCAGCGACCTTTCACTTTTTGTGGGATAATGCCCAACAAACTAAGCCACACCAGTCAGGGCAATGAAGATGTTTTAATATATATTAATATATTCATCTTTATACCAGTGCAGTCATAAAATATAATTTAAGAACAAACGGTTCGGTAGGAAGGGGCCCAAGAAAGTCATAATGCTGGCCTGGTTGTATCAGTAAGAACACTTTCTGCCACAAACATCAGGAAGCCCATTCTCAATGACTCGGCAGTGACAATGCTTCGTTTCCTTTACAGGAGGAAGTTCAGCATGAGGGAGGCCTCCAGGGGCCGTCACAGACAGAGACTCCTTCCCGCACTCCACTCTGCCGTCCTTGCAGTTGGCTTCATCCTCAGCTGCAAGCACCACAGCTACAACATTCCAGGACACATCCGGACTTCACAACATGCCCAAGAAGAAGACACACTGTCACTTCCAGTGGCTGTCTCATAGAAGTGAGAACACCTTTCCCAGAGCTCCCCAACAAATGTCCCCTCAGTCTCACTGGGCAGCAGCAGAGTATGTCCCCATTCCTAAACCAATTGCTGGCAAGAAGGATGGAATTAATACAATGGACTCAGACTAACCCTCTCCGGTGGAAGAGAGGCTAGAGAGTCGACCATAACGCCTTCTCTAGAAGTCTTCCTCTGAGAGGGAGGAACTGAAGCCAACAGCATGGATGAGCTCTCCCGGGGAGAGTCAGGTGACAAAGCTCAGAGGATGTAGGGGCTGCAACGTCCACATCCACTGAGGGCAAAGAAGCAGAGAGGGAGCCAGTTATGGCTCCTGCTACAGAGGGGCTTCCTGGTGGGAGAGACACACCACTGAACAGTTGCAAATGGGCTGGGGCTCCAGCTGGGGTCAGCACGGGGCCTGTAAGGGCAGACTGGGTGGGAGGCCCTGTTGCACAGTAACAACTGTGTGACTGGGCAGGTTACTTAAGGTCTCTGCCTCAGTTTCCTCTCTGGAAAGTACCCCTATACACAGTAAGTATGAAATAAGGGAAGCTATTATTGCTTTACTATCATCCACATTGCTATCATATTTAGGTGGTGGGAAGCCATTAGAAGGGAATGAACAGGCCGGTGTGCTGGTCAGATTTGTGTCTTGGTTAGACGGCTTGGGCAGGTGGGGCCTGTCCCTGCTCTGGGTTTTCTCTTCACTAGGTCACTGTGAGCCACACACACTGAGTTTCCCTCTGGCTGCCCCCAGCAGACCCCTCCACACCCGGCAGCATCTCTATAAAATCTCCGTTGCCTTTAGCTGCAATCCCGTGCTTCCAAATCAGAATGAATTACTGTCCCTCCTTTCACCCCTGTCTGCTTGCATCGTTGCCACTCAGAGAAATTAATCAGGTTTATTAAGTATGACCTCTCTTTTGTGAGCCCTGCTCCCAGCCTGCAGCTCTGTACCTGTCTGCTGCTCTCCTAGCGCGGTTCCAGTCACAGAGGGAGCCTCCCTCGGCTCTCGTGGGGGCAGGGACAGGCAGCTGGGTGGCCACATCTTTTATTGTTTACAGAGACTGATGCACCAGGCTGGACTGGACAAAGGCAGGACTCTCTGTTATAGTGAGTACAAGGCCCTTTGTTGCCAAGGCTGTGGAAAAAAATAGGAACAAAAAGGATAAACGTTGCATCCAAATATGCTAATAATTAACACTTAGCACCATGGTTATAAAAAGCACTTAATACTAAATTACTGTGATCATAGTAGCTATTCTTTATTCAGCCTTACTCCATATGGCATCATTGCTTGGTAGTTAAGTACACGGGGCTGGGGCCTGACTGCCCGGGTCCAGTCCTGGCTCTGCTGTTTACCAGGTCTGTGACTTCGAGCCAGTTACTCGAGTTACTCAAAATCCTCCTCTCTCAGTTTTGCATCTAAAGCACAAAGTACACAACTCATAGGTTGATATGAGTTCATACTATGCTTATAAGGCATTTGAACATGGCCTCCACATAATAAACCCTTGACAAATATCATATTTTTATATACCAGCTTAGGCTTTGTATACACGGATAAGCAAATTTAGACCTCAACACAAATTTGTGACACAGACACTATTATTATTATCCTCACGTATCAGTTGAGCAAATCAAAACTCAGAGAGGTTAAGTAACTTTGTCAAGGTCCCTCAGCAAGAAGGCAGCACAATCCAATTCTGTCTGACCCTAAAAGTCATGCACTTTCCACTGCATCAGGTCACCGTCTCCACGAGCTCCTGGCAAGAGGTCCCACATCAGTTGTGATGGCACTTGTTGGTGACAGTCACAGACTCCTCCTCCCCTTAGTCACAGTTGGAACACACTAGGTATTTTCAGAATGAAAGACAGAAGAATCCTGTATTTAAGAGAGCTTAATCAATGCTTTCTCTCCTCTCCAGCCAGGCTTTGTGCCAAGGTCCCAACCTGCTCTAGAATGTGCAAAGCCCAGTTCTCAAGGTGGAAGGCCAGCTAGGGAAGAGCACAAGCATGGCCCAGCTCACTCATCTTCTACTGGCAGAGTGGAGCCATAGGGCAGAACCTGGCCACGGGGCACCAGGCCTCCCAGGACAGATCCTGTACCTTACATTTTTTTTTTAAAGACTTTATTTATTTATTTTTAGAGAGGGGAAGGGAGAGAGATAGAAAGGGAGAGAAACATCAGTGTGTGGTTGCCCCTTGAGCACCTTCTACTGAGGACCTGGCCCACAACCCAGGCATGTGCCCTGAGTGGGAATCAAACCAGTGACCCTTTTGTTCTCAGGCCGGCACTCAATCCACTGAGCCACACCAGCCATGGCAGACCTTGTACCTTAAAGTTTTTGGGTATCACTAAGGAAATAAAGTGAAGCTGCCTGGCCCAAAACTCCTGCCTGCCAGAGAACTGGAAATTTGGAGGGACATCTGCATTTTGTTTTTCAGTGTAAAGGGTCCCAGAGTCTGAGTTATTATACCTCCTGTGGAACAGCCATCTGGTTGGCAGAACAAGTGCCCAGTCCTTCAGGCCTCTGCCTATACCTCTACATAACCGAAGTCAGTCCTCTGCTCACACTTCTGCACAACCAACTCTCGGTTAATATTCAAAAGCAGCTCAGTTTCTAAACAGCAACCTGAGCAACACTAAAACTCAGCTCTCCAATGTCTCTGTGGAAGAGAGGTGGCTGGCTATATCATTCACTGCAAACATCCGCAGAGACCTAACCCTGGGCAAGGCATTGTACTCAGCGTGACCCTTGTCACAGCCCCTGGACATACCCCACTCCTCACTTGTCTCTCTAGTTTATGGCTAGCTCCTGATGGCTCCTCCCCGGTGCCTCTCCCATATCCAGACGTCCATTCGCAATCAGATAAAAGCTGGCTGGGTTCATCCTGGACTCTGGGAAAGAGTCCTCAAGGAAGACACAGCCTGCTGTCAGGATAACAGCCTGTTAGGGGCCTCCTGGAGGTCCCCGGGCTATGTCCACACCTAGTTCAAGGTGGCAGAGCTCACTCATGTGTTGACAAGCAAGCCATCAATGCTATGTGGACCCTGCCCCCAGACCCCCATCACAGGCCTTCTTCCTCACTCCCTCCCACCCACACCTGCCTCTTGCCTCCTAGTCGCAGCCCCGGGACTCGAAATAAAGACCAGAGCAGGAAGGAAATGGCCAGGCTGTAGATTCTGTGAAAATAAAATGCTCTGTAGTTAGATAGACATGGATTTGAATTTTACTATGTTACTTAACAGCTGTGTGACTTGGGCTGGTCACTTAACCTCTCTAGTCTCATTTTTCTCATCGCTGAAAGGAGAATAATCTATACTATTAGGGTTTCTGTGAATATTAGAAACAATATAAACAGGTGTGTTTTACCCTGTGGCACTCAGTAAATGGTAGCTATTATCTGACATAGGAAGTCTCTTTATATTTATTTAAAGTATATATATTTTCTCTCCCTAAATTCTTACAACCACCAGGCGACCAGGTCAGACCACCAGGGATGTTGCTCTGAAGGGCTTGACTGTGTTTAAACTAAGGTCTCCTGCAGGGTCTAGACCTTAGTCTGGTGCGGACATGGAGATTTTGGCTACTCTGTCCACGGTTGGGGGACCAACCCTCCCAATTTGCCTGCGATTGTTCCAGTTTTAGGATTGAGAGTTCCACACCTGGGAGCATGAAAGTTCAGTCTTGGGAAAACTGGGATGGTTGGCCACCCTATCAAGGCTCCTGACCTGGAGCAGATGGAGAAGAAGCTGGGTTTCCACAGCCCTTCCCAGCTTACTACTGGATGGAGAGGCCAGGCTAGGCACCCACCGGACCCCTCCTAGGTTCCCAGACAAGGCCTGGTTAAGCTAAGGCCAAGGGTGACACCTAGAGGTCATGTAGAAAACTGCAAGTCTGGTAATTACCCACCAGCCCTGGAGACTTTATTTAGTTGGTTCATTTATATATTTATTGAGTGCTCGGCATGTGCCAACCCTCCCGTTAGGCACTGGTAATAAGTCTTGGGGTGGGGGTCAGGGGAGTCTTGGAAGGCATCCTCAAGCAAGTTAAATTTATGAAACCCTCAAGTCATTTCTGAGACCTACTGATTGAGAAGGTGTTAGCCAGATCAGCTGGAGGGAACAACAAAAACAAAAGCTCTGAGTGGAAAGGAGTATGAAACCGTCACGACACTGATCATAGTAAGGAGGAATTGGATAGTGGCAACCTGGAAAAAAATAATAAAGCTGGAAATATTGACAAAGCCTAACCAGCCACAGGAAATGTTTTTGTCTTTACCCCAAGGGCAAGCAGAACTTAGTGAAGGATTTCACCCTGGCTGGGCAGCTCAGTTGGTAGGAGCGTCATCCAGTGCCACAGCTGCAGGTTCGATCCCTCTCAGGGCACACATAAGAATTGACCAATGAATGCATGAGTAAGTGGAACAGCAGATCAATGTTTCTCTCTCTGTCTCAAATCAATAAATTTAAAATATTTTTTTAAAAAGAACCGAAGGGTTTTAAGCTGGACAGTGACATAATTAGATGTTCATTTCTCAAAGCCAGCTTGCTGCAGGGTGGAGACTGGTTTGGAGAGCAGTAAGCCTGGAGCCGGGGAGGTAATGAGGTCAGCGTAGTGTGTAGGTGATGCAGAGACGGTAAGGGCCTGGGCTTGAGTGGTGCAGGGGATGAAGAAGGACGTGATGGTTTGAGAGATGTGGAGATGGGCGGGGGACATGGTGACTGGCGGGAGGTAAGGGCTGAGGACCTTGAGGTTCAAACATGGCTTGCAAGGAGGGCACAGGGGGGATAAATAGTGATGGAAGGAGACTTGACTTGGGGAGGTAAACACACGATACAGGATACAGACGATGTGTTGTGGAATTGTGCACCTGAAACCTGTACAATTTTGTTACCCAGTGTCACCCCAATAAGTTCAATAAAAAGGGGAAAAAATGACTTGCGGGTTTCTAGCTAGGACCCCTGGAGAGCGGTGGGACAGCTGTGGAGACAGGAGCACTGGAAGGAGGGCAGTGGTGTGCACGTTGAATTCAAGGTTCTTACAGGGCTTCTAAGTCAAGATGGCAAGTAAACAGTTGAACGAAGATTAGGAAAAGGGACCTAAATATGGGGTCGTTTGCATGTAGATGCCAATCAAAGCCTAGAGCAACACCAACATTTAAGAGTGAGAAAAGAGAGATAACACAGCCAGAGGAAATACAGTGTTACGAAAGCCAAGGCACGGGTGTTTCGGGAAGGACAGAGTGGTTCATTGTATAAAACGTTTCTGAGAGGCAGAGACAAGATCTGAAGAGCATAAGTGACCTGTGATCCCTTTAAGGTGGGATTATCAGGCAGTGGCTCTGATGACTAAGAAGGCTGATAAGTGACACAGCCTGGACACGCTGGACAAGGGGGGTGATTTGCGTGCTGGGTGGGGCAGAGCAGGACAATGCAAGATTTCATCATGCTACTCAGAAGGGCATGCAATTGAAAACTTATGAATTGTTTATTTCTGGAATTTTCCATTGAATATTTCAAAACTCAGTGGACTGCAGGTAAACGAAACAGTGGGAATCAAAACCACAGGTAAGGGGGAAAAGAGGAGGAGGCCACTGCAAATACCAGGCAATGGTTCTCACTCCCCTTCTACAGCTAGAAAGGGCCCCTAAAACACCAGGAGAGGGCCCTGCCATAGGACTATGGAAATGAAAATTTCCCTCTTCCCCAAGAAGTTTCCAATTTAAGAATGGACTTAATTACAGACAATTGCCCATCAGGTGCATTTGTGAGTCAGGAGATAGGAAGGAGGAAACTCCAGAGGTGCCCCAGGGCTAAGATAAAGGACGTGATACAGGACAGAGACCCTGTTCTAAGACTGGTCCTTCCGGCTTTCTGGAAAGGCACTGAATTGTGGTGACTCATGACTGCACCTGCGCAGAACATGCTACACGACCCCTGCTTCATTATAATAGCATTGTAATAAAGTAACAATGTGCGCCCCCCTTCCCTGGTGGCCAATCAAGGAAAACCATGGGAGGACATCTGAGCAGTAGCTTTAAAGTAATGTAACTACTTGTACATGCCCCATAAAAGCCCGCCAAAACTAGCCAGGACATATCTGCTCTATAAGAATAGAATCCCTCCAGCCCCTGGGGTCAATCTCTGCTTGGAGTTGGCCCGCTCCCATGTTCTGTGGACTGTACTGTAGCTTAATAAATCTGCTCTCTGTCTTTCTGCTATAAACTCTCTGCGTGTTCGGTTCAATTCTTTGGCCACGATCACCAAGAACCTCATTACCTGTGCCCACCTGTGACACCTGCTCTCGTCTACAAGCCTTTGGTACGCTGTGCCCTCCATCTGGAATACTTTACTCCACTCCCATCTCCCACAGTAAAAGTGCCCCTCACCTCGTCAATTCTTACTCACACTTGTGGACTCAGTTTAAAAAGTCCCTTCCCCAGGGAATCCTCTAGCCAATATTAGAAACGACAGCCTCCTCATTGGCTTCCCTATTCTGCCCTTGCCCCCTGTCAGCCTGTTATCGACCCGGCAGCCAGAAAGATTCAGTAGAATTGTCGAGTCCAAGACCATGTCACCCCCGAGCTCAAAACCCCTCAATGGCTTTCTCGCTCACTCAGAGCTGTTAAACAGAAAGCCACAGGCCCAAGGTGTCATCACTTTTGCTAAAAGCTCGTGATGCCACACCTAGATTTAATGCCTGGTCTAACTGTGGTTTCAACTTCTCCCAGTAACATAATCTAATCCATCGGTGTGGAATTTTCTGGTCAAGCACCAGCAAGCCAATCTGTCACAAAAGCCCTCTCCACCTGCCGTTGCCCCCACAGACACACACAGAGGAAAAAAAGGCAGTCTGCATGATAAAAGCCCTTCCTCTCTTTCCTTGCCCAAAGAAAATATATTGGCCCCCAGATAATCCTTTTTCCTTTTGTTAATCGTTCCCTTGCCCCGCTCTCCTTCCAACGAAAACCCTCCACTTTGCACAGCCCTCAGTGGTCCTTCTAGTTGCTAAATGAGCTGGTGCCCAAGTTGTGAATCGCTAATAAAGACAATTAGATCTTCAAAATAAGTTTTACTTTGTTAAATTTTATTTAACAATGCCAAAACCGTAACATGCTACAAAATTGGCCTTATTGCCACTACTCTCCCCTCACCCCACCCCTCCCATCCTCTTCCAGCTGCAATGGTTTTCTTATCTACCACCAGCCCCAATCCTGCCTCAGGGCCTGCACACTTGTTCCTCCTGCTCCCTCCCTTCCTTCAGGAATTAACTCAGAAGTCACCTTGAAATCTGACATTTGTTACAACGTGGATGAACCTTGAAGGCATTATTCTAAGTGCAATAAACCAGTTGAAAAAAATACCGCAAGATTTCCCATATGAGAGGTGCCTAGAGCGGTCAACACCAGAGAGAAAGAAAGTGGAGCAGTGGTTGCCAGGAGCTGGGGGAGGAGGCGGAGGAGGGAGCGCGGAGTCTCCATTTAGTGGGTGCGGAATTTCAGCTGAGGGCGATGCATTCAGTGAACGGAAGGTGAAAGGGTAGAGTCAGCGCCATTTGCTATCGTGGTGGCATTTGCTGAGCAGGCCTAGGACCGAGTTAAACATGACCACCATCTTACTCTTCTGAGCTCTGTCCCCAAGACTAGAAATTACTGGAAGCAAGAGCAGAACTAACCTCTCCCTACAGCCACAGGCAGAAGATAACATTGGAACAAACTGCAGCCCTGTGTTATAAAGCCCCAACAGCCCAGGGGCCACACAACAGCACCCCACCCCTTTTTAATCCAATTATGATCCAACAAAAGCTCAAAACCCCAACCGCTCCAGGCTGGAGTAGCTCTCCACACCATGCCCCTCCCCTTTCTTGGAGAGTGAACACAAACTTTATCGTCTGCACTTTCACAGCCCACGTCACCGGCCACCCCAACAGACGGCAGTGCTGGTTGCACGACACTACATATGTACTTAATACCCCTGAATTGTAAATTTCAAAAAGGTTAACATGGTAAATATTGTCATGTATATTTTACTACCACCACATCGATAAACAGTCACCTTCACTGTGAGGTCGTCCAAGCCGCTCTTTGCAAATGTCAACCCCTCCGCAGGCTGGGAGTCATGGGTAGACCGGACACGACTACCCCTGACTCCCAGAGCTTCCTGGACACCTTTGGGAGAAGGGAAGGGGTGGGATGTGGGAGGTGCAGAGCCAAACACACTGGCGCTGCTCGAGTTGAGCAGAAGCAGGGGTCAGGATTTCGGAGGAGCTAGCCTCCTAGCTTCGGAGGGCAGAGAGCTGCAGGAAGGATGTGGCTCCTCTAGTTCCAATCCTTGGCCCTTCACAGCCCCCGCCTCCACTTCTGCTGACCTGGCCTCTGTAGAAGGCAGATGTGGCAGGAGGCCTGCAGTAGCACCACCGCCTCACCCCTTCCACCTGCACGCTGTCCAGGAGCGTGGTCTGGTTGGTTTCGGTCTCGACCTGCACCCCCACCCTCAGCATCCATACCCCCAGCAGGAAAGCAATTCGCAGCCAGGCTTGGAGGAGAACCCATCTTTGGAAAGTTCCGAAAGGTCCTGACCCCAGCAGGGCTGCAGGAAGTTGAGTCTGGCCCAGAGGGAGACCAACATTCACGACTACTTCGACCTCCAGCTCACCTCTTTAGAGGTCAGTCTGTGCCCTGGCTCAAGATCAAGCACAGTGCCCTTGCAGGACAATGGTGCCCTTGCATCCCAGCCAAGATGGGTCAGGGGTCCTGTTTCTGTTCCCCTTGTCTAGGACTCTTGAGTGGAAACCCCTTTGGCTGGAGCAAAGGCCTGGAGGCACTAGACCCTGGCCGTGACAGCTATTCTGTCCCAGCCCTCACTGGGCCCTTCTCCCAGAATTTTCCACCAAAGCCAGGGCCCTCCCAGCGCCTTCCCAGTGCTCAGGCCTGGGGAGTTGCCCTACTGTGCCTGTTACTCTGAGTCCTACCTACCACACGCCCTCTCCTTGTGAAATTACCCACCACCTTCTGACCCCACACAGCCATGCCGTCTCACAGGCTAAAACCTAGAGCCCTCGCCAGGCTGCAGCAGATACTATCTCATTTCTCCACAACAGCCCTACGAAGTACAAGACTATTATTATTGCCATTTGTACAGATGGGGAAACAAAGCCTCAGAGAAGTTAAGCGACTTGGCCCAAGTCATACAGCTAGTGAGTGTTGAAGGCAGATTTCAAACCCAGGTCTCTCTGGCTTTTGGAACCCAGGTTCTCAAATTCACTGGTCTGCCAAGTAGTACTGAACTGCCTTTTGCTTTTCACCTCTGTTGACCAGCTTCTGGGTGTTGCCCTCCTGGTTGCAGGCCTGAACACCCAGGCAGACCCGTTTTGGTTATTGTTTTTTTAAAGCCCCACCCCTCCAATCACACCCTTCTCCCTCTTGCTGCTGAAACTCAACTGTACAATGTTATCACATCAGACTGCCTGACAAGTGAGTCTCTTTTGCAATGCCTGGGGCCCAGACCCATCCAGCCCAAATGCTTCCCAAACCTTGTTCCATTGCTCCTTTGAGGAGCTGGCTCACATTCCTCACTGCTATTTGCTGACTTCCTTTGCCCTTCTTGGAATAAGTACCCTTCCCAAACCATTCGACAGTACCAGCTGAAGTCCCAAAAGACTCCTAATTTCCTCAATCCAGTTATCTCACACAATTCTGGGTCTCAAGGATAAGCCCTCCTCCCACTCAAAAAAAGCTCCTCTCACCCAATACCCAGGCAGGAAGCTACAGAAAACAAGGAGGGCTTGAGTTCCAGTCCTAACAGGCTTCAGACCCGGAGAAAGGACAGCAGTGCCGCGGTTTCTTTCAGGCTCTGAACCACCATTTTTTTCCCTGCAAATCTTGCTTATGACAAAGGGGTAAAACATACTGAGAGAAGCGGGGCTGAAGAAGGAGACAGGTTCAGCTGAGAGGCGGCCCATGAGAAAGGGGATGTGTGGAGAAGCCATATAGATAGGCGGTCTTCCTGTAATATTGATTTCTCCGGACCATTGCGGAGAGGGAATGAAAACAGGTAACCTCATTTTTAAGTTAAATGTTTTAAGTTAAATATCTTAAATATTTTTTAAGCATAAAGTTTTTATTTTTAAAAGATTTTGCTTATTTAATTTTAGAGAGAGGGGAAGGGAGGGAGAAAGAGAGAGAGAAACAATGTGAGACAGACATCGATTGGTTGCCTCCCAGAGCACCGCCGCGCAGTCATGTGCTTTGACCAGGAATCTAACCCCGGACCTCTTTGCAGGAGGAGGCCCAACCAACTAAGCTGTTCTGGTTGGGGCTTAAAATATTTTTTTTAAGTTTGAAAGCAACATTAGGACTTAATAGCAAAATTCTCCAGGATTTTTAAGCTAAAACATGAAATTGCTTAAACAAAACCAAAAAAACTACTTTCCTTGTCAGGAAGAATTTGTGCTCGTCCCCTATTGGGGCTGATTCCCTCTGTTCAGAAGTTAGGGTATGAGAGCCCATGCCTGGCACGGAGTGAAGACAACTATTGTGACTTGGGAGGCCGGGGGAGACAGGCCCAGTGCCCAAGGGTATGACCCAGCCAGAGGTTGTGGGAAGGAGCAGCCCTGCGTCCCCACCCTTCCCACTTCGCTGAGGTAGCCTCTGGGGGAGCTTGGCTAGTAGCAGCAACTTGCTCCGCCCCCTCGCGCTCTCTCCCGCTCCGCCCACACTGGCTCCACGTGGTTGGTTTTCATTCTCCAGGCACAGACTCTTGAGTTCTGAGGCATCTCCAGGGTGGGGTGGTGCGGTGCGGCAGAGAGAACTGCAAGGCACCAAGTGATCGGTGTGTGATTTCTCCCTGGAAAACTGCTAAGAACGCGCTCTGCGGTCAAAACTGGACTCCACCGGCTTGGGACAGAGAATCCTGGAGACCCGAACGATAGGTGAGCGTGCCCAAGGGAAGGACAGTCCGGGGTCACCAGCCAGAACGCCATGGCCGCGCCCGCCCGCCGCCTGTGCCACATCGCCTTCCACGTGCCCGTGGGGCAGCCTCTTGCCCAGGATCTGCAGCGCCTCTTCGGCTTCCAGCCCTTGGCTGTGCGGGAGGCAAACGGCTGGCGGCAACTAGCCCTGCGCAGCGGGGACGCAGTCTTTTTGGTGAATGAGGGCGCGGGGACCCCGGAGCCACTCTACAGCCTGGACCCGTGTCACGCCGTGCCCAGCGCCACCAACCTGTGCTTTGAGGTGGCAAACGCGGCCATAGCTGCTCGGGCGCTGGAGATGCGGGGCTGCAGCGTGCTGGTGCCCCCAGTTAGTGTACGGGATGTGCAGGGTGCCGCCACCTACACTGTAGTCAGCTCGCCAGTCGGCAACCTCAGCCTAACGCTGCTAGAGCGCACCCACTACCATGGACCTTTCCTGCCCGGCTTCCGGCTCCTGTCCTGCAAAACTGGCCCGGGCTGGATCAGCCATGTGGACCACCTGACCCTGGCCTGCACCCGCGGCAGCTCGCCCACACTGATGCGCTGGTTCCACGACTGTCTAGGGTTTTGCCACCTGCCACTGAGCCCAGGTGAGGATCCCGACGTGGGCCTTGAGGTGACAGCCGGGTCTGGACGAGGGGGGCTGAGGCTCACTGCCCTGCAGACCCAGCGACGCAGTGCTGTCCCCACCCTCGTGCTGGCTGAGTCCCTGCCAGGGGACGCCAGGGGCCTGGACCAAGTGGAACAGTTCCTGGCCCAGCACAGAGGGCCAGGCCTGCAGCACGTGGGGCTGTACACACCAAACATCATGGAAGCCACTGAAAGGGTGACCTTGGCTGGGGGCCAGCTCCTGGCTCCTCCTGAGGCCTACTACCAGCAGCCAGGCAAGGAAAATCAGATCCTAGCTGCAGGGCATGAGCCCAGCCGGCTGGCCCAACAGGGAATCCTGCTAGATGGCGATAAAGGCAAGTTTTTGCTTCAGATCTTCACCAAGTCACTCTTTGCAGAGGACACCTTCTTCCTGGAGCTAATTCAGAGGCAGGGGGCCACAGGCTTTGGCCAGGGCAACATCCAGGCCCTGTGGCAGTCAGTCCTTGAAGGAGCAAGCTGCCAGGGGTCAGGAAGCCTGACAGCAGACACTGGCAGCCTGTAAGGCATCAGCACAGGACCTGGTGGAACGGGAGAATCACCTAGAGGCCCAGAGTGAAAGGCTCTGTCCCTAGGGGCCAGGTGTGGCCTCCAGCTCATCAGTTCCTGCGGGACACTGAACCTCTCACTGGGGTCCAAAGAGGTTGGTTGGTTTTTAACTATTAAATGTTTCTTACGTGGTTTATATCTAATACATGTGGAAGATAGAAAGAATAAAGGAGTGTGACTCCTTTAGGAAATAGAACATGACCAATACTTCTGAAGACTTTCGTGCCCTTCTCTGATCCCATTGCCCTATGCCCTCTCCCAATTTTGGGATCACTAACCCCTTGCTTTTCTGTGTTATTTCACTACATATGTAATCTACCCCTAAATAAATGATTTCTTATTTGAGGTAGAAATTTAAGACAGGAACAAATCTTCCCCGGTGCTTGCTTTCTCCTTAAGGAGCAGCCACAGCAGTAAGGAGCGGGTAGGCCCCCTGCGCTGGAGCCACCCACTGCTCCAGAACTGACCAGGGACCTGGAATGCAGGGGTGGGGTATCAGCCTCTGGCAGGGGCTCCCTGCAGCTGCGTTCTCCCTCTCTCCTGGGGGCTGAGGGAGCTCAGACGACTCTAGACAGAACACCCCCCTCTATCTACGGGGGGCTGGCTGGGAGCTCAGCCAGTGAAGTCGAGACCAAGCAGGACTTGATCACTTCCTGGGACCCTGAGGTGAGGGGGAAGGGCACTAGGGAGAGGATGGAAAGTCTCCAAAACAACTACAAAAATAAGCACTTTATTAAACAGGATTCTCAAGGGGTGGGGGCTTCCAGAGGTATCACTGGGCCACACTGGTGAGTCCAGGTGCATCAGTGGGGATGTTGGGCCGAAAGAAACTATCCAGGACTTGCTGGCCTGGCCTGGGCTTTTTCCGGCTGGAGCGAGCAGATACCTGGGATCTTTTGGAACTCTGTTTAGAAGCCAAAAAAGGCACTGAGGGGACAGCAAAGAATACTATCCTTTCACCCCTACCCCCGCTCCACTGATCTAGTTCAGACTCTATCCTGAATGTAGAAAAGCTTCTGACCTATCTCTAGGATCTGCCTCTTTGGTCAACTCTCTAAAAGGCAGTCAGAGGTGATCTTCCTCAAATATAAATCTGAGTCCTCTCCACCTAAAACGCTTCGGTGGCCTGGTGCTCACGACCCTGCTGGCTGCTTCAGCTAAACCAAATGCGCAGAGTTCCTCACACACTGCATGCATTGTGCTCACCATTACTTACACTACTGGGCCTGGAAGAACATCCTTATGCTGATTCCCTTCCCAAACCCAGATTACCAGCCGCTTTCAAGCAGCCTTTCTCCAATCCTTGCCTCTTACACAGAACTGAGAGCTCTCCACCTCTGTCTCACAAAATCTAATACAAATATTTCACACACCTGACACTACTGTCTCCATCATTTGCTCTTGTCCCCTCTCCATCTGGACCCCAGACTATAAGTTCTCCAGGTCAAGAACCATTCCCCTCCCCCTAGTGAAACCTGGAGTGGATAATGTTCACCCAAATGTGTATCGCTTAACTCAGTGGATTCAGGCTTAGGGAGAGAGATGGCTGGGTGAGGACCCGGGGACTCACCTTGTAGGTCCCTGGCTGTTGGCCCTCATACACACGGAACACCTAGCCAAGAAGAGAGGCAGAAAGCGCAAGGCTGGCATCTTCCCCCAAAGACCAGAACCCCGTGTTCAGCCCTCCACTTCATGCCCCACTATTTTGAAATATGTGCTTTTCTTTTTCCTGTTTAGTTACAGGTTCACACAGAACACGTAGGGAACACGACAAAAGACAACGGCAGTGCCTTTTTCATGGCGGTGGAGACAGCAGCAGTGTGGAATTCTTCCCGGGTCAGCCAGCGAGCGCCAGGTGGTGTGACTGTCACTGGGGCCGGCCCTTCCAGGGCCAGACCGTGTACTTGATAGGTCATCTTGATGTGAGAGAAGGTGTGGACCACCTGGGGGAGGATGATGGGGCTGAAGCAGGCCTGTGGATGGGGCCGGAAAAGTCATCCTTCTTGGCCCCTCACTGCTCACTCACCTGCCCAAGGTGACGCAGGCGGGTGGCAGGGAGGGGCCCCACCCAACTCTGCAGTTCCTGCAGCAGAGCCTTGCGCTGCTGCCACCCCGAGGGCTCCACGGTCACAGATGGGAACTCCCACAGTCCTGCCAGCAGACCTGAGACAGAGGCCAGCAGGTGCAGCTTAGGCCTTAGCTGTTGACACCTCCATTTGTCCCCTATTGCTCATGCCACTGCCCTGCACTCCCAGGACCTAGGTACCTGAATTGGGCCTCTGCACCAGCAGAATTCGAGCACCCCCAGGGGCCCCAGGCTGCTCCAGAACACAGGTGGCAGAGTATTCCTCCCTGGGGGGCCTGCGGCTAGCCTTTCTGGGAAAGTTGGCCACTCCCAGGGTCTGGTCCCAGGGCTCTGTAGGAAGTGTGCACAGCTGGCACTGTCCAGTGCTGAGAGCTGGGGACAGATCCCCAAGCCCCACTCAGGCCAGGTGGGCTTAGGTGAGAGCAGGCCTCGGCCCAGCTCTGTAGAATCTTACTCAGGTTGTAGGATGAACTGGAATGAGGCTTCCCGGGCAGCTCTTTGACGGTGCAGGCACGGGCTGGGACTAGGGCAGGCACTTACCACACTCCTCCACGTCGGGACTGCCTGGCGGGCTCTGTGAGGCTAGAAGCTGTTCCCGCTCCACCTGAGATGCACAGGGTAAGATGTCGTGGGGCAGAGGTCACTCCTACGACGGAAATGCCCCTTCCCCTGATGGCTTACCCTCTGGTGTGCCCGGCACAGCCTCTGCACAGGGCACTGGCTACAAAGCGGGTGCTGTGGGGTGCATACTCTGGCCCCCAATTCCATGGCTGCTTGGTTAAAGTCTCCTGGCCGGGCTGGATCTACCAGTTGCTGGGCTAGGCTCCTACCAGAAGGGAACATTTCTGTGAGCCAAAGAACCTTTGGTAGCATCCTTCCCAATATCCCGTATTACCCCAACATCCTACCAGAGCTGCTGGGAGACAAGGGTGCTACTGGGATCAGCGCCAATGACTCGGACACGGCATAGCACCCGCACTACATTCCCATCCACCACACCGGTCACCTGGCACAGAGAGTCTAGGAGTCAGCCTGGTCTGGGAGGAAAGTGGGCACACACAAAATGGGAGCGGGCTGTGGGCTCACCTGGCCAAAGGCAATGGAAGCAATGGCTCCAGCTGTGTACCGCCCCACACCAGGCAGGAGCCGCTGCAAGGTCTCTGCTGTATGTGGCACATGGCCCCCTAGCTCCTCTACCACCTGATTGGCGTAGGAAAGCTCAAGGTTAGGAGATACCTGAGGCCCTGGGGATCCCACCCTCCCTGCTTCCACCCTCCCTTACCTTCCGGGCTCCTTCCTGCAGCCTCCGGCCTCGAGAGTAGTACCCCAGGCCAGCCCAGAGCTGGTTCACCTCCTGTGGGTGGGGTAAGAGGTCAGAGAAATCAGTGGTCAGTCCTCTTTTGTCCCCATTTCCCTCCTCCCTTAGGGTGGGTCTCACCTCCAGGGAAGCACTGGCCAGATCCTGCAGTGTTGGCCACTTCTGTAGCCACAAGGTAGGCAAAAATAGATGAGGTCAAGGGTGAGGGAGGTAGAAGAAGCCTTCTTTACCCCTACCCCAAAGGATAGGCTCTCATCTGGGATCTAGCCCACGACCCTCCCCTTCCTTCCCTGAAGTCACCTGCATCCATCTGGTATAATAGTCGATCACCGTGGCAACCTGGGTCTGCTGCAGCATGACCTCTGAGACCCACACTGGGGGAGAGGGGTTGGCATGAGGGCACTGCTGTCCTGCCTGCTCCTAGCCCATAGCTCCTGACCCCAGACCTGAGGGCATCCAGGCAAAGCAGCTCTGCTCTCAGGAGCTGTACTCACCAGCATATGCCCGCCTGTCCAGGTCCTCCTCACCTTCTGCCTGCCAATGCGATCCCAGATGGGGAGTTATTTGGAAGGGGCTGGGCACTAGCCTCCCACCCACTATCACTGTCACTGTCCCTTGTCTGCCTACCCGTCTTCTCCAGGGTAGGTCCCGCTTCTTTTGGTCGTACCAGCTCAGCAGGCTCTCCCGGAAGACTGTGACCTCAGCCATATCTCTGAATAGATGGTCCCGGCAAACAGAGGCCTGCAATTCCACCTTCTCCTGCTGCCTGGCTAGGCCTGCCGGGGCCTCAGGAAATTCAGGAGTTGTCCCTGCACAGGCTGTGCACCCAGGACCTGGGGCACTGCAGCCTGGTTGCACTCTGCTCCCAATTAGGGCTTCCCCCACTCCCAACCCCTTGCTTAAGCCTTGGACCTGGAGTCAGACCAGAATTCTCTAGCTGTGTGTAGCCTTAGCCAATTTTCTAGCCTTAATTTTCCCAGAGTGGAACTACTGGCTCCTTTGTGTCTGGGTCTTAATGAAAATGCAACAGTTTCAGCCAAGCATAATATACCTGTGCAGGGCTTTCCCATTTAAAAAATATTTTCAGGCTGATAAACTCATTTGATCCCATGAAAGCCACATGAGGAAGAAAACGCAGACTACTGCTCCATGCCACTGGTAAGAAAGCAGCCATTCAGAGCAATTATCCCAAATTCACAGAGCAAAGGCTGAATCAGATCCGTAACTAGTCCCTTAATGCCTTGATATATAATATGTATACACCATGCTCCCTTCCTGGCCTGAATCTGCCCCCTTTCATGGCCAATGGAACCAGACCCATGTGTCTTACTAGCCCCGAGCTCCTCACCATCAGGGACAGACGGCTTGGCCTGGTTGCTGCTGAGGGCACGTTTCTCCCTTCTCTCCTGGCTGGATGCCTGCTTCCTGCGATGACTTCCTATAGCTGCTCTCGGCTTCTTCATGATGGCCTAGAACGCAAAGGCCCAGCCCAAGTAGTCAGTAAAAATGAGGCTAAATCTTGGGGCCCTGCAGGGGTGGAGTAAATTGAGCCTTGTAGAGATTAAGCAATTTGTCCATTCAAACCCAAAAAGTTTGCTTCCAGAACCTACACTCTTGTACTCTGCTATACTGCAGTCCCTGCTGAGCCTCTGCAAACTCTCAAACTTTTGACTTTATTACCTCATTTTCATCAAAAGAGCTTGCTTCCTTTTTGAAGAAACAAAAATAATAATGTACAAGCTTACCTCCATCTGCATTCTCCTATGAAAAAATGGTCCCTCCTACTACATGGAGCTCAAGGTCCTGCTCCTCCAATCCCCTCCGCAAGACCCACTCTCCTCCCCTTCATAGCCAAACTTCCTTCACCAAACTCACTCACTTCCATAATTCATTCTACTATCCATTCTCCACAGAGTAAAGCAATCTTTTAAGACATAATCATGTCATTTTCTTACTTAAAACTTTCCGTAGCTTCCCATTAGTTCATTCAACAAATATCTGTAGAGTGCCTGTGTGCCAAGCAGTGTTAGGTACTTGAACACTTCGCTAAATCAAGCATCAAGGGTTCCTGCGCCGACGGTGTTTACGAGTATATTCTAATGGGGGCAGACAATAAATAATATACATAAGTAAATTATATAGGATGTTAGGTGATAGACACTAGCATAAAAAGTAGAGCAGGTGAAGGGGATAAGAAATGGGTAGGGGGTAGAAGGTTGCAATTTTAAAGAATGTGGTCATGGTGGGCCTTATTAAAGTAATATTTGACCAATGACTTAAAGCAGTTACAGAAATTAGCCATGTGGGTACCTGTGGGAAAGGCATACTAAGGAGCTAGTGTAAAGGCCCTAAGTGGAATAAGGAAACCAGTGTGGTTAGAATAGAATGAAGAGGGCATGAGAGTAGGAAATGAGGTCAGAGAAATAAGGTAAAGAAGGTGGGGGTGGGGGGCACAGCATCTCAGTGACCTCTTGTAAGCCACTGGAGGACTTCGGATGTCATACCCATTGCTCTTAGAAGCCAGTCCTCTTAATATATAGCCTTGCAGACTTCCAAGGCCCCATCTGCCTCGTTCCCTAGGTTACTATGCTCCAGCCATGTTTGCCTGAAACAGATGCTTCAATCTGCCAAGTGTCTGTCCACCTTGCGGCCTCGCCCAGTCCACGTCCTCTGCTTGGACAGCTCTTCTCCTATGCTTTACCTAACATCTACTCATTCTTCAGGCCTTTTTTTCCTTCAGGTCTGGACTTAAATGCCCCAGTCAGGTCCCCTGAGTCTTGTCCTCTTGTGTACATTTCCACTGTTGCTCTTACACCAATTGCAATTTGACATGTATTTGTGATTTTCTGACCTATGTCTGCTTCCCTGACTGTAAAACTCCATGAGAGCAAATACTGGGTCTCTTGTGACTATTGTGTCCCCTGAGCTAAGCACGGTGCCAGGTCAATTGAATACAACAAATATTTGTTAAATAAGTGGGATGGGGGAGTTCCTTATTTTTAGAATGGGAGAAATCCAAATAATTCTGAATAATGATGAAAAGGACTGAGTAGAGAGGAAGGATGAATATGAACTAGAAACCGTGAATAACCAAGAAGAAAGGGTTGAGAGTCTTTGTTAGGAACTGGAGCTCTTGGGAAAGGGCTGGTCTTTGGTAGGGACACCGCCCCCCGGGGTGGCAGGAGTCACGTCCCAGCACCCTCGAGGTCAACTTCCCTCCAAGATGCTTACAATTTATCCCCTCCTCATAGTCTCTATTGCTGGAGCCTTAATTCAAGTCTTTATCATCACTTGCCTGGATTATTTAAAAAGCTTCCCTGCTAGTGGATTGCTCTAACCCCTCTGCAGCCTCGGGTCTCGTCCGCCTCCGCGCCTCTTTCACTTCCTGGAACACAGGAGCTCCATCCTTCCAGGGAACTTGCCCTTTCCTAGAATATTCATCTTTCCTCTACATTCCCCAGTCTTTGCCTAACTCCTACGCGTGGTTTAAGCTTAGCTGCGGCAGCGCCACATCCTCTAGAACACCCACCTCTACTCGAAAGCTGTGTGCATGAAGACAGCCTAAATCTCAAACCCAAGTCGCTTCCAGCCTGTACGCCGAATTACCGCGCAACGGTTCCAGGGGGCGTGGCTCCTGCCAATCCGGCAACGAGGTGGACGGCGATAGCCAATAGGCTCCTAGAATGCTGCGAACCCACTTCCCCGCTCCAGGCCCGGGAGGTCTGAACCGAACTCCGACCCTCAGCGACTTCCGGAGGCAAGGGTCTGTGC